>NC_140963.1:89414313-89484313 GCF_056783735.1 Eptatretus burgeri
ACAGACCTGTTAGTTTTGTCTTTAAGAAGCCCTCCCATTCTCCACTCATTACCTGTATGAACTGCACCTGTTTGAACTCGTTATCTGGATAAAAGACAGCTGTCCACACTCAATCAATCAGACTCCAACCTCTCCACAATGGGCAAGACCAGAGAGCTGTCTCAGGACATCAGGGACAAAATTGTAGAGTTGCCAAGGCTGGGGTGGGCAACAGGACAATAGGCGAGCAGCTTGGTGAGAAGGCAACAACTGTTGGTGCAATTATTAGAAAATGGAAGAAGTTCAAGATAACTGTCAATCTCCCTCATTCTGGGGCTCCATGCAAGATCTCACCTCATGGAGCCTCAATGATGATGAGAAAGGTGAGGGATCAGCCCAGAACTACATGGCAGGACCTGGTCAATGACTTGAAGAGAGCTGGGACCACAGTATCAAAGAAAACCATAAGTAACACACTACGCCGTCATGGATTAAAATCCTGCAGCGCACGCAAGGTCCCTCCGTTAAAGCCAGCGCATGTCCAGGCCCGTCTGAAGTTTGCCAATGACCATCTGGATGATCCAGAGGAGGAATGGGAGAAGGTCATGTGGTCTGATGAGACCAAAATAGAGCTTTTTGGTTTAAACTCCTCGCCATGTTTGGAGAAAGAAGAAGGATGAGTACAACCCCAAGAACACCATCCCAACCGTGAAGCATGGAGGTGGAAACATCATTATTTGGGGATGCTTTTCTGCAAAGGGGACAGGACGACTGCACCGTATTGAGGGGAGGATGGATGGGGCCATGTATCGCGAGATCATGGCCAACAACCTCCTTCTCTCAACAAGAGCATTGAAGATGGGGCGTGGCTGGGTCTTACAGCATGACAACGATCCGAAACACACAGCCAGGGCAACTAAGGAGTGGCTCCGTAAGAAGCATCTCAAGGTCCTGGAGTGGCCGAGCCAATCTCCAGACCTGAACCCAATAGAAAATCTTTGGAGGGAGCTGAAAGTCTGTGTTGCCCAGTGACAGCCCCGAAACCTGAAGGATCTGGAGAAGATCTGTATGGAGTGGGCCAAAATCCCTGCTGCAATCTGTGCAAACCTGGTTAAGAACTCGAGGAAACTTCTGATCTCTGTAATTGCAAACAAAGGTTTCTGTACCAAATTTTAAGTTCTGTTTTTATGATGCATCAAATACTTATTTTATACAATAAAATGCAAATTAATTATTTAAAAATCATACAATGTGATTTTCAGGATTTTGGTTTTAGATTCCGTCTTTCACAGTTGAAATGTACCTATGATAAAAAATACAGACCTCTACGTGCTTTATAAGTGGGAAAACCTGCAAAATCGGCAGTGTATCAAATACTTGTTCTCCCCACTGTATATATGAAAGCACTCTCTTGTGAAAATTGCAAACCCCAAGTACCCTTCAAAAAAATGGAAAGGTCATTGCATTCCATTCTTGTCCGGCCAATTTGGAGGCTGCATCGGGGGCGTGACCGTATTCAAGCAATGATGCAGCTAACACACTCAAGTTTCACAAATTATTGAAAAAGTAAAAAGGATTTTGAAAACAATTATTTGTCATTTGTACTTGACAATGTGCAAGGCTTCCAGTGGAGGAGAGATGACTGATGAGTACCAGGACGGAGTGGACAAGCTGGTTCAACTTAACACAAATGCAATCTTTAACCAATCATAGCACTGGCTGGTGTTTATCAAAAGAGAGGATTCCTGCATTCAAATTCACACAAGATCCCTCCCCTATCCACCTGCGTCTTGTCGAGGTTCCTGATCAACGGGACAACTTACGCTTCGACTTTGTGACTGAAAGCAAGCAAGTTACTAATTTACGAGCAACAGGCATCCACAACCATCCTTGATCACCAAAGGTTGCTGAGGTTATGTTTTCACCCATCTATCCATTTGTCTGCCTGTGAACAGGATATCTCAAAAAAAATTTTTACGGATTCGGACGAAACTTGGTGGACAGGTTGGGTGTTTGACAAGGACAAATCCTTTCGATTTTGGTGAAGATCCGAATCCACATCCGAGAATTGTTTTTTGCGATTCTTCAACATTGAAAGATGGGGCAAAAATGTTACATGGCATGTTTGGCTAAAACTAGGTGGACGAGTTAGGCCAAAACTAGGTGGACGAGTTAGGCCAAAACTAGGTGGACGAGTTAGGCCAAAACTAGGTGGACGAGTTAGGCCAAAACTGGGTGGACGAGTTCGGCCAAAACTAGGTGGACGAGTTAGGCCAAAACAAGGTGGACGATTTGGGTAGGTGACAAGAACAAGCAGGTTCACTTTTTTGGTTCAGGTCCGGATCCAGACCCGGCTTATCAGTGGGATACAAAACTGTTCAGCCTGGCTGGGATATACGCTCTATCGAGTACCGTTCTAGTTATGACTGCAGTGGTGTTGAATAAGCCTGGTGTTGGGTTCAGATCTTGAGGTCTTGAATTTTAGCCCCCGTCATTCCGTTGAAATAACATCAGGTGGGTTGACGATAATGTCCACCAACAAGGTGGTAAAACGAGTACCAGCTTACAGATACCCGCATCAGCGGCACAGCCACACTTCAAGAAATGATGCAAGCAGCAGCCACCGGCTGCATATAAAACGTGATGTTGGCCAATTTCCAAACAGATTCTAGATGACTGAGGGCAAATGAAAGGGTGAAAGGGCAGAGAGAGGATGTGCAAGATCAGCAAGGCAGGTTTTTCGGACACATGAGCTGATACCGTCCGGTCCAGTGGCAGAGTCAGAGTCAAGGGTTGACAGAACCTTCTCATGTGCAAAAGACACCAAGTCCAAGAGCAGATGGGTATGACAGGGAAGGGTGGATACCAAGAGAGTTGGGGACATAAGGTTTGGAAGCAAACACAGAATTTGGACATTTAGCCTTCTCACAAACAGTCGGCTGTGGTCTCATTTGAAGAGAGGGAAGGGTTGGAAGGGGAGCATACACCAGAGACAGAGATAGACTAAACAAGGCACCATCAGGTTTTAGAGGAGGAATACAAGTTTGAAAGTTCATTCTTGAGATTGGACAGATGATGTTTCCTGGTTCTCCTGTGAGTGGATACAGACTTATCACGGACATTTTAGAATGTACTGAGATTGCCTTCAGTTGGATTTGCCATCCAGGAAGAGCAGGCAAGTTGTTTCAGAGCAACTGCCTAACCACAGGATTCAGTGTACCATGGGTGGGAAGAAGGGTTGGATAACTAAATGTCGGGATGAATTTGTGCATGAGAGAGAGGTTTCTGTGGAAGCATTCCCAGGCTGAGTTGACATCGCAGACAGTAGATATGGGAGACCAGTCCTGAAAGATGGCTGCTTGCAGTCCCTGCCTGCTTGAGTGAACTTCCAGACTCACCGGCATTAAGGCAGCTTTCTGAGTTGCCCTGGGATGGTGTCCTATTAAAAAAAAATCAGAGCATTTACTACTCTTTTGGCATGAGATGGTATAAGCGAGTCGCATTCTGGTGGTTTGTCAACAAAAATAGAAAGAGAACACGTGGAAAATGTTATCACACCAGCTTTGTTCTTTGAAGAAAGGAACCTATAATATAATCAAGCCAAATGTCGACACCATTTAAAATGGAGCACACATTCATGAGCGTTATTCCAAATCTCAACTGCTCTTGCTCACACCCTTCAGAAACCCCAACATACAAGACTCAACCATGATATTTAAAACAAATAATAATAATAATGCTAAATCAATTAACTTTGTTTACGGAGGCCCAAAAACATTTAAAGGACTTTATTGGAAAGTACTATTATAAAATATGCCATTAAATACAACTTAACAGAGTAGGGCTACACATAGATTCTAAATCACAACTTTAAATCAGAAACGTTTATTGAAAACGAATCAACACACAAAAAAAAATAAAGAAAAAAAAAGACAAAAGCCGCCAATCCCACAAAATCAAGCAAAAACACTGTGCTAAACAAAAGGCTGCTTTTATTATAGCATTCTACACTGCAAATAAGATGTTACCGATACCTCTCTGCAAAATCACATTGTTAAAAACATATGCATGTTTCAGCCGGCTCTGAGCCACTCTATCACCGAACTAACTTAGCTCAACGGGTACAGCATTATGCTTTAATTAACATGGCAAAGAATTAGGCAAATGAGCAGCTCATGGATCAGGTCAAAATAAGAACAGAATGGATTTATTTTGAGATTCATGCCATTCACAGAGCACAAGCACAATGGTAAGCACAGTATGTGAAGGCTGACAACACACACACACACACACACACACACACACACACACACACACACACACACACACACACACACACACACACACACACACACACACACACACACACACACTCTCTCTTTCTCTCTCTCTCTCAACATTCTCTCGCAGCTGCCTTTAAAGATGAACATAGCTCACTTTCACAGGTGTTGGAATAAACAAGCTGTGGGACAGGCCAGGACTTTCAGATGCTCGACTTATCACTCACCTACCTGCAAGGCCTTCATAAAACGGAACCCATCTCCACACTTCCTGACCACAACCAGAAAGCTCTCCCCTCCCTCATACCAGATGGCAACTACATTGTATCCTTTCGAAAGCTTTGTGCCATTTTGATGTTTTTTTTTCAACCATCGAGAGTTACTCGGCCGTACTGCATGACCAATTGAGAGAAAACGCAAACAGTGAAAAGTGAATCGGCCCTCGTGTCTTTGCTGAAAAATAAAATGCAAATTATGAACTTTAAAAGTCCTAATTATGTGCTCTGCAAGCATTTCTGTCCCGTCCTCCTTTTAAAACTTTCTTGAGGACTCTGACTCGCTCGTTTCAGCCCTTTGTCCCTGCACATCTCGAGGATTTTCTCGTGCCTGTCCGTGTGCAACTGTCCAACTTTGAAGATTCATATCCACCAGGAACACCTTTTCACGAAAAAGCAACCATGTCGTCATTTTCTTTGGCAGAAGCTCATGTTCAAGACATGAACTACGAAGGCCAGTCTTCACTTTGCATTCTAAAAGCTGTGTTTTCACAAAAAGCCAATAACAAAATGTGGGATTTTTTTTTCCTTCTTTTCAGCAATTGCTGATTAAACAGTAGTGCTTGCATTTTATCAGTTCAGCACAAAAAAAAATAAAAAAAAAACCTACTGAGCATCAGAGATGACCGATTTCAGCAAAAGGAGCATTATGAGAAAATTAAAGAAAGCTGTTTTTCTTCCTCTTCTTCTTTCAGCACTAATCCTCTTTTAACAGACTCCTCTAGACCGAGTGAGGCCTGGATAACGCCAGGGGATTGAGACTCGAACATTAACATGAGCGTGCAGGTTGTTTACACCATCGGCGCCTATAGCGCAATATTCAACATCACGAGCACACGCCATAGATGGATGTTTTAGTTGACTGGACATGAACCCCAACTTACTCCTGGACCTTTTGAACTCTTCTAGCCTTCACCCCACCCTCCTCCCCCCAAACCCAATGAATGCCTCGATGACAACAATGGGGCTGGAAGGAAAAGGGTCCTCAGTGGATGGTGTATTCTTTGCAGGCTCAGTTTTTCTTCTCTCTCTCTCTCTCCAACCTCTTTCTCTCTTTCTCCCCCCCCCCTCTCTCTCTCTCTCTCTCGCTCTCTCGTTCCCTCCCAGCTCTCTCTCCCTCGCTCTTCCTAGGCTCTGTGGATGCTCGTGCTCTCCCTGCCATGGTGCCTATGATGGTGCTGGCTCGTTGCAGCGGAAACCAGTCTTGTCCACGTCACGTCACATCCCCTCCGTAGGCCTCTGACGGTTTCTTCAGCTTCATCATTTCCTTCTGTGGTTGTCAGGAGGTAACATGTGGCAAACTTCAGCAACAAAAACAAAACTTTCACAAACTCGGTGCGGAAAACATAACGAAATAAGCAAAAATTCAAAATCTAATACAAAAGGTCTTAATCATGTTTATGGTTACATCCATTGCAACATTTTAATATTTCAATTTGTCTGAATAAAGCCAAAATGGTAATTTTATGGGACCTCCTGGCGAGCCATGTCAAACATGCTGAATAATTAACAATGTACCATTTTGCACATACACATCGTGCAGTTCGAGCAAGTCACACTTACAGTAGTTCCTAGTACTGGGACAGCCCCGCCATGCCGCTGTGCTGGTAAGCACGCTCGCCCTGGTAAGTGGAGTCCTGGGACAATGCAACATCCATCTGAGACTTGAACTCATCCCCCAAGTAGCTGTCCTGTGGAGTGAGGAAGACACACAGAATGATGTATTTGTCCTCTGCATATTTGTCAACAACATAGGAGTACAACTCTATTTTGAATGACAAGGGTCTCCTGAAACTGAAGCACTGAGCCCATATCTTCCTATATTAAGGTTGCTCTGAGTGAAAGATATATAACCCCCCCCCACCCCCACTTCCCCGCCCAAATTTTTTTTTTTCAAGCGGCTCAGGAACCAAACAAAGCCACCTCGAGTTATACCGAGCTATCAAGTAGAGCAGATTATAAAAAGAACCATTAAAAAATTCAAATATCGTACTCTTTTGGTTACTGTGCCTCCAATTGAGATTCAAGTCTGCAGGTATGAAACATTAGCCATGAGTGACATCAGCAACAAGAGTTGAAATCGTACAGATTTTTCATGGACAAGCTTGAGGAAATTGCTCATAAGATCTCAACAATATATATATATATATAGTTATGGAAATGGCCCTTATTAGACTCCCAAATATAGGATCAGCTCAGATCCCCCATTAAATGCATGTATAGCTAGGTTGTTTGGTAAAGTGGACGTTATATGTGTATCGGGAGGTGTAAGAGTTATATGTGTATTGGCCCCGCCCGGTCGGCTGAGAGGGTGTGGCCAACAAGAGGAAGTGACGCGAAGGGGAGGAGCTTGTCGGCTTTGAAAAGGGGGAGGAGCGAGTGGTTCGAAGCGAGCGAACGTAAGAAAACTGTAAAAGAGAGAAAAGGGTGAAGTGTGTGGAAATAGTCGCTGAGAGAAGGCGTGCTCGTGTCGAAGCGAGAGAAACGAGTCCTCGTAAACAACTTCAGTTTGGAAGACGTGCAAAACTGCAGTCGGTTGAGAGCGTGCTCGTGTGTCGAAGCGAGCGAACGTGAGAGAAATGAAGGCTTCGTAAAAAGGTTGAGTTTTGAGAAACGGCAGTCGGCTTTGAGAGGCTGCCTGCACGGCAAGTTGGCGATCGACTCTCATGGGGAGGTGATCGCCAGGTTCGGCCTGCGTCTGGCCGTGGAGCCTCCGTCCTTACTCACCTCATGGCCAGACAAGTCGGCTTTGAGAGGCTGCCTGCACGTCAAATCGGCGATCAACTCTAAGGAAAGAAAAGGTGATTCGACAGAGAGAGAAACTGAGAGGATGGAGTTGGGAAGTCGGGGATCTATGCAGGAAGGCAGGAGAGGAGACGCCGGAGCCTCTGACGGTCCCTGCTCACACCAACGGCTCAACACGTTTGACGATTCGCTTGCCGGAGCCCGGAACCTCGATTTGGGCCTTGTCTGGAGACAGGCCAGGCCTGGATTTGTACGCTGGACCATGAGAGAGATCAGCTGAGGCCCATCGTCGACCTTACGTGGGGTCAGAGCACGCGGAGACCGCGTGCGGTGCGAAGGGGGCAAAAGGAGGACGAGCTCCATTTCGCCACACGGTGGATTCGAGCTGGAGCTTGGGTTCGTGGGGATCCACCTGTTGCGAGCGACATTCATGCCTTTGACACTGTCCTCTCGTCCATGAAACCTCACCAAGTACTCGGTTTTGTCTTGCATGCATGCTGTCTGTCTTTGTCTGCACATGTTGAAAAAGGGATATTTCGATAGCGACCCTGTCAAAACCTGTAGTCCGTGATTCCCTAGTTAAGAACGGGTTGAGGATTGTTGATAAAACCATTGTCGTGAATTTTACTTGTGTTGTGATCCCCGATGTTCCCCAATAAATCTGGTTAATTCGTATGAAGTTGCCGCTGTGGATTAATTCGTGTCACGTCGAGGAACGATCCGTTCGATTGGCATATAAAACCAAAATGGTTACAGACTGGCAGAAAACGCTCGGCATCTGACAAAACCAGTCTGTAACCAAGGGTTCCATTTCCCCAACTGGAAGGTACAAGGATTACGTTGGTATCGCAATTGAAGGCGCGTGACCCGAGGCCTGTGCTGAGCCGGCCGGCGTTATAAACCCCGGAGATGGTGGTGGTGAGGGTGGCGCCTTGGACCGGGTGAGAATCCCGCCACCCCGGATTCGCAACAATACATACATATATATATATATATATATATATATATATATATATATATATATATATATATATATATATATATATATATATATATCACAAACATACGTGTGTGTGTGTGTGTGTGTGTGTGTGTGTGTGTGTGTGTGTGTGTGTGTGTGTGTGTGTGTGTGTGTGTGTGTGTGTGTGTGTGTGTGTGTGTGTGTGTTTGTTTGAGACATTGTGATTAAAAAAAAAAAAAATGGGCCAATGGTGAGAGGGGAGGGACACAATATGTCATTAGTGATGCATGAGCCTGAGGGGAGAAAAGGGCAGAGCGAGGACAGCAGCCAGGAAATACCCTGAATTGGCGAGGGGAAAACCACAGGTTCTGCCGCCACGATTCCGGACTGAGCTCCCCCTGCCAAAACTAAAGCCATGCCTCTCCTCTCAGCCCAGCGAGTATGCAGGCAGCAGCGAGTTCCTTGCTGGAGTGGCCAGAACTTCAG
Source organism: Eptatretus burgeri (assembly GCF_056783735.1). Classification (NCBI taxonomy): domain Eukaryota; kingdom Metazoa; phylum Chordata; class Myxini; order Myxiniformes; family Myxinidae; genus Eptatretus; species Eptatretus burgeri. The sequence continues at coordinate 89,423,040 of NC_140963.1, forward strand.
TTTCCTGTGGGGTATTATTTCAGTATTTTGATTTCCTCTATTTATCCCTGAGGTAAGATAATTAGGGATCTCTGTTCGTTGTTGGCATTGTGGGCGCATATTCGGCCGTGGGTAAGAGGTTGGTTACTTCATTTATTTGTTGTATTGCTGCTTTGTACATTCCCTTCCACGTGACTATTATTATTCCCGCTATTGTCGATTGTGGTATGTTTGAGGGCCTAGTTAAGTTATCTAACTAAGGTCTCCATTCATTCGTGGGCACATATCGGTAACGGTTAAGGGGTTTTACTAATGTTGGTTGCATCATTATTGCTGCCTCATTTTGTTTCCTCCCCCCCCTCCCCCCATGAATGGTTATTGTGATTAAATATAATTGGTCCAGCGGTGAATTCAGGCTGTCGTGGTCGTGGTTTGATAATTAGGAAAGCCCGTTGAGGGTTAATTCACTGTGGCTATTAAATGCCACATATAAAGATCGTGCCATGCGTCTCCAGCTTCGCTCAGCCAAATTAGAGATGAAACGTGTGGTACCTAATTAGCGCGATGCTCAGCCAACTCAGAGACCACAATCAGAACAGTATTTCGAGAACAGAGAGGGCAACCTGCCCTCTCACAAAATAATTGGTCTTTCAGCGTGTGTGTGTGTGTGTGTGTGTGTGTGTGTGTGTGTGTGTGTGTGTGTGTGTGTGTGTGTGTGTGTGTGTGTGTGTGTGTGTGTGTGTGTGTGTGTGTGTGGGTGTGTGTGTGTGTGTGTGTGTGTGTGTGTGTGTGTGTGTGTGTATATGAAGACCACAAGGGGAAAACCAGAGATGTCAGGATAAGTCAATTTTGAAGAAACTGAAAAACAAAGTTTCAAGACTTTGGTGGACTGTTTCATAACTGTCATATAGACTTCTTTTCCAGTAAAAGGAAGAGTGATCATTGGCCGATCAAATTAAGCATGTAGCATTTGCCAAGCTTCTGTGTTATTTAATTTAAGAGCAAAGAACGAATCAATGTTGCAAACTGACATCACTGGTTATTCCCTTGTTTAATAATTGCCATGCAATTTTAACCCAGGATGTGTAGCAAATTCATGCTTCTTGGTTATTTGCATACATTACATGACTTTGGTGATCACAGATTATTTTTTTCAACATTAAACGGTCATTGCTTTTTTGTTTGATTGGTGTTCAACGCCATACTCAAGGGTATTTCGCTTATATGACGACGGATTCTCCATTTCTTACTCCGTACTACTTAATATGATGGAAAACCGGGAGGAAACCAAAGATAAACCACCACCGCGATAGCCGAAGTCACCTCATGTGACTCCCTCATATACCTAAGCAGGTTGATTGGGCGGTGGGTACATCGAATGAGGATGGGTACTCAGACACGCAAACCATTAAGCCACGGCGTGGGTCCCATAAAAGTCACAATAAAGGTTCGACCAGGCTTGAACCACGATATGCACCAACTATGGAGCCCATGATATAACCAAATAGGCCATTGTAGTGCTCAGAGTTTATGCTGTGAAAGTTTTACAACCTTTCATTTTTTAGTTTCTCAACTCTGAATATTATGGTGGAACAGTCAACATGAATGAAAGGGAGATAACCAGGAGTAAAGTACTGACAACTCTGGGTTTCTACTTGTTCAGCTTTGACAACACTTGTTTTTTCATTGCACAGCTAAATTTTATACCATATAAATTATGTGACACCCCTGGTTATTTGTTAAAGTAATATTGTGAGAGGAAACCTTATGTTGCCAACTATTGGCAGGCGCAATAACCCTGAAATTTATAAAAAGTGACATCTCTGGTTTTCCCCTTGTGGTCTTCATATATATATGAGCAAATACCATATGTCGCTTCGCTGATGGGAATACTAAAAGGGGGAGGGAGAAAAGGAGGGTGGGGTGGAGGGAGAGAGGAGTGGGAGAGAGAGAGAGCGGGGAGAGAAGAGAGAGTGAAGGGTGGGGGAGCGAGGAGGCAGACGTGCGGTTGAGCGTCAATTACCGCCTGGACGTGTCTGCAGACAAACACTGCCTGGACATGTCCGTAGCCAAACTGGCTGGAGACAAACACCACTTGGACACGTCTGGAGACAAACACCGTCAAGACATAACCAGTGTCCGGATATGTCCAGACAGAGACAGAGAGAGGGGAGGGGAGAGTGAGAGAGGTGTGGTGGGAGGGTGCTGCACTGTATTGAGAGGGGAGGGGGGGTGTTGAACAAGGATGGGACGCGCGCACGCACGCGCACACGCACACGCACACGCACACGCACACGCACACGCACACGCACACACACACACCTGATATCGGCAACAACCCAAAAACCATGAGAAGCTTTCACCGAAAAACAACGTTGCATTTATTTAGACGTTTCAGGGATATGATCACAAGCAATCTTTATAAACAGCTGCGTGTGACGGGTGTAAAATAAATTTGGCTCGGTAATTTAGAAAACAAGTTAATACGGCAAACGGCTCGGTAATTTAGAAAACACATTAATACGACAAACAGCTCGGAAATCGGGTGTCATTGCATGAACCACTCTCTCAGGGTGACGGAGCACGAACCACTCGCGCAGGGTGATGTGCCGGGCAAAAACATCCGCAGTGAGTGAACGATTCGCTCAGAAGGACTGTTGTGGAATTCAGAGGAAGGACTCAGAGGACGTGATGAGATGGCTAGTGTATGTGAGGTGGTTATATTGCAGCATGTTACTGTTTTGGTGATGAGAGACATGAATAAGATGGACAATGTCAGAGATTTAAAATGTTGATGGAATTCTGAATAGTGATGAGAGAGGTTGGTTAAACATTATTTTTCTGAGATATTTCAGCTCCATTGACCATGAAAGAAATGGATGCTCATTAGAATGATGAAACATATCAGCATTTGGTAATAATAAACTGTTTGGAGAAATTTTGTATTTCTTAACCACACAGTTCAAGTTTTGTTCCCAAATGTTTCCAAATGCACACTCTGCAGCCAAAGTGTGGTCTGCAGCTCGGCAACTCGAACTGCGTGGAACTCTCACCATTGGGGGGTTTGCAGAACTGAGAGCCCGAGAAAGACTTCCAAAAGAATCACCCTGTGACGACAATGATAGCCATGCTACTCTTGTTTAATTACTCCTGTGAATTAATGCAAGAATGTGCAACCTAGCTTTGAATTATTTTGGGAATCTATTTTGTGAATTATAATAACCTAGCACACCAGTGTGTTTTGCACACACCTAGCAACAGCACACCAGTGTGCTTTGACCTGTATGGTAGTGATGGGGATACTCTTATGGTCAAAAGGGCCAACAAGTGACACTTGTGGTGATGTTTACATAAACATGGGGAACAGTTGGTAACTAGTGGAGGTTGTGTGTTAATTACTTTCAGACGAAGCTCATTTTTAAAAAAAAAAAAAAAAAGAGAAAAGGAACTCATTGAGAACAAACCATCATGTTTCTTTTGATTATAATTAACAACAACAAAAAAAAACTTTTGTTTTGAGATTACAAATTGAGAAACGTTTTATCATACAAGTCTCGTAATCCTAATTTAAATGTATTGGGGTCTTCAAGTGACAGAGTAATGATTGGTTATATCACAGTAAGGTTATTGATAACTTGTATTTATTGATTGATATTGTTACGGTTGTGGAAATTCACAGAACACCAGTCAGGTTTCCCAGAGGTCAGTTATTTCGGTAAGTGTGTGTTCCAGGTTAAAATTCCCCACCGATGTATAACGGGTATTGTTCATGTGCCGGGCTGTGAATCTTTGAGGTAGTGTTATTCTTTTCTATCTTTTATTTCCAACAAACAGCATCTCTTCAACCACACCACTACAACCACGCCACCTCCACCACCACCACGACATCTCAACAACCTCGTCAATCTCCACAACACAGCGACCCTCCTCTACAAACAAAAGAACACTCCCAGAAAGCCACCCGAAGAAGAAAACAGAAACGACGGTTATTACAACAACAGCAGAGCCAAGCCGATCACCCCTGGGATTTTCCCCCGTGCGCCGGGGAAGGTTGGGGCGAACGCCCTCCACTTGGAGCGATAAAAAGCCGCGTTCGCTGGCCGAGTTGGAGTTGGGCTGGGCCGTTGGAGAGAGTCTGGAGTACAGAGTCGGGAGACGAGAGAGAGGAAGGCGCATCGGAGAGTCGGTTGGAGGGCAGCTCGTCGGAGAGTCGGGACACGGCCGTGGAAAGTCGGGCGTGCTGCTCGGCCCTGGACCAACCAAGCTGCCGTTACAACAGCTGCCGCGTTGACGACGAGACAGATACGGAGGGTCGCCAACCAAAAGCCCATCGAGTCACCACGAGGGTGGCCAGGTAGCCAGCCCGGTCTCTCAGGGCTTGTTCCGGTAATCCCGGCCCTGAGAAATAATAAAGGCTTACGAGCCTGTTCTTTCTTTCCTTGGTTTTGCATGAAAGTCTGTGGCGCCTTGTCTTTAAGTAGAATTGTTGTAAGTGTATGTACATAATAGATAGATGTCGGCTGTAGGTTTTTGCTCCTGTCTTGTCCCCTATCCCCATTCATTGACTGCATGCCTACTGTAAAAATAAATGTTCCCCATTGTTGAATGTCACCTGCTCGTTGCGTCCCTTTCCTCACATTCACTGCCATGATGCGTTCAGAAAATTAGCTGGCTTTTAACGCCGATAAAATAATCTGGTCCGACGGGGATCTGGCGAAATAAAAACCGCTCGGCATTCACATACAGAATGAGCCGTTTAAGCAGCTCGTTCTCATGCAGACACCGTTGAGGTATAAACTCCCGGCATTTCTGTCCGCGCGAATCGTTAGGTATATCGACAATTGACCCTGTAGCGCGTGGACAGAAGAGTTGGCTGGTTTATGGTGTAGTATTAAAAACACCTGAAGCTGGATTTCGGCGTTGGTCCAGAAGCGACGACGAGATGGTCGCGTTCGGTGTACGCGCGGCCTGGATTAGGCTGAAACGGTCGTGCGCACGCCGAGCCGGCGGAAATCTACAACAATATATTGTCAATCACTAGCTATGGACCTTGTTAATCTGTTAATCGAGGAAAGGTAAAAGTTACTGAGAATTTAATCAAGATAATATATTAAGTTGAGGGACTTATATAATATTGAAGGATGATCTGCGTTATTAAATTGATTGACAGATTGGTCAACATTACATATTAGGAATCATAAGTTAACTGCAAGGGAAAATCAAGTTATGAGGGAAAGCAGCATGGTATTTACATAACCATAATGCAGAATGACTGGAAGAGTGGCTGGACCAACAGCAATTATGAAATCAATTAATGGAATTAGGAATTGTACCATGTATTGTAACCACAAGTAGGTGCCCGTACGTGCGTGACTGTACGTGCAAAAAAAAACAAAAAACTTTCAAACCGCGAGCCAGAAACAAATACACAGGCCATTCCTTTGCTCTCGTAAACGACGACTGGATTGGGGCATTGTGTTTATCTATAAATGCGCATAAGAAATCGAGAATTGATTATAATACTGTTGCGAATTCGCACCCGCCGGCGTGCGATCGGCCACGTAACTCAAATCGCGACACGTCGCCCACCGGAACGGACAATACAGTCGTGACCCTGTTGGAACTACCGCCAAGGAGCTAGCCACGGGTGGGGGTTTAACCTCACCACAACCCAGTCCGCATTCTACCCGCGCGAAATAGGGTGAATCGCCGAATGTCGATATACCTAAGTACCTGCGCGAGTTGCGTACCGAGGAGTTGTACCAGGCCGCAGGTCGACTCCGGACACGAACCGCTTAAGCGGCTCGTTCCATACTGCAGGGATAACCGAGCGGAGTTATCGTCGACCTCGACGGTTCAGATTATTTACCGGGTGTTTTAAACTCTATCAATCCCTTACATGATGCAAGATGGAGCTTTCAAATAAGGGAAAAAGATGCAATGAAACGGGAAACAGTTCAACAAGCAAGCACGTTATTACACACACACACACACACACACACACACACACACACACACACACACACACACACACACACACACACACACACACACACACACACACACACACACACACACACACACACACACACACGCACGTATTCACAGTAATGAAAGGACAGAAAATGCAACAAAAACAAAAGCACTACTACCGACTATAATTATTTACAACACTTAAACAATTATACTTGTCGGACGGCGCCACAGCATTCATTCAAAAGCAAAGGAAACGAAAGCCACCCTCACAGGCAAGGAGGCAGACAGGTCCGTTGACCAAATGTGCGTGGAGCCTGGAGGAGCGGCCAGGTCCATGAGACCGAAAAGGTCTTACCCACGTCCTTGTAACGCGATGGTGGGCAAGCCGCAATGTCCGCGCAGCTGTGCCCCGACTCCGTGCCCCTGGCGTGGTCGGTGAGCCCTCTCCGGAGTGCTCCACACCAGCACGGTTGGGTCGGCAAGGAACGGGGCCACCGGCACTTTCTCAGCGCGGATGGGGGGGGGGAGAATTGTCGATGCTCAGGGTTGAGCGAGGGGAATGGCTGGCTGGCTCGAATCCCGCGACGAGATGGCACCAACGACGAGACGAGCGACCCCCACACTGCAACCTTGATGATGACCTCCGTCTTCACTCGACCAGCCGCCTGTCTTCACTCGACCCGAACTCCCGTCTTCACTCGCCCTGACCAGCCCGAACTGCAACAGCGCGAGTCGCCTTGTGCTCGCGTCTTTATAGACCGGAGGAAGAGCCGATATGCAAATATTAGGATCAAAACACGATTGGAGGCGGGGCCACGCCACCCTCTGTTCAGCCATTGGTGTGACATAAAGGGGCGTGAGCCTCTTTTGATCCGAATTCTCTCCCGTGAAGAATCCACATTCATTGCGCTTGGAGGCCGGGCCATACCGCCCGACGCTCGCCCATTGGACGGAGAAAAAGGGGCGTGAACCCTTCCTGATCCGAATTTCTCCCCGAGAAGAACGCATTCGTACCCGCGGCTCGACGCGTTCTGCATCAATTACTGAACGGGCCCTGGACAGCACGACGTTTGGTGTTGACTGGTGGTGTGGTCGATGGTTGTAGAAGGAGATATGCGAAGGTGGTGGGGGGATTGTTGTGGTGGTTTGGTGGTTGGCGGGCGTCGTTTGGGAAAAGCGGTGAAGCGATGTTTGCGGGATGGAGTTGTGGAGGTAAAGAGGCAAGGGTGGTGGTGTTTGAGTTGTTGGTGGCTCAATGGTCCAAAATAACAATAGAGAAAGAAAAATGGCTAACTCAAAGCGTTGCAGCCCGGATGAATCACACATATTCCCTCTATACAACGGGTTTGGGCTAACTACACATGAACGTACCGATATATCTAACCTGAGGACCCTTTATGGTGTAATGCGAATTTCCACAACTGTAACAATACATTAAGTCATCACTATCCGGAAGTAGTGCGTGCCCATATGGAATGTTCACATGCATTCCACGAATTATCGCTTGCATTGAAGTAATAACTGCTGTGATACCTCCACACACAGAGTTAATTAAAATCGAAATTAAAATCAAGTTTACCTCACTGTCTTTGCTTGCCATGACATTCGCTGCCATTGACCATTGCCACTCCTACGCCACGGTAACTCAGGCACCGATCGATCCCCATCGTAGCTGGCACGGCATGTGACATCATCGTCGGCCTGCCACGCATCGGTCTACGCGAAGTTAAGTCCTCACTGTCCGGAAGTTCGCATATCGCAGTAACGATTATTCGCAATTTAGTTTTAATGGCCAATTATTCAATTAACGCCAAAGTATTTTGCCTTTTCGCAATGCCATCACAAGAAAAAACGCAAAGAGAAAGAGAAAGAGAAAGAGAAAGAGAAAGAGAAAGAGAAAGAGAAAGAGAAAGAGAAAGAGAAAGAGAAAGAGAAAGAGAAAGAGAAAGAGAAAGAGAAAGAGAAAGAGAAAGAGAAAGAGAAAGAGAAAGAGAAAGAGAAAGAGAAAGAGAAAGAGAGAGAGAGAGAGAGAGAGAGAGAGAGAGAGAGAGAGAGAGAGAGAGAGAGAGAGAGAGAGAGAGAGAGAGAGAGAGAGAGAGAGAATAAAAAAAAAAAATAATAACTTTCAAGCAACAACACAGTCTGTTCCGTCGCTTTCGTAAACAACGACTGGATTGGGGCATTGTGTTTATCTATAAATGCGCATAAGAAATCGAGAAATTATTTGAATATGTTAAGTCATCACTATCCGGAAGTCCGTATGTTGTAACCTGTAATGGGGAACGCAGCTGAGGTTCTCTTCCCCATCGGCCACACCTACGCAGCAACATGTCTCGTCTTGGTTGGTAAATAAATGGCCGCAGCAACGTATCTCGTCATTGGTTGGTAAATAAATGGCCATAACTTGGGAAGCACTTGCCCGATTAATATTGTTGCGGATTCGCGCCCGCCGGCGTGCGGACGGCCACGTAACTCGAATCGCGGCACGTCGCCCACCGGACGGACAATCCAGTCGTGACCCTCTCGGACTAACGCCGGGAACCAGTCACGGGTGGACCTTTCGGTCTCACCGCGATCGTGCCAATCGGCCCCCGCGTGGGATAGGGTTGCTCGCCAAATTCGACCTACCTAAGTACCCACACGGAGGGTAGACCGGGCGATCGCACCTCGCCGCAGGTCGACTTCGGACACGGGCCACTTTAAGCGACCCGTTCCGTACTATCGGGATAACCGAGCGGTGTTATTCGTCGGCCTCGACGGTTCGATTAATTATCGGGCGTTTTAGCCCACGACCAACCCTTTACGTGAAGCAAGATGGAGATTCAATAGAGGAAAAGACGAAGCGAAGCGGGAAAACAGTTCAACAATAAGCACATTTATTTCGCGATGAACGGAAAGCACACATATACAATTCCACCAAAAGCACATGTAAAAGAAGAAGACAAAAAGCAAATGCAACAATGCAGATCTATCCGACTACCGGGCACACGGCAACACTTATACAATTTTACTTCACAGACGGCGCCGACAACATATTCCCAAAGCAAAAGAAAAGAGAACCACCCTCCAGGATGAGGGGGGTAGGTGGGCCTGGGGCCGAGACCGTGTCGGGCCTACCCGTCAGATGATGAGACGCGGAGCGGCGGTGGTCCCTCAACTCCGCGGGCCTCGCGGACAGTGTCTGGTAGGGGGTGGGAAGGGGGCCCCCTTTGTCGCACTATCTCAGCGCGGGGGGAAACAGGAGGGGGTTGCTGATGCTCGGGGGAAGGAAGATACAACCCTGTCTCGGGTCCCGCGGCGAGCGTCTCCTCCTCCACCTCGGTCGCGTTGCTGGCCTCTCCCTGTGCCGCTCCCGGCACCGACGCGAGCACCCCCTCGTCCGCCTTCGCCGCCGTCACCTCTCCACAGCTCCGTCCTCTTCACTCTGACTAGTACCACTTCTTTCCAGCTCCACCGACGACTCTCTTGAATTCCGCACACTCAACTCTCAACTTCCAACTGAACTCTTACTCAACTTGTCTGACGAACGCAGTCGTCCTTATAAGCCCCGTGGCTTCGCTCTTTCACCCTTGACCCTCTGCCTCCGACCCTTCACCTGGCTCCCCATTGGCCCGAGGAAAAGTGGGCGTGAATGCTTTTTGATCCATGAATTTGCATATAGCGACCGCCCTCCAACGCCCTAGAGGCGGGGCCAAATCGCCCCTCGCTCACCGATTGGACGGAACAAAAGTGGGCGTGAGTCGTTTTTGATCCGTTTTCTGCGGAAAGTCTGTGATGTTTTCGAACACGCTGCTCGGTGCGCGCCCCGCACGAGTCCAGCATCGGCGCCCACGAGTGGCGCGAGATGGTGTGGATGAGATGGTGGTGAGTTGTGACGGTAAAGGTCGTGGCGGTTGTGGTGAAGCTGCGTTGTGGTTGGTGGTTGTTGTTGTGAAGCGGCGTTGTGGTTGGTGGTTGTTATTGTGAAGCGGCGTTGTGGTTGGTGGTTGTTGTTGTGATGGCTGTTGAGACGTGGTTGGTGGTGGTAATAATGGCGGCTGGTCCAAAATAAAGATAGTAAAAGAAAAACGGCTATCCTGAAGAGTCGCAGCCCGCATGAATGACATTTATTCCCTCTAGACAACGGGTTTGGGCCTACCTACACATATACTTACCGAGATATCTCACCTAAGGGACCTGAATGGTGGTTTGTGAATTTCGTCAACCACAACACTACCCCCTCCCCTTTTTACAGACTCGTCCCGAGTCGTCAAATTTTCGTGTGCCATCATGTGTAGTTTTCCCCAAGTACATTTTACCTACGGATCCCTGAGTGCGACATTCATGGTATTCGTGTCCCCAAAATAAATAACCTGAGGGCTGCGTAACTACCTAAACAAACTCACTCGCACAGACGACTTAAATAAAATTGCCGGCGCTAAGACATACATGCCGGGGGCACACTCATATTTACAGTACATCTTACCTTAACTTACAAATTTTACACTAAACCATGGCCCAGGATCACTGAACTCTGCAAAAAGAAAGCAGTTAGCAGGGAGCCAGGCTGCTCGCATGCAGTCTCTGACTCAAATAATGCAGGTGACAGGGAACGTGGCCGGCTGCTCACACGCAGTCCAAGGCCTTCCCTTTTGAACTGAACGCAGTGAACCACAACGGTGCATGGGCCGCACAAACGTAGTCTCCGTGCCAGCTCAAGTGGCACACGCAATGAACACAACGAATGGATGGATGAATGGTTTGAACTGAACGCAGTGAACCACAACGGTGCATGGGCTGCACAAATGCAGTCTCCGTGCCAGCTCAAGTGGCACACGCAATGAACACAACGAATGGATGGATGAACACAAACACGGTGCACGGGCCGCCACTGCAGGCCCGTGTTGTAGCTGCCAACAGGGCAGTTCTCGCAGCTTGCAAACTGTTGCTTTCTGATCCTGGCGCACATGGCAATGAACGGGGGAGGCAAAGCAAAAATTGAACGGGGCTGGTGAACATGGGCAGTGGGCATGGCATGGCATGGCAAAGGCAGCAGGCAAACACAGCCCGCAGAAGAAGGCCGTTGCAGGCAAACACAGCCGGCAGACGAACTGGCCGGCACAGGCCTTGAAGAAAAACAGCTGCAGACGATCTGGCCGGTGCAGGCCTTGCAGCACAGCAGCTGCAGCCGATCCAGCCGGCACAGGCCTTGCAGCAAAACAACAGCTGCCGATGAAGTTGGCCAGCCTTTGCCTTGCAGCAACGCAGCCAGCAGATGAAGCTGGCCAGTCTTTGCCATTCAGTGGAGGTTGGTGGAGGGAGTGCGGTGGTGCTGGCCACTCGGAAGGCGGGCTCGGACCTACCCTACGGTCTCCCTCCCAACCTATCGCCTTTGCCTGTCACTGTCCATACCCACTCCCTTAATTTGTCAAACCCCAATTTTGCCCCAACTTATTTTTTTATTATTATTTTTTTTTCTTTTACTTCCCCACTATAAATCGTCCCCTTACCCCCTTTATCGTCTTTGTTCGGCTAACCTATCCTGTCACCTAGCCTACTCCCAACCCCTACGTTCCCTTCCCGGAGGGGAATAAGGGAGAGCTAGCGTCCTGTGTCGAGGCCCAACGAAGCCTCAGAATGGCCTCCCCAGAGTTCGGCGATCTATAACACGAAGTGGGTCCAGCGGCCCACAACGAGAGCGAGGGGATGGATGGTGCGGAGGGGTACACTTCCTAATCTACCCTAACCATTTAACTGTTAAACTACCCCGGGGCTTTCAACAAGCGCCTCTCGCTTAAACTATTGGTTCGAACAACCCAGATTCCCGTCGCCTGTGTTAGTGTCCTCACAATTTCGGGCCTCGCCCCCCAATTTTCTCTCCGTGCCCTCACACGGTCTCATGGCTGGGACACGTGGCCCCCTTTGGCAGGCACGACCCTCTGCCGATTCTCCGACGATGGCACCCCCGGACACTACACTGCCTCCGAGCCTACCAGCTCCCTAAACACCGGGGAGTGCCCCCCATGGCACCTCCCCTGAAACGCACACGTGGCAGGCTGGCTTCCCAGGCCCCTTTCCGAGGGTCACCCGTGCCCACAACACTGCCCACGCGGCTAATGGCGCCCCGGGCCCCCGCACCAAGCAGGCGCACCCGTGCCCACTACGCTATCCCGGCCCCCCATGGGCCCTTGGCCTACCACGGCCGACTAGCCTGGTGCCCGGGGTACCCACTCAGCGATACTCACCTTTCGCAGCCACGCTCCCAAGCCCGTCAACAGGGCTCCTGCACCCCTCCAAACGGGTTTCGAGCCTACACTCCCACCAACAACAAAACGACTTCCATATTTGTTAATTTGACTAACCCAGCTAACTCACTCTACACTGACCCCGGGGTCCCTTGGGCGGGAGTCACTCCTCCCCCCAATCACTCATCGCACCATGCATTCCCCATTCGCTCCACTCACACAGACCTGCTGGCCTCACTCACTCACCAAGCACATGCTTCCACTTCACTCACCAACTCTCTTCAACACACACACCACCGAACTCTGCCATCCTTCTAACTACATCCCCAAACTGACTCGTGCTCCCACGTCGTCCCTTAAACTATAGCACGTTCCTTTTAACACTACGTAGCTAAACTACGTCCCCTCTACACATTCACTGTCTGTCACTGTCTCCAAAATAATCCCATAAATCAATTTCCCAACCTAAAGCTCACTAAATCCCTCTACCTAATCCATTCCACGGACTCCATGAGGACTTACCCCTGCCCCATGAAGTCGGTCTAGCTAAGCTAACCCTTCCCCCTAACTAGTTTCCATCCTGTGCCCTGGTAAGGGGGTCTTCCACCCTTTGCCCAGGAATCCTGTGCACCCGAAAGTGAGGCTTGCTTTTTTTCTTTTTTTTTCTTTACATGCGCAGCGCCAGCGCGGCAACTCACAGCTCGCGCACTTTGCACCTGCCCGTGACGTCATGCAGCTGCACGTGTACCTCGTCCCTCCTTGGACGGTACCATCCGGCAGGGATACCCCTCCTGCCGGATTCCAACCACACGTGCAGCCATGACGTCACCGTGCGCATAAAAAAAACACAAGCCCCACGTCTCGAGGGGTTCCCCACGCGAACACATGTGCTTTGCCCGTTGGAGCTCAACACACACGATCGCGTGGAGAACCCGTCCGGTCCAAATCCATTTACCTGCCTAAACTTTGTCCGTCCGCGGGATCGGCAAATCCACCGCGTGCGTTTCCGGACCGGGACTTCACTCTCGCAAGCGAGCACGTGGGGGCCTCGTGCGTTGCACAGCACGGACCTCGTGCTCAATGCTGGGTGAACCCGGCACGGTCCCCGAAACAACTACAGCCGCTACTCGGCTTTCGTTCCTCACGTCTCCGTCGTCGCCTCCATTCCACCCACGCACACCTGCGTGTTACGACCCTCACACTCCACACCATTAAGCTCACACCGGGAGACGCGGCTGCGTGCTCCCGCATGCCAACCGACATCTCCCTCACATACCGCTCTCTCACACACACGGTCTCCCTTGCATAAACCATACCACTCACACGTGGTGCTCCATTCACTCGCGGCCTTCCACTCACTCGTGCCACACTCATACACCGTGCCTCACTCACACATGCGGGGGCACTCACCCGCGGTGCCTCACTCACTTGCGGTGCCCCTTTTACACACGGCGTGCTGGGAAGCACGTACTCCGGCACCATCGCCACCACACCACTCACACACGGGGTCGCTTCCACACACGGGGACGCACTCACGCCTTGCACCACACACACCGGGACAACCACACTGGGGATTCGTGTCCCCACAAGGGTCTCCGGGGCCTCTATACCCCCCAAGCTCTCCGAGCACCCGTCCACAGCACTCGTCCCCTCAACCTCGCAAAACAGGACCGAACCCACCTGGTCGTGACTCGCCTCAAGGGGGCATACTCCCTCCCCTCGTTCCTGGAGGAGGCCATCCAGCTGCTCGCACCGGGCCTCCACCCAGTCCACCAGCTCACCCCCATTGTCCTCCACTACCTCCGTGTGTGTGTGTGTGCGTCACTTACCCCGTCTTCATCGTGTAGTCTTCCCTCTATTTTTTCTGTCTCCCGTGTCTCTATACATTTATAAGTTTCTGTTGTCCCCTCCGGTCTATTAGTCTCCGCTTCTTTCTGGCGCCTTTCCCTTATCTTTATGTAGGTCAACCTTGCTTTCTCCTTAAATCGCTCCCGTCCTTCCCTGTTTTCACTCCTTGCTCTTTCACGATCTCCGCGTACCTCATCCTTGCTTTCCGTCTTAATTGTTCTCTTCTCTCCCTCGCAATTCCTTTCACCTCGTCTCTTGTCTCCCGTGTCTCTATACATTTTCTCTCCTTGTTCCTTATTTCTGTCTCTTCCTGGTTCCTTTTTCCTTCCCATCTGAGTCGTTCTTTCTCTCTGAGCCCCATTAGCTGTTCGTTCTCCCTCCGGAGCTCCTCAATCTCCGTTGACTCCAGTCTCGCTCTCCGTTTTAGTTGTTCAATTTCACACTCATATAGTTGTTGTTTTCTCTCCCACTGTTCCTCCTGCTCTTTGTTTTCCAATCTCATTGTTTCTTTCAATTGGCTCATTTCCTTCCTGTGTTTCATTCGCTGTTCTCTCACTACTCTTCCTCGTTTCCTCTCCTGTCCTTCCTTCTCCAGTTTCATGGTTTGCTTAATTTGGTTAATCTCCTTTTTGTGTTTCATTTTCTGCTGTCTCATTACTCTTCCTCGTTTCCTCTCCTGTCTTTCCTTATCCAGTTTCATGGTTTTCTTCATTTGGTTCATCTCCATTTTGTGTTTCATTCGCTGTTCTTTATCTATCTCCTCGTACTCCAGCCTCAGCTTTTCTTTCAATTGGTCAACCTCAGATTCATGTTCTTTTTGTTTTCTATTCCATTGTTCCTCTCGTTCTTCCCTCTCCAATCTCCTTGTGTCCTTCAATCTCCTGATTTCTCCTTCCTGCTTCATTCCTTGCTCCTTCAACTTCTCGTATTCCAACCTATTTTTTTCCTTTTGTCGTTCAGTTTCAAATTCATACTCTTTCAGTTTTTTATTCCACTGTCTCTCTTGTCCCTCGTTCTGCAATCTCATCGTTTCCTTCACTTGTCGGATTTCTTTCTCCTGCCTCATTCCTTGTTCTTTGTATTTCCTATTCCACTGTCTTCCTTGTTCCTCATTCTGCAATCTCGTTATTTCTTTCAGTTGGCTGACTTCCTTCTCCTGTCTGATTTGTTCTTCCTTCATTACTCTTTTTTGCATCTCATTCTGCAATCTCGTGGTTTCCTTCAGTTGGCTGATTTCCTTCTCCTGTCTCATTCCTTGTTCTTTCAGTACTCTTTCTTGTTCCTCATTCTTTAATCTGGCCTTCGCTTCCAGCTGTTCGATCTGTACAGTGTGGTTTCTTAAAGTTTCATTTTCCGTTCTCTTCCTTTCCTCTTTTAACACTCTCAGTTCGTTTTGTAGTTCCCTCTCTTTGTTCTGGTGTTTCTGTAACTCAGAAACTTTCTTTTCCAATTCCTTTCTCATCTCTGCACACTCCGACTTTGCTTTGGCTTCTAATTGTTCAATCTGCTCAGTGTGGTTCCTTAACGTTTCATTCTCTGTTCTCTTCCTTTCCTCTTTTAACATCCTCAGTTCGTCTTGTAATCCTCTTTCTTTGTTTTCGTGTTTCAGTATCTCAGAAGTTTTTGTTTCCAATTCCTTTCCCAATTTGCGTGCTTCTTCACTCATTTCATCTCTTCTTTCCACCGCTTCCCTCCTCAATTCGTCCCTTTTTTACTGTATTCATTTAGTTTTTTCTGCCATTCCTTTCCCATTCTAATCTCCCCTTCCAGGATTTCTCTTTTAAACTGGCTTGCCCTTACCTCTCGCTTCAGTAGTTCCAATTCCCCATCTTGTTCGCGTTTTTCCTTTTCGAGCTTTGTTTTCCTTTCTCCTTCCTCCCTCAATTCTCCCTGCAGTTCTTCGAACTGTTCTGACTTTTCCAGCAATTCCTCCGCCCTTTCCTCGAGCTGTCTCTCTCCTCTTTTTATCTTCCATTCTAGGCTTTCTCTTTCCTGATTGCCTGTTCTTATCTCTTCCTTCAATTGTTCCAACTCCCCATCGTGTTCACATTTTTTCTCCTCCAACTGTATTTCCCTCACTCTCTCCTCCAGTTCTTTGAACCGCCTTGCTTGCTCCAATAATTTTTCCATTAATTGTTTTACTTCCAAGTCGTGCTCCTTTTGTTTCTTTTCGAGCTCGGTTTTCCATTCTTCCTCCCATTGTTTCCTTTCCTGGGAGATACCAATCTGCTGTTCCTCTATTCTTTTGTTCAGTTTGCTCTTCGCATATTCCAACTGACGGGTATAAAACACTACCAAATTCTTTTTCCCACGTAATTTGTCGACTCTATTGGCCAAGTCATGTTTTTGCCACCGAATTCGTTCCAGTAAATCGTCCAATCGCTGTGTCCCCCCGTACACGTAATTTTTCTGAAGCGTGTCTGCGTGCCGTTGTGACTCGTCCACTCCACGTTGCACCTCCTCGATATATTCTTCATAACGCTTCACCTTTTCCAAGACATCCCCCAATTGTGCCTGAAGCCTGCCAATGCTCGCATAGTCATCCTGCCACGCCTGCCATGGCACATGCCGTGACCACGTGCCTTGAACCGGTGACTGGGAGCTCACGCCTCGTGCTGTGCCATTAATATCAGCCCGCTCCGTGCTGCACTGAGGTGCGATCGCGCTGCCATTGTGCGACTCCGTTTGCCGGCAAAGTTCGTGCTCAAGCCGCTCCCACTGACCACAGTTAGTAGTGGGGTTATAATTATAAAAAGAACCGACCTGGGCCATGGATCCTACATGACGACACATACCTAATACCCCCGGCTCCCGCTCGCCTTGAGACGCCATCTTATTTCTCGTGAAGGGTTAATTTAGCTCGCTCGTAATTTGGAGGGAATCGGGGGTCGCTCCTCTCACCCCTGGACCGATTCCCGTGAATTTAGCCGGAGACAGGAGAGCCCGTTTTCCCGTTCTCCGATACCAGTGCCGCGAGGAGGGCGACGAGTTTATATCGCACGACCTGACACCAGTGTTGCGGATTCGCGCCCGCCGGCGTGCGGACGGCCACGTAACTCGAATCGCGGCACGTCGCCCACCGGACGGACAATCCAGTCGTGACCCTCTCGGACTAACGCCGGGAACCAGTCACCGGTGGACCTTTCGGTCTCACCGCGATCGTGCCAATCGGCCCCCGCGTGGGATAGGGTTGCTCGCCAAATTCGACCTACCTAAGTATCCACACGGAGGGTAGACCGGGCGATCGCACCTCGCCGCAGGTCGACTTCGGACACGGGCCACTTTAAGCGACCCGTTCCGTACTATCGGGATAACCGAGCGGTGTTATTCGTCGACCTCGACAGTTCGATTAATTATCGGGCGTTTTAGCCCACGACCAACCCTTTACGTGAAGCAAGATGGAGATTCAATAGAGGAAAAGACGAAGCGAAGCGGGAAAACAGTTCAACAATAAGCACATTTATTTCGCGATGAACGGAAAGCACACATATACAATTCCACCAAAAGCACATGTAAAAGAAGAAGACAAAAAGCAAATGCAACAATGCAGATCTATCCGACTACCGGGCACACGGCAACACTTATACAATTTTACTTCACAGACGGCGCCGACAACATATTCCCAAAGCAAAAGAAAAGAGAACCACCCTCCAGGATGAGGGGGGTAGGCGGGCCTGGGGCCGAGACCGTGTCGGGCCTACCCGTCTGATGATGAGACGCGGAGCGGCGGTGGTTCCTCAACTCCGCGGGCCTCGCGGACAGTGTCTGGTAGGGGGTGGGAAGGGGGCCCCCTTTGTCGCACTATCTCAGCGCGGGGGGAAACAGGAGGGGGTTGCTGATGCTCGGGGGAAGGAGGATACAACCCTGTCTCGGGTCCCGCGGCGAGCGTCTCCTCCTCCACCTCGGTCGCGTTGCTGGCCTCTCCCTGTGCCGCTCCCGGCACCGACGCGAGCACCCCCTCGTCCGCCTTTGCCGCCGTCACCTCTCCACAGCTCCGTCCTCTTCACTCTGACTAGTACCACTTCTTTCCAGCTCCACCGACGACTCTCTTGAATTCCGCACACTCAACTCTCAACTTCCAACTGAACTCTTACTCAACTTGTCTGACGAACGCAGTCGTCCTTATAAGCCCCGTGGCTTCGCTCTTTCACCCTTGACCCTCTGCCTCCGACCCTTCACCTGGCTCCCCATTGGCCCGAGGAAAAGTGGGCGTGAATGCTTTTTGATCCATGAATTTGCATATAGCGACCGCCCTCCAACGCCCTGGAGGCGGGGCCAAATCGCCCCTCGCTCACCGATTGGACGGAACAAAAGTGGGCGTGTGTCGTTTTTGATCCGTTTTTCTGCGGAAAGTCCGTGATGTTTTTGAACACGCTGCTCGGTGCGCGCCCCGCACGAGTCCAGCATCGGCGCCCACGAGTGGCGCGAGATGGTGTGGATGAGATGGTGGTGAGTTGTGACGGTAAAGGTCATGGCGGTTGTGGTGAAGCGGCGTTGTGGTTGGTGGTTGTTGTTGTGAAGCGGCGTTGTGGTTGGTGGTTGTTATTGTGAAGCGGCGTTGTGGTTGGTGGTTGTTATTGTGATGGCTGTTGAGACGTGGTTGGTGGTGGTAATAATGGCGGCTGGTCCAAAATAAAGATAGTAAAAGAAAAACGGCTATCCTGAAGAGTCGCAGCCCGCATGAATGACATTTATTCCCTGTAGACAACGGGTTTGGGCCTAACTACACATATACTTACCGAGATATCTCACCTAAGGGACCTGAATGGTGGTTTGTGAATTTCGTCAACCACAACAATATCAAACCTTGAAAAGGCACATACTCAGGTCCCCAGCAATATACCTGGCAAATTTCAATTAGATCGGACCAGTGGTTGTCGAGAAACAGCGGTGTCACACACACACACACACACCACACACACAACACACACCTGGAATTATAGATAGATATTGCTCTCACTGATTCGGAGCTAGTACTGACCTGACTGTAATTTCAGTAAAATGCCTCTACAATTTGTTTCAAGACAAACAAACGATAAACCAGAATTATGCTGAGTACGAAGGCATGACCATGTGAAATAAATGTTGAATCGGACTGAATATAAGAATTACATTGTTGAAGAGTGCAATTTGATGCTACAAGCCAATTGAAATATTACCTGTGTTATCTGTCTTCTGATTAATTAGACAGGTGCGTGATTTTTGATTAAGTGGTACGTTTACTTGAGTAAGTTGAGGTATTTCTAACACTGACTTGACCATCTTTCATCAGTACGGAAGTGCTGAGTTAGCTGGAAATAAATAAATAAATAATGGCAGTTGCTCTGGAACTGCTTGTGAATGAAACTGTGAATTGTTGAGCAGATATGAATGTTAAAATGATTGTGAATGTTAAAATGGCAACAGTGCAAAATCGGATCGCTTTGGATTCGGTACTTGAAAGAAGTTGCCAACTTTCATAATTATTGTACAGATGATGGAATATTTTTCTTGACGAGAAAGGATTTTCTTTTTGAAGGATGGTGAAAATAATAATTGATTGCAAATTGGAACCCTGATAAAGACTGTTGTCCTTTCTACATGGAAACAGCAAATGAGATGAATGTTTTTGAGTGTACATACAACTGCGATTTCTGTATATTTTAGCATGTCGTTTAGGTGTCCTCAACATCAGCCAACGTGTCCTCAAAGCCTGCTCTTCTGCTCTTGCTCACCCTCTCTCTGTTCTATTCACCCTCTCATTTGCTCAAGGTCATCTGCCATCTGCGTGGAAATCTGCAAACATCACTGCCCTGAATAAAAAAGGTGCAAAACAGATCCCTGCAACAACAGATCAATCAGCCTTCTCCCAATCATCAGCAAGGTTATGGAATCCATCATCGCTTCAGACATGAAATCCTTCCTCTTCTCCAATGGCTTGATTTCCGATCATCAATTTGGTTTCAGACCAGGTCACTCTACCCTGGATATGCTGCTTCTGCTCTCCCAACATGGATAGAGGTCCTCAAAGTCAGACAGGAAATCCGAGCCGTATCCCTGGACATATCACATGCTTTTGACACAGTCTGGCACCCTGCCCGACTCACCAAACTCTCTTCCCATGGTATCCAAGGCCATCTCCACTCATGGCTCGCAGACTTCCTCTCCTGTCGCAGTCAACGTGTGGCCCTAAATGGAGTTCTTTCATCCAATCTTCCTGTCCAGGCTGGAGTTCCTCAAGGTAGCATTCTGGGCCCTGTTATTTTTCTAGTTTTCATCAATGATCTCTCCGACTCTGGAAAATCCTCTATATCTCTGCTGATGACTCCACCCTCTGCCGTATCATCGGTCATCCCTCAGACCGGCAAGCAGCAGCTTCTTCGCTCACTGCAGATCTGGACAGAATCACAAACTGGTCCAACACGTGGAACATATCTTTCAGTCCGGACAAAACTCACACTCTCACTGTGTCTCTTCGAAAGGACCGTTTAGAACCCCCCACCCCCCCACCCATCCACTTTCTCAACAATCCTCTGAAGAAGTCCTTTCTTTCAAGCTTCTGGGTCTCACTATCTGCCATGACCTTTCCTGGGAAAGCCACATTTCAAACCTCGCCTCCAAAACCAGTCGCCGACTGGGAATCCTCCGTCGTGCAAAGTCCTTCCTCGGCCCTCCTGAGCTCCTGACCACTTACAAAGCTTTTGTCCGTAGCCTGATGGAGTACTGCTATCCCCTCTGGGCTGGTGCTCCTGCCTCCCACCTTTCTTGGCTTCACGCTGTGGAAACCAGGGCATTTCGGATCATTGGCATCTCCCACAATGAGGTTGAGTCTTTGGGCCTCTCACTCAATCACCGCAGGTTGGTCGGTGGTCTTTCTGTCTTCTACTGTCTCCTCTCCAGCCTTGCCCCCCCTGCTCTCTCTGTGATTTGTCTCCACCACATTTCCACAGGGTGCTCAAGGTCTGCCAACAACCCCCTTCTGGTAAAACTACCAAAATCACGAATCACTGCTCACCTTCACTCTTTCATTCCTCTTTTTTCCTGCCTTTGGAATAAACTTCCTCACTCTATTCTTTCCCATTCTTCCCTCCAGGCTTTCAAAACAGCTGTTCACCACCACCTCTTATCATCCCCCATCCAAATCCTCGATCTTTTCTGCCCTCGATAATCCACCCAAGCCCACTTCCTTCAAATTCCCTGCTTTCCCAACTGAAAGTCCCTGTAATGTCCATCTTCTATTCCCCATGTTCCCCGTCCCATCCCTCTCCCTTCCACAGATCTCATAATGTCTCTGTTCCCCACTGTTTTGTCCCTCCCACTCCCGCCCCTCTTGTCTCATGCCCTCTTGCTGTGCGTTGTGTGTTAGCTCTCACACGAGCCTCGACAAGGTATACAACAAAAAAAAAGGTGCAAAAAAATAATAAGGGAAGGGATAAAATATTGATACAACATATAATGCAAGTTAAATGCTTCTGTAAGAACCTTTGTCAGTCTTATTGAAATACATGAGCCCATGACGTTTATGGATTGGCATGTTTAATCGATGCTTAACCTTGATTTTGTTTGTTTCGGAGTGTTGAGAGCAGTTGAACTATGCAGTGTACAATTTCGTCTAATGAAGCTTTGGAAGAACTTCCACCGAAAGATTGGATAATGGGGGAATCCAGATTTGGGTGATTGGGCATTCAACACATGATCATGAAACTACCCCCTTCCTGAGGAGATAAGATGAGCATGTTGGAGAAAACCCACTGAAGAGAAGGTTGGACAAGTCAAACCACAGCAAGGCAAAGTCTTAACGTCGCCGTTGCAAATACATCGTGAACTTGACGTGGTTGCTTCAATGCACAACGAAGGCCCTGAAGGTCCACATGACGAGTCATCTGCAACATGTGTTCAATGGTGCGGGTGGGGCTCGTGCAGCCATTGCGGCTGCATCCAATGTGCACAGCTCACTTGGTGAATCAAACGTGATTGCACAAACTGCTGCTACGAGGCCCCAAACTCTGCTGGGGCTGGATCTCTGGGTCACCTCTCGAGTCCTTTTCGTCTCCTTCAACCCAGTGTCGGGCCCAAGCTCGTACCTGCCAAGATACACCTTCTCTGCAGCTCAAGGAGTGCTTCGTTGGCCGGTGTTACCTCAATTATCATTGGAGTCAGCTTCGTGGACACAGCTACAGCAACTCCTTGGGCATGGTAACCATCAGAGTGACCAGACCATAAGTCGGTGTAACCACCCCCCATGATCTCACCACTATCTGGTCTCCGAACCTCAGTGCTACAATACTGATGTCTAGACACGAGCTCAGATGATAACAGAGACAGGTGATCATCCTCTCTTAGGGACAGGACATTCCAGGCACCCACCCAAAGGGACCGCCTCAGGTTAACCCAAGGATACCACCATCTGGTAGATGACACCTCAACACCACTCGACCACACACCACCATAATCTGACCCAGGAAGTTTACCCCATGCTTTTCCTCCCATCACCAAGTAATGGGGGTCCCAAAGACTTTGTCCCAATCCCATTATCAGGTGAATTGCCCTGCAAAGGGCAGCAGCATAGGTGGGACTCCCACGGAGTACGCTTTTAGTTTTCTTTGCATTTGTCAGTTTTGTGGAATGAAGGGTTTTACGGTGGGCGGAGTGCAAATTCTGCCACCAACCTCCTAAAAAAAGTAACCCAATTGCAGGAGGTCGTCCGCAGACAGTTGAGTACTGGATGTGGATGGTCGTTGGCTCATAAGGAGCTCCTCCACCATTTGACTGGTTATATTTTTAATTCTGCTGGGTGTCAATATCCATACACCCTCCTCACCAGGAAACCTGGTGGGGAGACAGTTTAGTCACCGTCAACTCGACCATGAAACAGGTTAGTACACCTTTATATGGTACCTGTAAGCAAGTCACAGATCTAATCTGGCCTGACCTGACAATAAGGTACACTTTCTCCATCTGATAAATACAATGATTTACGATCGATTATAGTTTGCAACACAAAGTTCTCTTAGATAGAGTAGAGTGAAGGCAGGCCTAACCTGTGATAGCTCTGCTTGGGACAGGCCTGGTTGGCTCATCTGTGATGGCTGGCTCATGGACAAGAAGCCTTGTGTAAGAGGTCCCTGTGAAAATGGTTGTGAAGCCATGTGTGAACCAGACTGGCTTCCCAGTGATAGGCCTCCCAAACCACGACCTTTCTGCCTTCCCTTGCCAGGTTTTCCTCGGCCCATGCCACGCCCTGCAGTAGAGAAATAACCACGATGGTTTAAAATAAGTGAAATTTGAAAGAAATGTCATCCAGAGCAATCATGTATGTCTCTGAAGGATAAGTGTTGTGTTGTCCCAACCCCACCCCCTTAAGGGATAGAAACATCCGTGACAAGTATTCAGCTGAGAGCTAAAAAAAAGCAGACAACTCTAAAATAAAGTTAAACTGAACTTGTAAATTATGTCTCTGGTAAACCAACGGGACAACTGTGTTGATGATATGTAACAAGTCTTGGTATGAAGCAATCCTCCCTGTGCCCTAATCAAAGCTTGGGAACTTAACTCTAACCTAATCTATTACACCAATGATAATATGGAATACTCACAACTAAGCTGTCAAATCTTGGGTTTGAATCTCAACCAAGCTGTAAACTGTCATCCTGGTGTTTGGCAGGAAGGGCGTCCCTCGGATGTACATTATTTTGGGCGTCCCTTCTTCTCACGTAAGCTGGTAAATGTTAAAGAACCAAGTGTCCTTTGCGAAGAGTAGGCGACCAATCGCCCATTTATAGTTTTATAGGACAGCATGAACATCCAATATATGCAGTTGGACACCAACCAATAAGAGATTAGCAAAACATTGGTACATTAATTGTACAGACAAGCTCGTTTCTTGGAATTTAAATCACATAAATTTCTCACGATTCTTCAGGAAATTATTATTGCTGTCATCCCATGAGATCAATGTGCTCTCATGAGGTTTGATCAAGTTGCAGAGAAATCTTTAGTTATTGTGTGCACGGTACTATAGGCCCCAAATGGGCTAAGCATTAGGAAGTAGCACATTTGAAGACCAAAACTATTTCCTAACTTCACGACCACCAAAACGTGCCCCTGAGCAACCTGATTAAATTTGCAAAAGTGATGATGACATTTCCTTTAACCACCCTGGTTGAGAGTTCAAACATACTCCACAAGATGGAATGTTTGAATGACCAAGCAGACAAAGTATCAACACTCCAATCTGGGAGGTCTCTTTGGCTGCTAACATGTAATGTAAACGGGTCTATTGGATACCTGAAGTCATCGCCCAACAACCCGTTTACACATTTCGATGTCCCAGGGTACCCCATTCACAAAACTCTCCCCTACACCCTGAACTATTTTGGTCCATCATGTGGGTTAGATGAAATAAAACAGGAAATATCTATTTTAGCTTTCTCATGGTAATTTTAAATGATCTATCAGATTGATGGACTAGGTTGGTGCTGGTGTTTTTCATAGTTGATTTTGGGATGGCTAGGGCCATTTAGTCATCATGATTATCACTGCTCTGTGCGACCAACGGATATTATTCCTCAATGGCAGACCTGCGGTTAATTTGACATTAAACTAACATTAAGACAAATGAATGTGTCCAATGAAACGCTCGTCTTACCTAGAAATCCACACAAAAGTTGTCTTACCCACCTGGAAAGTTTTTTTTTTAATGAAAAGCATCCTGATAAACCAATTAACTATATGACACCCTTAAATTAAAAGATTTGCAAGAATTATGGAAATTGAAACACCTTTATGCAACAGATTTCAGCCAAGGAATAATTTTCCCATTGCCAGGAAAGATGTACATTTGTTCCATTCATGTACTTGAATGGGTATAATGAACAACAGTTTTCACTGTCAGTGTTGGCAACAAGGTGAGCACTGATGAACGTCATGCCTGCACAATGGAGTCCACATGATGTCATCAGAAAGAACAGTAAAAGGCAGTGGAACTTCTTTACAACTGCTTTCACAATCAAATATCCACAAACGTTGTTATACAGTACCTTATGAATACATGAGAAACAAAAAGCCATGTACAGTATACATTTAAGCCAATGAAATCCAATGCAACCTCATTATTCTATAACTTAACCTGGATCAGGCTACAACAATTATAATCTGATTGGGGTTTGGAAGGGGATGGGGTGAGAGGTGATTAAGGATTTCCGATAGGCAAAACAGATGCATGTGCAGACACTTCTCAGAAGTGCAAATGGGTGTCCCATGACTTTGTCATATTTATATATAAATCTGAGCAAGGAGGATGCCCCAATACCTGCAAAAGGCCCGTTCATTTGTCCATAGTAGGATGGCGGAGGCATTGGAGGCATCAGCATGTTGAAGGGTATTGGCAGGTTGAATGCCGTGGCCTGGCTGGGGTTTGACCCGATCATGCCAATCTGATCATGGGTATGGAAGTACTGGTTGCTGGATGAACGTCCTGAATATGACAGAAAAGAAAAGTGGAAATGAAGAGCCCAAAATATGCAGTTGTGAAAAGAAAAGACACAAATGAGTTGCACCAATTTACCTTGCCCACTTCGGTCGTACACACTTCCTGGTATAATTGCTTCACGTGCATCGTACATTGCAGTGCTCATAAAGCGTGCACCCTGAAAATTAAGAAAAAAAAAATCAGAAAAATACGAGCAGTAAACATAAATATTATGAAAACAAAAACATTATTAATAGCACAGGACAACAAAAATCAAAGGTGCAAAGCTAAGTACCGGGTTCACGGTGTTGACCAATTTACGTGGCTTGCTGAACTGCATAAGGCTTTCACGCAAGTTATTAAGTGGACCTTCTACCAGCACTCTCTGCTCCTTATAGTAACTCAACAAGTGGTTCCACAGTGGTTGCTTGGACAACGCCTTGGGGTTTCCCACGATGACAACTCCATACCTGCAGGTGAGAAAAACACGGTTCGACCGAAATTCAGTGTGAACTGAACACGTGGTAAAAGCAGCATGATTGCGTGGTAGCGAGTGTGGTCTCACTTTGCACGGGTGAGCGCTACATTGAGACGCCGGGGATCGTTGAGGAAACCGATGCCCTGATGCTCATTGGCACGGACACAAGACAAGATGATGAAGTCCTTCTCTCTACCTTGAAAAGCATCCACACTAGCGATCTCTACCTCCTGTGCAGCACAGCATACATGGGAACCCTTACAGTTCAGTCAATTAAACTCTGTTACATGACGCCTAATCGAGTTTAACCAGAATGGGTCAGATACAATCAAATGCAGGAATCAAAGGGATTCATCAACACATTGGTGTATAAACAATGCACACCTGGTACAGCTTGGTGTGTAATGAGCCACTAAACTGCATATATTGCACGAGATATGAGCGCTGGCCTTCGTAAGGTGTGATAATTCCAATCTGATCTGGCATGGCACCACCCTTGAGAAGCCGTGTCGTTATCTTCTCCACATTGGATGCTTCAGTCCTGCGGTGTGGACAAACATCAAAAATGGGAAAGGCCACAGTGCATTCTGTTTTGGAAGAAACCTGAGAATTTGCATTGGGTGAATATTGTCACATTATTAAATGGGTCGCAAACCAAGAATCATCATCTATATTATAACCCCCCCTCCCCCCCCCCAAAAAAGCACTTTCTTTTTCTTCCTTTGTTGGATAATCACTTATGTCACAACATTGTTGAATTGATGATTTGAAGCAATTGAACTGCTGTGCAAGATGGGGAAAAGGATCAGGCTTATGGAGGGGCAAGTGGTGGGGGAGGGAGCGGGGGGGGGGTAGAGAACTAATTGGAGAAAGAGAAGAGAAGAGAATACGTGAAAGAAAGGTTGGAGATGAAGGAGCAAAAAAATTGTTTTTAAGGGGGAGGGGAGGCGTAGAATTTTACCGTTGGTATAAAATGCCACCATATTTACAAAAATCATAACAAATGGAAAGAGCAATCACAGATTGCAGACCTGCGCTCAGACTTGTTTTCTGTGGTGGTGCGTGCTGGTGTGGAGAAAATGCATTGGCATCGTAGGTTTATGTTCATACAGCGGATAAACAGAGTTTTTCAGTTTTATCGTATATATTCACGTTCCAATCGTTTGTGTTTTATAGATGTAGTCACTTTCCATGCTTTTTGAGACATTGTTGCGGACCAGTATTTTCATTTAATTGTGCTTTGTTGAAGGTTGGCTTGGCTGCTGAATGTCGTTGGGTCGCGATGACACCAACGAAGGCTGCAGTTGCCTCGGCAATGACAACACGAGATCAGAGACACTGACAGTTTGCAGAGGATATATAAAGCGCCAACAGGAGAGAGGAAAATAAAGAAGGAACAGAAGAGACAAAGGTGAGAAAGGCACATTCTCCTCAGCAGTTGCACTCGGGTCTCATGTGGTGCAAGTCACTTTAAAACCGACCAACCCAGTAAAGGAGGAATTGGGGGTCTTCTGTCGGCGAACCTGTGAAGTTTAGCAACTCCATCATTCCTGGATCGTGACGGACCACCTTCAACCCACTGTACGTTGATCTGTGGAGATTCAGCTTCACTTCCCGGTGAGGTATAAATTGCTGAACTCCCTCTACTCGTCAAATCTATTTGTCAGACATTGCACCGCTGTCGTCTCAGAAACGACTCCAAAGCTCTATATCCTCGCTGGTGAATTATTGAGAAGGCAGCTTGCCCATTCCTCAAATCTCTCCTCTTCTTTCAGTAACAATGTCCTTGGAAGTGTGGAGCTCTCCAGTCTTCAACGTCTCTCACACAACTTGAACTGTGGACTCGGGTTCTTCCCATACTTCGTTGATATGAGGACTTCGCCTTCTGAGGACTTTTGAGATGTGACAGGCTTGTCGGCTTCATCCTGTGCACACCCTCTGGACTAGATACTTTCAACCGTGATAACCGCCAACCTTTCACCCATGTATAACCCGCTGGAATATATTTTACACTATTTGTTTGAGATGAGTTGCCACCTCGAGTCGTGAGTTAACTTGCAGTTGCATTGATATCTGTGACATTTGTATGTGTAATTCGGGTATTCTTAGGAAAGTCATCAAGTGTTGCATCTAATCAGTATTATTGTGTTTATGGTTGACAGGAGAGATTAATAAATATTCCTTTAAAAGTTATCTTTCTGTCTCTTATCATACGTCGGTTTCACCCATAAAAACCCAAAGGGCACTTTAGTGTCTTTATTGCCGTGACACCCTCCGGGTTACCGGTTCACTCACTGCAGTGCCTTGAGGTGGACACATAACAACATATGCACGTTGTAACAGAACGTACTTTACAGACATCTGCGCATTCTCAGAGTACATACTTTATAGATGTACTCACATTGTAATCTATATTAATATTTCGGCACGCCCCTTTCTTTGTTCCACCATCAGATTTTTGTTACTGCATGAAATGAAACAAGCTATGACATCTATAGTAATGATATTGTGACGTCCACAGGACTTGAACAGTCCCGCCAACATAGAATGAGCCGAAACGATGGAGGCGGTTTATTTATTTATAACCCAAACATGGCAGTTCTAATCGCTCTACCGCAAACGGGACGAGGAAGGTGGCACGAGTCACTTTTCACTGAGTTGATGATATTTATTTGTTTTTACTATTAACCAGAAATAACAAGACTCGGCAAGAAAAGGGATCCGGGGCGATTCGACGGGATGGTGTGGGATCGGGCGTGGGGAAAAACACAGACAATTCCAATGAATATACAGATCTCAAACCCTCTAAGGCGCCAAGCACACACACACACACACACACACACACACACACACACACACACACACACACACACACACACACACACACACACACACACACACACACACACACACTAGCTATTTCTGGTGGTCAGGCTGGACAGTGGTGTGGACGCAACTGTCCCTGGATCGGCGTCGGACGAGCTGGCCTTGCTCTCGTCAGGGGGGCAGGAGAAACCGTGGTGCTGTCGACCTCCTGGTCTTGGCCCAAGTCCGCTCACAGCCACCAGGGAACCAGTTCTGGCGCCAAGTTGCGAGCAGGAGAGGGAGGCAGGTCTGCCCGCCTTTCGACCCCGTACTCCGAGTCAGCAGAACCCCAGAGCCAACCAAGGTGAGGCACGAGGCTCAGCAAGGCTCCAAGACACGATGAAGAACACGATCGAATCAGCACAACAACAAGGACGCTCTCCGCGCAACAGCCTCCACACCAAAAAAACGCGATCGTTTTGTCCCGATCTTCTTCCTCTTCCTTTTCGACCCCGAACAGAACCTTTTTATCCTCCTGTCCTCGTCACTTCCAATCGAGCCGTTTATTGGCCCACCGCCGTCGCCTTCTGCCAATCGTGATCACAGGGCGGAGCCATCCGCTGCACTGTCCTGTGACGTCACGGCCAGTCTCCAGAGAATACCAAAAGGGGTTTACGCAGACACACTTACCCAATCCCGTGTCCCTATCTAATTACGTGACAATTATCATTTCCCCCCTTGAAGAAATGAACATTTACTAGACAACTTATCACCACTGAATTGCTACTTATTACATCGAGATCCTGGTAAACTCGAACAGCATGGCATACCTAATTAAACATCCTAATTACCCTTTGAATGCATACCCCCCCTCAAACGTAACAATATTATTGTCTTCCTTTAGAGGCCCCTCAAAATTCGTTTTGATGATTATGGTAGTTAAATCTTCTTATTATCTATATTAATATTTTGGCACGCCCCTTTTTTTGTTCCACCATCATATTTTTGTGACTGCATGAAATGAAACAAGCTTTGACATATATAGTAATCTGATGGTGGAAAATCTGTTGATGGAACAAAAAGGGGCGTGCCAAAATATTAATATAGATGATATTATTGTCTTCCTTAAGAGGCCCCTCAAAATTCGTTTTGATGATTATGGTAGTAAAACAGTTCATGTTCTCCATTTGAAAAATGGGAGGAATTATTGCACAAAAAAGAAATAAAAATGTTTCCCATTTTTTAGAGGACCATGAAGATTAGTTCATAAAACCTTTTGTAGAGTGTGCTATTATTAATCACTATACACCATGGTAAATTGCTCATGTTATTGAGCTGTCAATAAGCTATCAATCATAGACATATAATAAACTCACTTGAGTATTCATATCTCTATTTCAATGCGTAATATCAAGCGGTACCTTCATGATGACCTAATATAACCGGTCTCGATGTCCGTCCGTCCGTATATCTGTTCACAATCACACCGATCGTGATGCATTTTAAGGCTTTCCGGGAGCTTTGGAGAGATTACCTACACTCCCGCATGGTGCTGTTTTTATTATTCCTACTGCACTTGATTAGAACATAGATCGTGGATGGATGCGCAGATCCCAGGAGAACAACTATAGCTGTACAGAACAATTCATATTATCGATGGATAAAAATGATATTTAATTGATATTATAATAAATTGTTTATTTTAAATATCTTCAAATTTTGTGAGTTTTTAGTTTGTTGTGAAATATTAGGTCGTCGGGTCTCCGCATAGTGGAGTACAGGCTTAAGTCGTACTTCTGTTTACTACCGTAGAAAATCACAGAACCATCCGATCGACATGCTGTTAACAGTTTAAGAATCAGCTAAAATCTACAAGATATTGTTGTGGTTACCAAATTCGCAAACCACCATTCAGGTCCCTTCGGTGAGGTATCTCGGTAAGTACATGTGTAGTTAGGCCCAAACCCGTTGTCTAGTGGGAATACATGTCATTCATGCGTGCTGCGACTCTTCAGGATAGCCGTTTTTCTTTTGCTATCTTTATTTTGGACCAACCGCCATGATTACCACCACAACCACAACATCAACCACCAACCACAACGCCGCTTCACCACAACCGCCACGACCTTCACGTCACACCTCGCAACCATCGCATCGCCACCGTTCTTGCGCCGCCTGTGGGTACCGGCGTTGGACTCGTGCAGGGCGCGCGCCGAACAGCGTGTACAAAATCACGGATTTTGTGCTTCAAAAACGGATCAAAAACGACACACGCCCACTTTTTGCCGTCCAATCGGTGAGCGAGGGCGGGTGGCCCCGCCCCCAGGGCGTTGGAGGGCGATCGATATATGCAAATTTATGGATCAAAAAGCATTCACGCCCACTTTTTCTCGGGCCAATGGGGAGCGAGGTGAAAGGTCGAAGGGAGGGGGTCAAAGATGAGAGGGCGAAGCTACGGGGCTGATAAAAAGCGACCGTATTCGTCAGTCAGGAGAGTAGTAGAGTAGGAGAGTAGGAGAGTCGAGAGGGAACAGAGAGTCAAGACTTCGCGGGCGGTGGAGTTGGCAAGAAGGAGCTGGTCGTCGTGTGCGTTGGAGTCGGAACGGAGGGGACGGAGCTGTGGAGAGGCGGCGAGGGCAGACGAGGGGGTGCTCGCGTCGTGCAGGGAGCTGCACCCCAGGGAGGCCGACAGCGCGACCTGGCCGAGGTGGAGACGCTCGTCGCGGGACAATAAAAATCCTCTATACCCCGAGCATCAGCAACCCCCTCCTGTTTCCCCCCGCGCTGAGATAGTGCGACCAAGGGGGCCCCTTTCCCACCCCCGACCAGACACTGCTCGCGAGGCCCGCGGAGTTGAGGCACCATCGCCGCTCCGCGTCTCATCACCAGACGGGTAGGCCCGACCCGGTCTCGGCCTCAGGCCCGCCTCATCCTTGAGGGTATTCTTTCCTTGGTTTTGGGTATGTGTTGTCGGCGCCGTCTGTGAAGTAAAATTGTATAAGTGTTGCCGTGTGCTCGGTAGTCGGTATTAGCTCTGCATTGTGTTTTCGCTTTTACATTTGCTTTTTGTGTAAATTGCATTGTGTCTTTTCTGTGTGCTTTTGGTGGAATTGAATATGTGTGCTTTCCGTTCGTCGCGAATAAATGTGCTTTGTGTTGAACTGTTTCCCGCTTCGCTTCGTCTTTTCCTCCATTGAATCCTCATCTTGCTTCACGTAAAGGGTTGGTAGTGGGCTGAATACGCCCGATAATTAATCGAACCGTCGAGGTCGACGATAACACCGCTCGGTTATCCCGATAGTACGGAACGGGTCGCTTAAGTGGCCCGTGTCCGAAGTCGACCTGCGGCGAGGTGCGATCGCCCGGTCTACCCTCCGCGTGGGTACTTAGGTAGGTCGAATTTGGAGAGCAACCCTATCCCACGCGGGGGCTGATTGGCTCGATCGCGGTGAGACCGAAAGGTCCACCCGTGACTGGTTCCCGGCGTTAGTCCGAGAGGGTCACGACTGGATTGTCCGTCCGGTGGGCGACGTGCCGCGATTCGAGTTACGTGGCCGTCAGCACGCCGGCGGGCGCGAATCTGCAACACTGGTGTCAGGTCGTGCGATACAAATCCATCGCCCTCCTCTCGGCACTGGTATCGGAGAACAGGAAAACGGGCTCTCCTGTCTCCGGCTAAATTCACGGGAATCGGTCCAGGGGTGAGAGAAGCGACCCCCGATTCCCTCCAAATTACGAGCGAGCGAAATTAACCCTTCACGAGAAGCAAGATGGCGTCTCAAGGCGAGCGGAAGCCGGGGGTATTAGAAATGGATGTAGAATGTGTAGGATCCATGGTCCAGGATGGAATCCCCGTGCAGGAAATGTTGATTGTGCAGGAACACGGACTCGCCCAACTGAACCCAGAGCCCGAAATGGGTGCGGCAGCGGCCGCGGTGTATGACACCTCCCCCCCCCCTCTCCACCAAAACCCTTCCCCAACCCCTGCCGAAACGGCTCACTCAAGCGCACCCGACATGGCCCAGCTATGCGCCATGCTGGCGGCAATGAAAAACGAAATGAAAGACATGAACAAGCAAATGAATGAAGTGAAAACGACGATGGATGCGAATACACAAAAGATGGATACGAATATGAAAAACAAAATGAAAGACATGAACAAGCAAATGGATGCGAATACACAAAAGATGGATACGAATATGAAAAACGAAATGAAAGGCATGAACGAAAAGATGGATACAAACACAAATGAAATGAAAAACGAAATGAACAAGCAAATAAACGGAATGGAAGCAAACATGAGGGAAGAAATGAAAGAACTACGGGGTGAGACGCAGAACATGGGCCGATGCCTGCAGGCGGGCATGAAGGCCGTGACCAGGGAGCTGGGAATGGCGACTCCACGTGTGGAAGCAAACGAGCTGGAAGGGGGTGCAACGGCTGACAGGCCCGCGGTGGAGGCGGGTAAAAAAATAATTCGGGGGGCGTGTTGGACGAGGGTCGTGACAGAGGAATCGACGGTGACCAAAAGGGAAAAATTAAATGGGGAGACCAAAACGTGTGAGACGAGACACGAAATGACGACAACGGAAATAATCGTTGAGACAAGAGAGGTAAAGGGTGAAGAGTTGGCAGAGACATGGGAGATGGGAACAATAGAGGAGAGACAACACGATGAAGACGGGGTAAGTGACGCACACACACACACGGAGGTAGTGGAGGATAATGGGGGTGAGCTGGTGGACTGGGTGGAGACCCAGTGCGAGCACCTGGATGGCCTCCTCCAGGAACGAGGGGAGGGAGTATGCCCCCTTGAGGCGAGTCACGACCAGGTGAGTTCGGTCGTGCTTTGCGAGGTTAAGGGGACGGGTGCTGTGGACAGGTGCACGGAAAGCTTGGGGGGTATAGAGACCCCGGAGACTCTTGTGGGGACACAAATCCCCAGTGTGGTTGTCCCTGTGTGTGTGGTGCAAGGTGTGAGTGCGTCCCCGTGTGTGGAAGCGACCCCGTGTGTGAGTGGTGAGGTGGCGATTGTGCCAGAGTACGTGCTTCCCAGCACGCCGTGTGTGGATGAGGCACCGTGTGTGGAAGAGGCCGTGTATGTGGATGAAACGGCCAGTGTGGGTGAGGCACCGCGGGTGAGTGCCCCCGTATGTGTGAGTGAGGCACGGTGTGTGGATGAGGCACCGCGGGTGAGTGCCCCCGCGTGTGTAAGTAGTATGGTTTGTGTGAGTAGTGAGGCACGCGTGGGTGAACGGCCGTGTGCAAGGTCGCTGTGTGCAAGGGAGACCGTGTGTGTGAGAGAGCGGTATGTGAGGGAGATGTCGGTTGGCATGCGGGAGCACGCAGCCGCGTCTCCCGGTGTGAATGTGATGGAGTGGACTGTGTGCGTCGTAACACGCAGGTGTGCGTGGGTCGAATGGAGACGGAGACGGCGACATGGGAGAAACGAAAGCCGAGTAGCGGCTGTAGCTGTTTCGGGGACCGTGCCGGGTTCACCCAGCAGTGAGCACGAGGTTCGTGCTGTGCAACGCACGAGACCACCACGTGCTCGCTTGCGAGAGTGAAGTCCCGGTCCGGAAACGCACGCGGTGGATTTGCCGATCCCGCGGACGGACAAAGTTTAGGCAGGTAAATGGATTTGGACCGGACGGGTTCTCCACGCGATCGTGTGTGTTAAGCTCCAACGGGCAAAGCACATGTGTTCGCGTGGGGAGCCCCTCGAGACGTGGGGCTTGTGTTTTTTTTTTATGCGCACGGTGACGTCATGGCTGCACGTGTGGTTGGAATCCGGCAGGAGGGGTATCCCGGCCGGATGGTACCGTCCAAGGAGGGACGAGGTACACGTGCAGCTGCATGACGTCACGGGCAGGTGCAAAGTGCGCGAGCTCTGAGTTGCCGCGCAGGTGCTGCGCATGTAAAGAGAAAAAAAGGAAAACAGCAAGCCTCACTTTCGGGTGCACAGGATTCCTGGGCAAGGGGTGGAAGACCCCCTTACCCGGGGCACAGGATGGAAACTAGTTAGGGGGAAGGGTTAGCTTAGTTAGACCGACTTCATGGGGCAGGGGTAAGTCCTCATGGAGTCCGTGGAATGGATTAGTTAGAGGGATTGTAGCGAGATTTAGGTTGGGGAAATAAAATGGGAT
Organism: Eptatretus burgeri; assembly: GCF_056783735.1. Classification (NCBI taxonomy): domain Eukaryota; kingdom Metazoa; phylum Chordata; class Myxini; order Myxiniformes; family Myxinidae; genus Eptatretus; species Eptatretus burgeri. The sequence continues at coordinate 89,457,945 of NC_140963.1, forward strand.
TATTTGGAGACAGAGACAGACTTGTGGATGTGTAGAGGGGACGTAGTTTAGCTACGTAGTGTTAAAAGGAACGTGCTGTAGTTTAAGGGACGACGTGGGAGCACGAGTTAGTAAGGGGAGGTAGTTAGGAGGATGGCAGAGTTCAGCGGTGTGTGTGTTGAAGAGATGAGAGTTGTGAGGTGAGTACATGGTGAGTGAGTGAGGCCAGCGGGTCTGTGTGAGTGGAGCGAATGGGGAATGCATGGTGCGATGAGTGATTGGGGGGAGGAGTGACTCCCGCCCAAGGGACCCCCGGGGTCAGTGTAGAGTGAGTTAGCTGGGTTAGTCAAATTGAAAAATGGAGGTCGTTTTGCTGTTGGTGGGAATGTAGGCTCGAAACCCATTTGGAGGGGTGCAGGAGCCCTGTTGACGGGCTTGGGAGCGTGGCTGCGAAAGGTGAGTATCGCTGAGTGGGTACCCCGGGCACCAGGCTAGTCGGCCGCGGTAGGCCATGGGCCCATGGGGGGCTGGGATAGAGTAGTGGGCACGGGTGCGCCTGCTTGGTGCGGGGGCCCGGGGCGCCATTAGCCGCGTGGGCAGTGTTGTGGGCACGGGTGACCCTCGGAAAGGGGCCCGGGAGGCCGGCCTGCCACGTGTGCGTTTCAGGGGAGGTGCCATGGGGGGCACTCCCCGGTGTTAGGGAGCTGGTAGGCTCGGAGGCAGTGTAGTGCCCGGGGGTGCCATAGCGGGAGATTCGGCAGAGGGTCGTGCCTGCCAAAACGGAGCCACGTGTCCCAGCCATGAGACCGTGTGAGGGCACGGAGAGAAAATTGGGGGGCGAGGCCCGAAATTGTAAGGACACCAACACAGGCGACGGGAATCTGGGTTGTTAGAACCAATAGTTTAAGCGAGAGGCGCTTGTTGAAAGCCCCGGGGTAGTTTAACAGTTAAATGGTTAGGGTAGATTAGGAGATGTACCCCTCCGCACCATCCATCCCCTCGCTGTCGTTGTGGGCCGCTGGACCCACTTTGGTTAGATCGCCGAACTCTGGGGAGGCCATTCTGAGGCTTCGTTGGGCCTCGACACAGGAAGTTAGCTCTCCCTTGTTCCCCTCCGGGAAGGGAACGTAGGGGTTGGGAGTAGGCTAGGTGACAGGATAGGTTAGCCGAACAAAGACGATAAAGGGGGTTAGGGGACGATTTATAGTGGGGGAGTAAGAATAAAAACAACAAAAAAAATAAGTTGGGGCTAAATTGGGGTTTGACAAATTAAGGGAGTGGGTATGTACAGAGACAGGCAAAGGCGATAGGTGGGAGGGAGACAGGTAGGTAGGTCCGAGCCCGCCTTCCAAGTGGCCAGCACCACCGCACTCCCTCCACCAACCTCCACGGAACGGCAAAGGCTGGCCAACTTCATCTGCAGCTGCTGTGCTGCAAGGCCTGTGCCGGCTGGATCGTCTGCAGCTGCTGTGCTGCAAGGCCTGTGCCGGCCAGTTCATCTGCTGGCTGTTTTTCTTCAAGGCCCATGCCGGCCAGTTCATCTGCCGGCTGTGTTTGCCTGCAGCGGCCTTCTTCTGCGGGCTGTGTTTGCCTGCTCACCTTTGCCATGCCATGCCCACTGCCCAGGTTCACCAGCCCCGTTCAATTTTTGCTTTGCCCCCCCTGTTCATTTCCATGTGCGCCAGCATCCGCAAGGCAACAGTTTGCAAGCTGCGAGAACTGCCCTGTTGGCAGCTACAACACGGGCCTGCAGTGGCGGCCCGTGCACCGTGTTTGTGTTCATGCATCCATTCGTTGTGCTCATTGCGTGTGCCACTTGAGCTGGCACGGAGACTGCGTTGTGCAGCCCATGCACCGTTGTGGTTCACTGCGTTCAGTTCAAAAGGGAAGGCCTTGGACTGCACGTGAGCAGCCAGCCACGTTCCCTGTCACCTGCATTGTTTGAGCCAGAGACTGCATGCGGGCAGCCTGGCTCCCTGCTAACTGCTTTCTTTTTGCAGAGTTCAATGATCCTGGGCCATGGTTTAGTGTAAAATTTGTAAGTTAAGGTTAAGATGTACTGTAAATATGAGTGCGCCCCCGGCATGTCTGTCTAGCGCCGGCAATTTTATTTAAGTCGTCCGTGTGAGTGAGTTTGTTTAGATAGTTACGCAGCCCTCAGGTTATTTATTTTGGGGACACGAATACCATGAATGTCGCACTCAGGGATCCTTAGGTAAAATGTACTAGGGGAAAACTACACATGATGGCACACGAAAATTTGACGACTCGGGACGAGTCTGTAAAAAGGGGAGGGGGTAGTGTTGTGGTTACCAAATTCGCAAACCACCATTCAGGTCCCTTAGGTGAGGTATCTCGGTAAGTACATGTGTAGTTAGGCCCAAACCCGTTGTCTAGTGGGAATACATGTCATTCATGCGTGCTGCGACTCTTCAGGATAGCCGTTTTTCTTTTGCTATCTTTATTTTGGACCAACCGCCATGATTACCACCACAACCACAACATCAACCACCAACCACAACGCCGCTTCACCACAACCGCCACGACCTTCACGTCACACCTCGCAACCGTCGCATCGCCACCGTTCTTGCGCCGCCTGTGGGTACCGGCGTTGGACTCGTGCAGGGCGCGCGCCGAATAGCGTGTACAAAATCACGGATTTTGTGCTTCAAAAACGGATCAAAAACGACACACGCCCACTTTTTGCCGTCCAATCGGTGAGCGAGGGGCGAATTGGCCCCGCCCCCAGGGCGTTGGAGGGCGATCGATATATGCAAATTTATGGATCAAAAAGCATTCACGCCCACTTTTTCTCGGGCCAATGGGGAGCGAGGTGAAAGGTCGAAGGGAGGGGGTCAAAGATGAGAGGGCGAAGCTACGGGGCTGATAAAAAGCGACCGTGTTCGTCAGTCAGGAGAGTAGTAGAGTAGGAGAGTAGGAGAGTCGAGAGGGAACAGAGAGTCAAGACTTCGCGGGCGGAGGAGTTGGCATGAAGGAGCTGGTCGTCGTGTGCGTTGGAGTCGGAACGGAGGGGACGGAGCTGTGGAGAGGCGGCGAGGGCAGACGAGGGGGTGCTCGCGTCGTGCAGGGAGCTGCACCCCAGGGAGGCCGACAGCGTGACCTGGCCGAGGTGGAGACGCTCGTCGCGGGACAATAAAAATCCTCTATACCCCGAGCATCAGCAACCCCCTCCTGTTTCCCCCCGCGCTGAGATAGTGCGACCAAGGGGGCCCCTTTCCCACCCCCTACCAGACACTGCCCGCGAGGCCCGCGGAGTTGAGGCACCATCGCCGCTCCGCGTCTCATCACCAGACGGGTAGGCCCGACCCGGTCTCGGCCTCAGGCCCGCCTCATCCTTGAGGGTATTCTTTCCTTGGTTTTGGGTATGTGTTGTCGGCGCCGTCTGTGAAGTAAAATTGTATAAGTGTTGCCGTGTGCTCGGTAGTCGGTATTAGCTCTGCATTGTGTTTTCGCTTTTACATTTGCTTTTTGTGTAAATTGCATTGTGTCTTTTCTGTGTGCTTTTGGTGGAATTGAATATGTGTGCTTTCCGTTCGTCGCGAATAAATGTGCTTTGTGTTGAACTGTTTCCCGCTTCGCTTCGTCTTTTCCTCCATTGAATCCTCATCTTGCTTCACGTAAAGGGTTGGTAGTGGGCTGAATACGCCCGATAATTAATCGAACCGTCGAGGTCGACGATAACACCGCTCGGTTATCCCGATAGTACGGAACGGGTCGCTTAAGTGGCCCGTGTCCGAAGTCGACCTGCGGCGAGGTGCGATCGCCCGGTCTACCCTCCGCGTGGGTACTTAGGTAGGTCGAATTTGGCGAGCAACCCTATCCCACGCGGGGGCTGATTGGCTCGATCGCGGTGAGACCGAAAGGTCCACCCGTGACTGGTTCCCGGCGTTAGTCCGAGAGGGTCACGACTGGATTGTCCGTCCGGTGGGCGACGTGCCGCGATTCGAGTTACGTGGCCGTCAGCACGCCGGCGGGCGCGAATCCGCAACAATATGAATATGTAGACGAAACTGATCCGGCCTTTTGGATCACTTTAAAGTAGCGTGCCCTGTAATTTTAATGCACTCGATGGATCCTCCGCAACTCACGAATGGTACACGTTGTGTAGTCACTAAACTACGTGGTAATGTCATCGAAGTGGAGCTACTGCGGGACAGTCGAAGGGGAAAACCTGAATGATAATAATCAATGGATAAAAATGATATAATATATTGTTTAAAATACATTCATGCTATCTGTCTTTTACCATATGTTGCCAGTGACGCCCGTCCAAGACGGGCACCTTTACTAGTTGTACATATTTTATAGAGGTACTCGGTCAAAAAAACCCCAAAAAACAATGTGTCACACTGGCCTACGTTAGCACATTATGTGTGGACAGACGAACAAACAAACAAGAAGATGTCAGGCAGTAGCCTGATAGGTATGACAAAAATCATGCAAATGACATCACAGTCACCTTGACCTTTGACATATATATAGTCAAAAAACAATGACAGCCTCAATTTTGTCCTTCAGAATCCTCTGTTAAAGATTGACGAAGATAGCTGAAAGCGTTCGTGAGTTATCGCACTGTCAGACAAACACAAACAAATGCAGAGATGCCAACTTTTGGAAATCAGAATTAGGGAGGATTTTCAACCGACACCAAATAATGTGCGTGAAGCGCACATCTCGAGCGCGGAGCGCTCGACCCTTGCGGCGGGGTCCAGGGCCCGCCTTAGGGCCCTGGAAGCTCTGGGGTTCTAGATGCTCTCTAGTGCCCTCTGAGCCCTATTTTGGAGCATTTAACATGTTAAGAATTCCCACTTTTTGAACAAAAAAAGGGGAAAATTGTGCACTTTTTAATGTTACATGTATGTTAATATTAGTAAGTTAGGGGACAATCAAAGATTAACAAAAAGCACAAAAGAAGCAATATTTTTCTTCCCTTACTGGCTGGTACTACTGCTGCTTGCTTTTTCCATGGCAGCTTTGCTGAGTGACAGCTGTGTGGCTCTTTTAGCCCTTCTGATTATGTCTTTGCTGTATTCTCTCTGGTAGCAAGGGGTGTTATGAGCTAGTTTTTCAATTAAGAGAGCTTCCAGGGTTTTGACACCCAAATTGGCACGAAATTCAGTATGATTCTTCCGTACAAGACTGAGTGCCCGCTCACATGATGCGTTCGAATGAGGAATGACCAAGATTCCCTTCATCACTTTGCTCAAATTAGGATACTTCTTGGCACCAGTGCAGGGATCTGTGAGCTGTGAAATCCGATGCCACTGCTCATCCACTCTCACTGTCTCAGTAGCAATTGTAGCTATGGAGGCGTCTGCCTGGTAGTGAGCGAATTCACTCTCAAGACTGTCTATGTCACTATCACCGCCACTGAACAGACAGGGGAATTTCTTGATGAAAAACTCCACACAGTCAAACCCCACTTCTTGGTGTAGCTTAACATCCAGCACCTGAGCATGCTTGGCTAATTCATCATCTAGCGGCCAGGTTTTGAAGATGTAATTGCAGGCTTTCACATAATATGAGCGAACTGCACTGAAGAAACCTTGGATGTCTGACTCACTCAGAGTGAAGGTGGATTTCTTGAGACTCCTTTGTTCCCTTATATACAGTTTGGCATCGTTCCCAATCATGAGGTCCTCATCATTCTTCTGATGATTTCTGTCAGAGAAGGGTACATTTACCAGAGCAACCGATGACACCGATGGTTTCAAACCACACGAAGATATCTTTCAGAAGACCATTCAATTCTCCGTGCAGGAGATGAATACAGGGTTCGTCTCTTTGGAGCAGAAGATTCCCTTCTCAAAAAGCTTGTTAGCATATCGAAGGAAGAAACAATAGAGTTTTGTTTGTGGAGACAAGAACATCCTGTTGACACGTTTTCTCTAGATTCCTGCACAGTGTTTGAGGAAGATGCGCTTTAGTTGTAGAACTCGTAGTACACTTAGCCGCAGGGCGATCACACTTGCGTTTACTGCCAGCAGAAGAGGTCAGACTCGTAGTACCAGATCCAATTTTACGTTTGAGGAGAGAGCTTGAGGTAGGTGCAGCCAAGGAAGAAGACCTCTGATTCAAGGTTTTGCTGAGCTTCTATCAAGTGATTTGGCAAAAGCAGAACTTAACTTGGGTCCTTCTTTGCCTGTAGATGGGACTATCACAGTCTTTCTCGACTCTGAAGGAATCTACTTTGTAGATGAACGTGATGAAGGGCCGGTGATGCTACCTGCTCTCAGCATTGGTTTTGGTGCTGTCCCTGCTGTCTTCTTCGCAGCAGATACTGCAGTGGTAGTGGTGAATGCTGCTCCACGAGTGCTTGATCCTGCAGTGCCAGTACTGGCAGTAGATACAGTGCCGTCCTTCTTGCTCGTTGTTAGAGTCTTGGCTACAGTTGGTTGCATTTTTCTTCGTACTTCTTCTTTGAAGAAGAGGCGAAGTGGCTCCCACTGTTCAATCAGCCTGTCTAGGCACTGACCAAGGGACAGCCACCTTGTTGCGACATGCTTCAGAATCTTGTGTCAGGGCATCACAGAGTTCTTGCAGTGCTTTCACTCCTTTGACGCGTTTACTACTTTTGTCCAAGTAGTAGTAAATATCGATGAGAAAGTCATCTAATTCAATGGGAAAGGCCTGAGCCGCCTTCTTGGCCGTATTGTGCATCATATGGCAAGGGCATCCCATGATGTTGCACTCTGGATTTTGTTTGTGGATATAAGCAGCGACTCCTTTGTGCTTGCCCACCATGACAGAGGCATTATCAGCACAAAAGGAAACACAATTTCCCCACGGAATTTTCCTGTCACTGAACTCATGATCAAGCAGTTTGAAAATGTTTTCTCCAGTGGAATCTTGTTTGCACGCAGGCAAACTTAGCAAACCTTGCTTCACAATCCCAGCACTGTTGTCATAGTACGAAATCAGGACAGGATATAGCTGGGCCTCACCACTGTCATTGCTACCGTCTGTAGCTAGGCTAAATGGAGCTAGTCTAGCAATATCGGCAATAGATGAAGCAGTAACATTTGACAACTCACCAATTACACTGGTCAACAACAAATTTGTTGTCTGCATTTTTTAAGCTGATTTAGGACGAATCTGATGCGCTGAATCCAAAACTCACATTAGTTTTGTTCAATCAGGTCAAGTTTTTGAGATATGGCCACATGTCGTTTTTTACATTTTTGTTCACATGTACGCATGTGTGGAGCATTTTAGAAGAAGTTGGTGGGGGTAAAATGTCATGTCAAATAATTGTTTTAATTGGAAATAATTATTTTAATGACAAGAAGTATTCAGGTACGATAGTTCTAGGTGATTATGTCGAAAAGGGATCAGTTTGAAGTCATAAAACCTCAAAATCTTCCAAAAATTGGTGAGGCAAAGCATAAAGTTCGTGGATCAAAACTAAAGTTAATGGGGCAGATTTTGTAATAATGTGATACAAAAAAAGTTGTATTTCTTGAAATAACGAACTCTGAAGAATGTACAATACCTACATGCGCCCAATTTATGACATGCGCTCTGCTCCAAGCTTGGAGTGCCACAGCACGAACCCAAAGATTGGAGACTGTTCATTGACAGCAGCAAGCGATCACTGAAATGTGTTCTGCTACACAACGGCAACCATTTTGCCTCTGTACCCATCGCTCACTGACTACACTGAAGGAGAAGTATGAAGCGGTGAAGTACGTGCTGGAGAAAATTGGTTATGATCAGCATAAGTGGTTTATTTGTGTTGACCTGAAGATGGTGAACTTTTTGTTGGGACAACAGTCTGGCTTCACCAAGTACCCATGTTTTCTGTGCATGTGGGATAGTAGGGACCGTGCTCAGCATTACACGAAGAAGGACTGGCCTGTGCGGGAGGAATTGGTGCCATGCAAAGAAAGGAACGTCATCAACGACCCTCTGGTGGACAGAGACAGAATACTCTTCCCACCGCTGCACATCAAGCTCGGCTTAATCAAGCAGTTCACCAAGGCTCTGGACAAAGATGGTGACTGCTTCACTTACTTGTGCCAGGCTTTTCCAGGATTGACCATGGAGAAGTTGAAAGCTGGCATCTTTGATGGTTCTCAGATCCGTCAGCTCATCAGAGATCCAGAGTTCAAAAACTCAATGAATGAAGTGGAACTGGAAGCGTGGAAGACATTTGTTTTGGTAGTGAAGAACTTTCTTGGCAACAATAAGGCCAGAAACTACGCAGAACTTGTCAACAACATGCTGACTGCTTTCAGAAACCTGGGCTGCAACATGAGCATCAAGATGCACTACTTATTTTCACATATGAACCGGTTTCCTGAGAACCTGGGTTCAATGAGTGACGAGCAGGGGGAGAGATTCCATCAGGACATGAAGGAGATGGAGACCAGGTATCAGGGTCGCTGGGACGCAGTCATGATGGCTGACTACTGTTGGAATCTGAAGAGAGACCTCCCTGCCGCTGAACATTCCAGGAGTTCGAAGAAACGGAAGTTCAAGCCCTGAAGTTTGAACAGTGGTGACGCAACATGCAATTTACTTGTACTTACCTTTATCAATGCCCACCATTCAGATGACAGTAATCGATGTTTCTATCATGTAATCAATAAATGTTGTTGGCAAAACATTTTTTTTCTTAAAAACATGTTTAGGATGATATGTGTTGACAAAAATCAGCTGATAATGCCACAAAAATGTAATTGATTTTGTCACAAGATCTGATTTTTTCAAATCAACTTAGCACAAAAACCTGACCTGATGGAGAGAAACGGATGCCATTTCCTGATTCAGCAGTGCCAGAATACCCTAATTCACTTGTAGAAATCTAGACAACATTCAGAAAGTAAAAAATTGTTGACCAGTGTTCTTTTTTCTTCTTTGTTCTTGTTCTTTTTTTTTTTCTTTTTTTTTTTCTTTTTTTTTCTTGCTTTTTGTTCTTGTTTTTTTTTTTTTTTTTTTTTTTTTTTTTGTTCTTGCACATCTTGCACATCTTGCACATCTTGCAAGTTTTTGTTCTTGCACATCCATACTTTGAAGCAACTTTTGAATCTGGAAACATCTTTTGAAATTGAGGTCCAGCATGATCTGAGACTGATATGGGCAAGTTATGTTCCACAATAAATCCACTAAAGAGAAGTTCCGCTCGGGTAACATCCTCTTCCTCGCTTGTCCCTTGTTTGGTGAAATAATTCAGAAGTGTACCGGTACTCGTGCTCGAAGATCTCTCCTTTGCAATGTCTGTGTGCCGTTTGCTTCCAACGTACTTCCGAATATCATCGCGACCTCCGTGCTCAACTGAAATATCAACGCTGCATACTGTACAATACGCATGATGAATTCCTCTTTCAGACTTTCGAATACACGGGTATTGGAGACTGTATTCGGTCTTGTACTTCTGAGACCATTTCTTGGTCTTCGTAAGCTTCTTTTCTGCCATTTCGTAATCAACATCGAGGGCTTGAAGCATCGGTAACTTCGAAGTCGATGTTCCACAGCTGCAGCGCGACTCGTAGAACTGTAGCGGCTGTTAAATTAAACACCGCACGGTGGTCCCGACCGCCGGGCTGGTACGGGGCCCAGCTGCATGCAGTGAGCGTATCGCATGCATATACACTGTGCATACATACCGCATGCACTGTATTGCACACATACCGCATGCACTAAATCTCAGTGCATGATCGCATAAGCGAGATCCAGACCCAATGTTTCGCTGCTCCTCATTTGAATTTGCAATTTTTTACGTACAATTTGGTAGCAGCGAACGTTATGGAGTTACCACATGCTATACGTAGCAGACGATGCTTTTCATTCAATTCTCATACCAGTACATTCTGATTAGTGAACAGTGCAAAAATATCAAAATTTCGGGAGGATAAGGATAGTGATCGTAAGGGCGGGAGTTTGGGTGAATTTTCGGAAGCCTCCCGATGAAATCGGGAGGGTTGGCATTGCTGCAAATGTGACAGACCGACATACGAGGTGTGTTCAAAAAAGTATCCAACCTTAATTTTTCATGCGTAAACAAATGAAGCTCGGGAGGCATGGTTTGGTGCACGTATGTAGGCGATCCTAATTCGTATGCGTGAATATTTTCCCGCCTGCAGAAGCTGTCAGTCACCGACAGACCGCCGATGAGTGAGGAAGTGTAAGTGAGCGCCGTCGGATTTTCGTTTTTGACAAAATGCCGGATCACTGTGGTCTCATCGCCAGTGATCACTGTGTTGAAGAAATTGGGATCGCTGTTCACAGTCTCCAGCATGTCCTGTGCGATCTCCAAACGGAGTTGCTTCTGCTCGATCGTTAGCAGCTTTGGCACGAACTTCACTGAGATTCTCCTTAAGCCCAAATCCTCGGTCACAATGGAATGAACGGATCCAATGCTGACGCCCGCCTCGTCTGCAAGTTCTCTGATCGTGATTCGACGATCCTGCGTCAGCAGGGTCCTCACTTGGTCAATGACGATCTCATTTTGGGATGTTGAGGGCCTACCAGAACGTGCTTCACTTTCCACTGATGTGCGACCATCTTTGAAGCGGTTGTACCACTCTTTTATCTGTGTGGTGCCCATTGCTTCGCTCCCAAAGGCCTGTTGAATCTTGTGGATAGTTTCCACTTGGGAATGCCAAGCTTTACACAAAATTTGATGCAGTAGTGTTGTTCAAGTTTTTCTGTCATTTTGTCAAAAACGAAAATCCGACGGCGCTCACTTACACTTCCTCACTCATCGGCGGTCTGTCGGTGACTGACAGCTTCTGCAGGCGGGAAAATATTCACGCATACGGATTAGGATCGCCTACATACGTGCACCAAACCACGCCTCCATAGCTTCATTTGTTTACGCACGAAAAATTAAGGTTGGATACTTTTTGAACACACCTCGTATGATGAAAATTTTCAATTTTCGTCATTCCAAGAAAGATGTCATGCAGAGAACAAAACTTGCAAAATCCAAACAAAAAATACTTGCTGTGGAAAGAGCAGCTTGGCAATTTCTAAAAATTGATCTTTCAAGCGTTTTACATGATTGAAAGTTATGCATCACAAATTTGGCCAATACATTTTTTTAATTGCAGCTTAATGGATGTTTTGCATGTTTCAGATGGTCTTGACCTTTGACTAATTTTGACCGCATTTTATTCACCTGTACTACACGTGTGTTCAACTCAGCTGCGCAAGTTTCAATTTGATATCCTGAAAAATTATTGAGGTATGGGAATAATAAATTCACAAAAGTCCCAATTGATAATAATGGGGTGAAATTGTTGCCATGTCAAAACGGCTAACTCGATCGTTCTGATTTTTGGTGAAACAATTCAGTGAGCCAAGACGCAAGTTATGTTCATATCTCAAGTCAATCGGATGCAAATTGACAATTTGTGACCTTGACCATTGACCTCAAAAACAATAGGCTTCAAGCTTTTAATTGATGAACCAATTCAGTGATCCAATATACAAATTCTGTTCAACCTAGCAGTATACCCCTTTAAGTGGGTAGACATTGCACATTACTTTCTGAAAAACATATAGTCTGCGTATTGCAAGAAGACTATAGATGTTTGTGTGGTGTGTATCTAAAGGGGTCTACCTGGTGAGGTCCAAAGGGCCTAAAGGAGCCCAAACAGCCTTAGGGGGTCAAAACTTTTCCAAATGGTCCAAAGGGGATGAAGTCCAAACGGTTCAGGACCCAGCTGGCAATGGGGTCCAAGGGAGTCAAAATGGGTCCAGGGGGGTCCAAAAGGGTCCAAATCTTAGATTTCAAAAGTAACAGACACAAATGCAATACCCTCCAACGAGGGTAAAAACCCTGACCACCCCAACTGCTGCATAATGTCTCAGCAAGTTGAGTTGACGGTTTGGCAAACGCTTAAAGATGTAAGGCATTTCCTTTTCCTCAAGTCTATTGTACCACCAAGCCATGCAACTACACTTGTCCAATTATATTAGTCACTTATTAAGATGGTTTGTAATCAGCAAATGATCAACAACAGACTGGAAATACTCATATTTGAAGTGATGGAATCCTAACGATGGGTTTGATAGCTCACAAGAAATTCTCAATTGGAATAAAAGTTTCAAAATATATATATATATATATATATATATATATATATATATATATATATATATATATATATATATATATATATATATATATATATATATACATATACATACGAGGTGTGTTCAAAAAGTATCCAACCTTAATTTTTCGTGTGTAAACAAATGAATCTAGGGAGGCGTGGTTTGGTGCATGTATGAAGGCGATCCTAATCCGTGTGCGTGAATATTTTCCCGCCTGCGGAAGCTGGCAGTCGCCGACAGACCGCTGATGAGTGAGGAAGTGTAAGTGAGCACTGTCGGATTTTCGTTTTTGACAAAATGACGGATCACTGTGGTCTCATCGCCAGTGATCACTGTGTTGAAGAAGTTGGGATTGCTGCTCACAGTCTCCAGCATGTCCTGTGTGATCTCCAAACGAAGTTGCTTCTGCTCGATCATTAGCAGCTTTGGCACGAACTTCGCTGAGATTCTCCTTTTGCCCAAATCCTCAGTCACAATGGAATGGACGGATCCAATGCTGACGCCCGCTTGTTATGAGCGACATTTGTGCTTTTGATACTTTCCTCTCGTCCATGAAGCATCACCAAGTACTCTGTCTTGCATGCATGCTGTCTGTCTTTGTCTGCTCGTGTTGTATAAGGCATATCTCGGTAGGGACCCCCTCAAAACCTGTAGTCCGTGGTTCCCTAGTTAAGAACGGGTTGAGGATTGTTAATAAAAACATTGTCGTGAATCTTGCTTGTGCTGTGTTCCCCGATGTACCCCAATAAATCTGGTTGATTCGGATGAAATTTGCTTCGAATTAATACGTGGACGCGCCGAGGAATAAATCCGCCCGAAGAGGAAAAAAAAAACAAACAAAAAAAACAACTGGTGACGAACTTCGAATCCCGCTACCGCTCGAATCCCTCCATCCCCGAACCGCAACAACTGGCAGTCAGGAGCGCGATATTTGGACCAGTGGTGCATTTCACACCCCGAACATTGGTTACGAAAAAAAAAACGGTCCAAATTTGATTTGATTTTATGTTTGAGCGGATCAGAGGAAAAACTTGCAAATTATAAAGAAAATGGAGTCGCAAAATGGGGGCGCGGATCCACCTTGGCGTGACACGAAGCGGGAGTGGGCTATTAATGGCGCAACGAACGGCACAACACGAGGCGGAGGCTCCCAGCCACCGGTTCAGACCAAGTGGTCACGGCATGCGCCATGGCAGGATGACTACGCGAACATTGGCAAGAATCAGATACGATTGGGGGATGACTTGGAAGAGGTGAGGAGCCATGAGGATTATATAAAGGAGGTACAAATTGAAGTGGACGAGGCACAACGGCACGCAGAGGAGCTTCAGAAAAAATGTGTACGGGGGGACGCAATGATTGGCCGATGTACGGGAACGAATTCGGAGGCTGAAAGAGGACTTAGCCAACAGAGTCGACGAACTATGTGGAAAAAATAATTTAGTGGTGTTGTATACCCATAATTTGGGATGTGCGAAGAGCAAACTGAACAAAAGAATAGAGGAAGAGCAGATTGGTATCTCCCGGGATAGGAAGAACTTGGAGGAAGAATGGAAAAAAAAAAAGCAAGAAAAGGAAAAAGGTGAACACGATTTGGAATTGAAACAACTGAAGGAAGAGGTAAGATCAGGCAATCAGATAAGAGAAAGCCTCGAACAGAAGATAAAAAGAGGAGAGAAATCTCTGGAGAAAAGGAAGGAAGAATTGTTGGAAAAGTCAAGACAGTTCGAAGAACTACAGGGAGAAATGAGGAAAGTAGAGTGGAGTACCCATGAGTTGGAACAAGAGAAGAGCGAACTGAACAAAAGAATAGAGGAAGAGCAAATTAGTAATTCTCGGGATAGGAAGAACGTGGCAGAAGAATGGAAAACAAAGCTGGAAAAGGAAAAACAGAAAAAAACAAAGCTGGAAAAGGAAAAACGGGAAAAGACAAAGCTGAAAAAGGAAAAACGGGAAAAAAACAAAGCTAGAAAAGGAAAATCGGAAAAATGTGGAATCGGAACGACTGAAGGAAGAGGTAAAATCAGGCAATCGGATAAGGGAGAGCCTGGAACAGGAGATAAAAAGAGGAGAGAAAAATCTGGAGATAAGGAAGGAAGAATTGTTGGGAAAGTCTGAACAGCTTCGGGAATTAAAGTCCAGGGGAAATGTACTAGCACATGAACTGGAAATTAACAAGGAATACGGTCAGAGAATGGACGAATTGAGGGAGGAAGCATGTGAAAGAGTTGAGGAAATGAAAGAGGAATTATGGGAAAAAAACTTGGGAGTTACAGAAACATCAAAACAAAGAGACGGAATTACAAAACGAGCTGAGGATGTGAAGAGAGGAAAGATAGAGAACGGAGAATGAAACGTTAAGGAACCACACTGTGCAGATCGAACAGTTAGAAGCCAAGGCAAGATTAAATAATGAGATGCAAGAAAGAGTAGTGAAAGAAAAACAAATGAAACAGGAAAGGAAGATCAGCCAATTGAAGGAAATGACGAGATTGGAGAAGGAAGAACAAGAGAGACAGTGGGAGAGGAAACAAAAAAACATGGATTTAAAATTGAACAACTAAAGGAAAAAGCAAGGTTGGAGTACGAGGAGATAGTGAAAGAACAACGAATGAAACAGGAAAAGGAAATCAACCAATTGAAGGAAATGACAAGATTGGAGAATGAGGAACAAGAGAGACAGTGGGATAAGAAACAAAAAGAACAAGGAATGAAACAGGAAAAGGAAATCAACAAATTGAAGGAAGCGACGAGATTGGAGAATGAAGGACAAGAGAGACAGTGGGATAGGAAACAAAAAGAAAATGAATTTGAGGTTGACCAGCTAAAGGAGAGAGCAAGGTTGGAGTATGCAAAGATGGTGAAAGAACAAGGAATGAAACAGGAAAAGGAAATCAACCAATTGAAGGAAACGATGAGATTAGAGAAGGAAGAACAAGAGAGACGGTGGGATAGAAAACAAAAAGAAAACGAATTTGAAACTGACCAATTAAAGAAGAGAGCAAGGTTGGAGTCCATGGAGATAGAAAAACTCCGGAAAGATAACAAACAACTAAAAAGGCTCGGAGAGGAAGAACGACTCGAATGTTAAAGAAAATGGAGCCAGGAAGTAGAACAGCACAATAATATGGGAGGTGTGACATCACCATAGGGAGTAATGTTTGTGATGCGGAACTTGATTGACATCACTCGCCCGATGAAACCACAATTAGAGCAAACCCTGGTGAAGGAGACATTGAGGGAGCATACGGGGTTGTTGACGAATGAAACACATTTTGAGCAGGTCAAGCATGTGGAGCTGACAGCCCCAGAGGAGTGTGGCGAACAGATGATGAGCAACCTGCTGAAGAGAAGCGACCGGACAGAGGTGACTCTGGAACGAAGCAGGTACGTGGGCACATGCATACATGGTGCGGACGAGGAGCTTAAGGTAGAAATTGAATTTTATATTAATGAGGAGACTCTGTCCGATGGGGTGCAAGTATGCGTGACCCCTGAATGTGTGTGTGGAGTGCCTGTGAATGAATGCTGTGAGCCCACACTCCAGACTGCAGCACCGGTGTGTGCCGCCAAGGCTGAAGTGTGTGTGGGTATTCACCCGGCGGTCGAGAATGTAACCCTGGAGTGTGAGGAAGCTGGTCAGTAAGGAGGCAAGGTTGAATATGTGGAAGGTCAACACATAACCTTGGAATGTGTGCAGCCTGCTGTGTGTGGGAGTCCTGAGCATGGAATGAGTGGTGACTTAGGAAATAGGTTCGAGGTGCAAGGGGTAATAGAAATGCCACAAGGACAGAACTTGACCCAGGGGAAGGAAACCATAATGGACAGCTCCGCATGGATTCTTACAGAGTTTCGAGGTGCTGCATCCAGGAGCAGGCTTTAGAAATTGGATTTTAATTTATCTATCAGCCTCACAGGAACTTTGGGGTAGAGCACAGATGAGTGGCAGGTGGCACTGGCGTGTGTCACTTGGTCTTCAAACCTTTCTGAGCACACGAGGGGTTTGGCAAGCTGAGTGGGGTTTATCTGTCTTCAGGGAGTTATGGAGAAGAGGGGGAGGCCACCTCCCTGATTGGGGTTTACCTGATTTCCGTGAACCCTGGAGAAGAGGGGGAGGCCATTCCACCGAATGGGGTTTACCTGACTTCCGCGAACCCTGGAGAAAAGGAGGGGGTGGATCACAACCCCAATTGAGACGTGACCCTTTTGAGCCATGGCGGAAAGGCGGTGGGGTTATGTAATGGGTAATGAGGGATTCGTTCCCTCACTCCCCTTCCAATGAGCCAAAGGAGCAGGCCATATGGGGATGTAGAAATATTGATTGAAAATTGTACCGAAAGTGATTGCAAATTGAGAGATGACAGAAGGCATGAGTGGCACGAGCGGATTTGGGTGATTACTGAAAAAAAGTGGTGGAGACATTACAGGCAGAGCGTTAGACACACCTGAAACAAGTGGATGACAAAGGGTGGCTTCGTTTAAGGAAGGATTGAAATGGCTCGGGACCATGCAGAGGTTCCATGTGGCTGGTGAAGAGATTTTGATGTTTTGTTTAAATTGTTGGAAATAAACAATTTGGGCAGTATGGAGTCGGCCAGCGGATGACAGACGTAGAGACAAATTGATTGGGGTTTGATGAAAAAGAGTATTAGTTAAATTTGATGACCAAGTGAGATCCAAAGGACTGGTGTGTTTTTGTTTTCACATAAACATGAAAGGTGTTGGATGGTGTTGTGGACTGGGTGTGTGGCACTGTGGAATGAATGACTAAAGTGTTTGGGTGAATGGCACGATTGTGCAGATGAGGAGAGTGAGTGTGAACAACATACCCTGTCGGTAGGAGTCTCTTAACCAAGTTAATGTAGGTTAGGGGGACAGAGGATTTGACATGGATTCTGTTCCATTGTGCAGGTGGACTGCGAGGGGTAGGTGCAGGCCAAGGTATGGGGATACTGGCTGGTAGTGTGACAAGGTATTGGAAGTTGGTGAGTCGGGAAATAGGGCACCAGGGCTTTTGGGGGTTCCTCGCAGGTGAAGGATGTCAGAGGTGCCAGGAGAGCAAGGAAGGTTTTAGTGCCAAGAGAGCACAGTGTAGGTGTGATGAGAGCACAGTATGGGTGCTATGAGAGCACAGTATGGGTGCTATGAGAGCACAGTATGGGTGCTATGAGAGCACAGTATGGGTGCTATGAGAGCACAGTATGGGTGCTATGAGAGCACAGTATGGGTGCTATGAGAGCACAGTATGGGTGCTATGAGAGCACAGTATGGGTGCTATGAGAGCACAGTATGGGTGCTATGAGAGCACAGTATGGGTGCTATGAGAGCACAGTGTGGGTGCTATGAGAGCACAGTGTGGGTGCTATGAGAGCACAGTGTGGGTGCTAGGAGGGCACAGTGTGGGTGCTATGAGGGCACAGTGTGGGTGCTAGGAGGGCACAGTGTGGGTGCTAGGAGGGCACAGTGTGGGTGCTAGGAGGGCACAGTATGAGGGCTAGAGAGAGCCACCCCTTAGTTAGGAGTTCCAGAAGCACGCTCAGGTGAACCCCGAGGTCGCTGGGTGTCCTCCACCCCTGATTGGAAGCAGGCAAAGAGGCCAAGTAGTAGTCACCCCCCCCCCCCCCAGCCAGCGAGTTATGCCTGGCACCACCAAATGGAAAAGACAAATCAGGGCCTTGCCCAGGTTTAATAGAATGGAACAGTGTGCCAGGTCGGGAAAAATGGGTCATTAGGATCATTCTAGCCATAGCAGAGTTTGTTGCATTGTCTGGAGCTAAAAGTAAATGGTTAGGTTCGATGGACTCTCCTCCGCACCATTCATGCGTGACACCTGGTACGAGTAATGTTGATGGGAAAATTTGTTAGCAAGGGCCATGCTTGGTCACCCTCTCCAAGTGCCAGAGAGGCCACCAGTATGTCATGAGCACACACCCATGAAAATAACGTTGAGTAAGAAACACACCATCCTGTCTGTTAAAGAAAAAAAAGAGAACTTAACCAAAACAAGTCAGGCAAGGAAGGTTAAGGGTATACTCCATCTCACCTGGTCTGAGGTCATCACACCCACTTACATCCTCAAGAACACCTCCAAACTGCATTTGCTTACCATCGATATCACCGTGCCCCCATTGCTGTGTCACCTGTTGTCCAATGCAGGGCTTGTTGCCTGCTGCTGCTCGTGAGTAGGCCATTGCGGCCGAGAAGTCATTTTGTGGGCCATTGAGGCCAAAGTGCTTTTGTGGGCCGTTGCGGCCGAAGATTCATGCCATTTTGTAGGCTCAGTGGGCTGAAGAATTCTTTGTGAGATTAGGCCACTGGGCAGACAGAACTCACCTGGTGAGAGGCCAATAAGGCCACGAAGTGAGGAAACCCTCAGGGGTGAATAGACAATACTGCCGAGAGGGGAGCATGAAGGAGCGAGCACGTGAAAGAACTTTGAACCTTTGAATGTTCTGCTCCTATGCAAATGTTGATGATAAAAGTAAAATTGAATGCCCTCCCGTTCAAATCCATAATTAGAATGTTAAGTAGTGTGCATAGAGTGTGAATTTGTTTGTTAGATTGGTGAACCGACACACTAGGATAGGGACATGCCAATCTTACTGTGACACTTTGGTTTTTGGAGTTAAGTGCTTCCCATGTTGTGGGTTCGAGGAAATTGGAGATCTGTGCTGTACGTTAGACAGGGCAATTGCCGTGGGCTGCCCCAGATGGAGGCTCGGGAGAGCCTCGGGAGAAAGGTGGGGGTAGTGTTGCGGAAATGGCCCTTCCTAGGCTACTAAATATAGGATTAGCCCAGATCCCCCATTAAGTGCATGTTTAGCCAGGCTGTTCGGTAAAATGGACGTTACATGTGTCGGGAGGTGTCACAGGATGTTATTTGTTTGTGCAGTGGTGGTGGATCGAGAGCTTCTTCTTCCTTCCTCCCTCCGGACAATAGTCCCCACCCAGCGCTGAGAAGGGGAGTGGCCAAAAAAGAGGAAGTGAAACTGAGAGGCCACGAGCGCCGAAAAGAGGAAGTGAAACGAGAGAACTAAAAAACTGCAGTTGGCTGAGAGGGGGAGAAAGAAAAGCCAGTGGTGATTCTGCAGAGAGAGAAACTGAACCTGGGCATGCCGGGTCTGCCTTCTGTGGCCTGGAGAAGCGAGCCAGGGCCGAAGGAAAGGCAGGGAAAGGACTGCATGAGGTCTGTCTGCCCTCAGCTGGATGAGAGACAACTAGTGGGAGTCGTGATCTGCTGTGTAGGGGACGGCTGTGTCTGTCTGCGATCTGCTTCGTGAAGGAGGCCTGGTGAACAGGCCAGGCCTGGACTTGTATGCTGGACCTTGTGAAAAGCCAACTGGAGCATACCACCGTGGATCTTTCGCTCTGGTGCAATCGACCTCACGGGGTCTTTACGCGCGAGAGTGCGTGCGTGAGGTCTGCGACAAATGGACGACGCCTCCATTTTGCCACGCGGCGTGTTTGAGCTTGGCGCTCGAATCCATTGAAATCGGATTGTCACGAACAACATTTGTTCCTTTGACATTTTCCACTCGTCCATGAAACATCACCAAGTACTCTGTCTTGTCTGCATGTTGTTCAAGGTATATCTCGTTAGGGTCCCCCTCGAAACCCGTAATCCGTAGTTCCCTTGTTAAGAACGGGTTATAGATTGATAATAACATTGTCGTGAATACTTTGCTTGTGTTGTGTTCCCCGATGTTCCCCAATAATTCTGGCTCATTCATATGAAGTTGCCACTTTGAGTCAATTCGTGCCGTGCTGAGAAACAATTTGCTCGATTGGTATATAAAACCAAAATGGTTACAGACTGGCAGAGAACGCTCGGTATCTGACAAAACCAGTCTGTAAACAGGGTCTATTTCCCCAACTGGCAAGGTCCAGGGGTACGTGGTACAGAGATGCCAACTTTTGGAAATCAGAATTAGGGAGGATTTTCAACTGACACCAAATAATGTGCGCGAAGCGCACATCTCGAGCGCGGAGCGCTCGACCCTTGCGGCGGGGTCCAGAGCCCGCCTTAGGGCCCTGGAAGCTCTGGGGTTCTAGACGCTCTCGAGTGCCCTCTGAGCCCTATTTTGGAGCATTTAACATGTTAAGAATTCCCACTTTTTGAACAAAAAAAGGGGAAAATTGTGCACTTTTTAATGTTACATGTATGTTAATATTAGTAAGTTAGGGGACAATCAAAGATTAACAAAAAGCACAAAAGAAGCAATATTTTTCTTACCTTACTGGCTGGTACTACTGCTGCTTGCTTTTTCCATGGCAGCTTTGCTGAGTGACAGCTGTGTGGCTCTTTTAGCCCTTCTGATTATGTCTTTGCTGTATTCTCTCTGGTAGCAAGGGGTGTTATGAGCTAGTTTTTCAATTAAGAGAGCTTCCAGGGTTTTGACACTCAAATTGGGACGAAATTCAGTATGATTCTTCCGTACAAGACTGAGTGCCCGCTCACATGATGCGTTCGAATGAGGAATGACCAAGATTCCCTTCATCACTTTGCTCAAATTAGGATACTTCTTGGCACCAGTGCAGGGATCTGTGAGCTGTGAAATCCGATGCCACTGCTCATCCACTCTCACTGTCTCAGTAGCAATTGTAGCTATGGAGGCGTCTGCCTGGTAGTGAGCGAATTCACTCTCAAGACTGTCTATGTCACTATCACCGCCACTGAACAGACAGGGAAATTTCTTGATGAAAAACTCCACACAGTCAAACCCCACTTCTTGGTGTAGCTTAACATCCAGCACCTGAGCATGCTTGGCTAATTCATCATCTAGCGGCCAGGTTTTGAAGATATAATTGCAGGCTTTCACATAATATGAGCGAACTGCACTGAAGAAACCTTGGATGTCTGACTCACTCAGAGTGAAGGTGGATTTCTTGAGACTCCTTTGTTCCCTTATATACAGTTTGGCATCGTTCCCAATCATGAGGTCCTCATCATTCTTCTGATGATTTCTGTCAGAGAAGGGTACATTTACCAGAGCAACCGATGACACCGATGGTTTCAAAAACCATACGAAGATATCTTTCAGAAGACCATTCAATTCTCCGTGCAGGAGATGAATACAGGGTTCGTCTCTTTGGAGCAGAAGATTCCCCTTCTCAAAAAGCTTGTTAGCATATCGAAGGAAGAAACAATAGAGTTTTGTTTGTGGAGACAAGAACATCCTGTTGACACGTTTTTCTCTAGATTCCTGCACAGTGTTTGAGGAAGATGCGCTTTTAGTTGTAGAACTCGTAGTACACTTAGCCGCAGGGCGATCACACTTGCGTTTACTGCCAGCAGAAGAGGTCAGACTCGTAGTACCAGATCCAATTTTACGTTTGAGGAGAGAGCTTGAGGTAGGTGCAGCCAAGGAAGAAGACCTCTGATTCGAAGGTTTTGCTGAGCTTCTATCAAGTGATTTGGCAAAAGCAGAACTTAACTTGGGTCCTTCTTTGCCTGTAGATGGGACTATCACAGTCTTTCTCGACTCTGAAGGAATCTGCTTTGTAGATGAACGTGATGAAGGGCCGGTGATGCTACCTGCTCTCAGCATTGGTTTTGGTGCTGTCCCTGCTGTCTTCTTCGCAGCAGATACTGCAGTGGTAGTGGTGAATGCTGCTCCACGAGTGCTTGATCCTGCAGTGCCAGTACTGGCAGTAGATACAGTGCCGTCCTTCTTGCTCGTTGTTAGAGTCTTGGCTACAGTTGGTTGCATTTTTCTTCGTACTTCTTCTTTGAAGAAGAGGCGAAGTGGCTCCCACTGTTCAATCAGCCTGTCTAGGCACTGACCAAGGGACAGCCACCTTGTTGCGACATGCTTCAGAATCTTGTGTCGGGGCATCACAGAGTTCTTGCAGTGCTTTCACTCCTTTGACGCGTTTACTACTTTTGTCCAAGTAGTAGTAAATATCGATGAGAAAGTCATCTAATTCAATGGGTAAGGCCTGAGCCGCCTTCTTGGCCGTATTGTGCATCATATGGCAAGGGCATCCCATGATGTTGCACTCTGGATTTTGTTTGTGGATATAAGCAGTGACTCCTTTGTGCTTGCCCACCATGACAGAGGCATTATCAGCACAAAAGGAAACACAATTTCCCCACGGAATTTTCCTGTCACTGAACTCATGATCAAGCAGTTTGAAAATGTTTTCTCCAGTGGAATCTTGTTTGCACGCAGGCAAACTTAGCAAACCTTGCTTCACAATCCCAGCACTGTTGTCATAGTACGAAATCAGGACAGGATATAGCTGGGCCTCACCACTGTCATTGCTACCGTCTGTAGCTAGGCTAAATGGAGCTAGTCTAGCAATATCGGCAATAGATGAAGCAGTAACATTTGACAACTCACCAATTACACTGGTCAACAACAAATTTGTTGTCTGCATTTTTAAGCTGATTTAGGACGAATCTGATGCGCTGAATCCAAAACTCACATTAGTTTTGTTCAATCAGGTCAAGTTTTTGAGATATGGCCACATGTCGTTTTTTACATTTTTGTTCACATGTACGCATGTGTGGAGCATTTTAGAAGAAGTTGGTGGGGGTAAAATGTCATGTCAAATAATTGTTTTAATTGGAAATAATTATTTTAATGACAAGAAGTATTCAGGTACGATAGTTCTAGGTGATTATGTCGAAAAGGGATCAGTTTGAAGTCATAAAACCTCAAAATCTTCCAAAAATTGGTGAGGCAAAGCATAAAGTTCGTGGATCAAAACTAAAGTTAATGGGGCAGATTTTGTAATAATGTGATACAAAAAAGTTGTATTTCTTGAAATAACGAACTCTGAAGAATGTACAATACCTACATGCGCCAATTTATGACATGCGCTTCTGCTCAAGCTTGGAGTGCCACAGTACGAACCCAAAGATTGGAGACTGTTCATTGACAGCAGCAAGCGATCACTGAAATGTGTTCTGCTACACAACGGCAACCAGTTTGCCTCTGTACCCATCGCTCACTTGACTACACTGAAGGAGAAGTATGAAGCGGTGAAGTACGTGCTGGAGAAAATTGGTTATGATCAGCATAAGTGGTTTATTTGTGTTGACCTGAAGATGGTGAACTTTTTGTTGGGACAACAGTCTGGCTTCACCAAGTACCCATGTTTTCTGTGCATGTGGGATAGTAGGGACCGTGCTCAGCATTACACGAAGAAGGACTGGCCTGTGCGGGAGGAATTGGTGCCATGCAAAGAAAGGAACGTCATCAACGACCCTCTGGTGGACAGAGACAGAATACTCTTCCCACCGCTGCACATCAAGCTCGGCTTAATCAAGCAGTTCACCAAGGCTCTGGACAAAGATGGTGACTGCTTCACTTACTTGTGCCAGGCTTTTCCAGGATTGACCATGGAGAAGTTGAAAGTTGGCATCTTTGATGGTTCTCAGATCCGTCAGCTCATCAGAGATCCAGAGTTCAAAAACTCAATGAATGAAGTGGAACTGGAAGCGTGGAAGACATTTGTTTTGGTAGTGAAGAACTTTCTTGGCAACAATAAGGCCAGAAACTACGCAGAACTTGTCAACAACATGCTGACTGCTTTCAGAAACCTGGGCTGCAACATGAGCATCAAGATGCACTACCTATTTTCACATATGAACCGGTTTCCTGAGAACCTGGGTTCAATGAGTGACGAGCAGGGGAGAGATTCCATCAGGACATGAAGGAGATGGAGACCAGGTATCAGGGTCGCTGGGACGCAGTCATGATGGCTGACTACTGTTGGAATCTGAAGAGAGACCTCCCTGCCGCTGAACATTCCAGGAGTTCGAAGAAACGGAAGTTCAAGCCCTGAAGTTTGAACAGTGGTGACGCAACATGCAATTTACTTGTACTTACCTTTATCAATGCCCACCATTCAGATGACAGTAATCGATGTTTCTATCATGTAATCAATAAATGTTGTTGGCAAAACATTTTTTTTCTTAAAAACATGTTTAGGATGATATGTGTTGACAAAAATCAGCTGATAATGCCACAAAAATGTAATTGATTTTGTCACAAGATCTGATTTTTTCAAATCAACTTAGCACAAAAACCTGACCTGATGGAGAGAAACGGATGCCATTTCCTGATTCAGCAGTGCCAGAATACCCTAATTCACTTGTAGAAATCTAGACAACATTCAGAAAGTAAAAAATTGTTGACCAGTGTTCTTTTTTTCTTCTTTGTTCTTGTTCTTTTTCTTTTTTTTCTTGCTTTTTGTTCTTTTTTTTTTTTTTTTTTTTTTTTTTTTTTTTTTTTTTTTGTTCTTGCACATCTTGCACATCTTGCAAGTTTTTGTTCTTGCACATCCATACTTTGAAGCAACTTTTGAATCTGGAAACATCTTTTGAAATTGAGGTCCAGCATGATCTGAGACTGATATGGGCAAGTTATGTTCCACAATAAATCCACTAAAGAGAAGTTCCGCTCGAGTAACATCCTCTTCCTCGCTTGTCCCTTGTTTGGTGAAATAATTCAGAAGTGTACCGGTACTCGTGCTCGAAGATCTCTCCTTTGCAATGTCTGTGTGCCGTTTGCTTCCAACGTGCTTCCGAATATCATCGCGACCTCCGTGCTCAACTGAAATATCAACGCTGCATACTGTACAATACGCATGATGAATTCCTCTTTCAGACTTTCGAATACACGGGTATTGGAGACTGTATTCGGTCTTGTACTTCTGAGACCATTTCTTGGTCTTTGTAAGCTTCTTTTCTGCCATTTCGTAATCAACATCGAGGGCTTGAAGCATCGGTAACTTTGAAGTCGATGTTCCAAAGCTGCAGCGCGACTCGTAGAACTCTAGCGGCTGTTAAATTAAACACCGCACGGTGGTCGCGACCGCCGAGCTGGTACGGGGCCCAGCTGCATGCAGTGAGCGTATCGCATGCATATACACTGTGCATACATACCGCATGCACTGTATTGCACACATACCGCATGCACTAAATCTCAGTGCATGATCGCATAAGCGAGATCCAGACCCAATGTTTCGCTGCTCCTCATTTGAATTTGCAATTTTTTACGTACAATTTGGTAGCAGCGAACGTTATGGAGTTACCACATGCTATACGTAGCAGACGATGCTTTTCATTCAATTCTCATACTAGTACATTCTGATTAGTGAACAGTGCAAAAATATCAAAATTTCGGGAGGATAAGGATAGTGATCGTAAGGGCGGGAGTTTGGGTGAATTTTCGGAAGCCTCCCGATGAAATCGGGAGGGTTGGCATTGCTGGCTGGTATCGCGATTGAAGACGCGTGACCCGTGGCCTGTGCCGAACCAGCCGGCGTTATAACCCCGGAAACGGCGGTGGTTCGGGTGGCGCCGAATCTGTAACATTTGGCTATCAAGAGTCGGGTGCAAATCCCGCCACCGCTGAATCCTAAACAATATAAATACAGTATCTCACAAAAGTGAGTACACCCTTTACAAAAATGTACATATTTTGTTGTAACTTTTTACGTTGATGTATTATAAACACAAGACTCAAAGAAATGATAGAGTAGACATTATGTCATACATGTACAGGCCCAAAAAACATTTATTCTGTGGAAACAATGTGGCACACTGGGCATATCTGTGAAAAGTGGGTGGGGGGGGGGCAACAAAAGTGAGTACACCCTATGTACTTTCTCACATTGAAGCGTTATTGTTTTCAGTATTTTGAATGTCCATCATTGTTTTTGAGCACAGCAGCTATTCTACTAGGTATGGAGTTGACCAGAGTTCCACATGTCTTTGCTGGGATCCTGTTCCAGTCCTCTGCAATGACTTCTTGAAGTTGCGTGATGTTGGACACCTTTCGTCCCTCAACCTTACATTTCAGGATGCCCCACAGGTGTTCTATTGGGTTTATATTAGGTGACATGCTTGGCCACTCCAACACATTGACCTTCGACTTCTTCAGAAAGGCAGTTGTCTGCTTGGAACGACGCTTCCGAGCTGAAATACAGCTCCTCTTCCAAGTTTTCACAGGGAGGGTAACATCTTCTCCTTTAGGACGTCACAGTACATCGTAGAATCCATGTTTCCCTCGATGAACTTGAGCTCTCCAGTACCGGCAGCACTCATGCATTCCCAAACCATGAGACTACCACCACCATGCTTGACAGTAGGGATAACGCACTTGTCTTGGTACTGTTCCCCAGCTCGCCGCCAGACATGCTGCACTCCATCAGATCCAAACAAATTGATCTTCGTTTCATCAGAACAGAGGACATGTTACCAGTAGTCCAGGGGCTTGGATTGATGTGCTTCAGCAAACTGTTTGTGAGCTTTCTTGTGGCTCTGCTTCAGGAGAGGCTTACGCCTTGGACGA
>NC_140963.1:89486813-89546813 GCF_056783735.1 Eptatretus burgeri
ATATATATATATATATATATATATACACATACATATATACAGAAAACATACACACAAACACACACCAAAGTATAGCTTTATTTTGAGTGGCATACTTGGCTCCTGAATGAGTGCAATGTTGAGTATTTAAGAATACATTTTAAAACCAGAGGGGGAGCACTCGGTAGAGTGCAAAACCTCCGCCGCCAATTCTGCTCGGTCACTCAAGTGAACTTGATATCCTATTCATTCAATTTGACGTCAACAGTGCTGACAGTTATAGTTTACAACTTTCCCTTTTAACTTTTACATACTCAATTCATTCGTCATAACTAGATTCCTTGAGACAGAAATTGATTTTACGTGGGTATATCCACCTGAAGTTCCAAAATCAGCCGCAATTATAATTTTGGCATGTTTTTTGTTGGAATCACTTATAACATGTAGAAATGCAAAAAAAAAAAAAAAAAAAAAAAAAAAAAAAAAAAATCGAAATTTTGTTGAAAAAAAAGTTGCAAAAATATATTTTTTCTCTCTAGCAATTTTTTTTTGGGGAGGGGCGGGTTGGAAATCACTGAAAACATGTAGAAATGCAAAAAAAAATTCAAATATTTTTTCAAAATGGCCGCCATAGCGGCCATATTGGATTTTGGACCAAGTCCAAAATCTAATGGCATGATCCTTGGACCATACCTCATCCCCCCACCAAGTTTCGTCGAAATCCGTCGAGGAGTTTTTCGGTAATACTGTTCACAAACAAACAAACAAACAAACAGAAAGGGGTGAAAACAGTAATCTCCGATCTTCGATGGCGAAGGTTAACTAGAACGGCACAAGGTAAAGCGCATTTTGTATCACACTGATTGGCTGGATCAGAACCAAAATCAAATCGACTTGTTCTCGTCATCTAACTAACTCAGCCACCATGTTTTGTCACAACTCGTCCATAACTGTTTGAGACATAGTGTTGTATATCATTTTTGGCCTAATCTGTCAATGGTGAGAAAAAAACCACTTAAAAAAATTCTCGTATCTGGACCCGACTCTTCAGTAAAAATCTAATCATTTTGTCCTTGCCACACAGCCAACCTGCCTGCCAAATTTCTTCCGAATCCGTCCACAACTTTTGAGATATCTTGATCACATACAAACAGACAGACAGACAGGGGTGAAAACACAACCTCCGGCCATCTTCTGTGGTGGAGGTAACGAGTGATAAGGCAAAACAAAACAATCTACGAACCTGTTTAAGTATGACGTGCCAGAACTTGCGATTTCTTCTTGTCCCTGCGTTACATAGAAAAACATGGGCTTGTCTGGCTGCGGCCATGAGAAGTCAAAAGCCTTCTTCACACGTTCGCCTGGCAAAAGTGCACGGAACTTAGTTTAAAAAAATAAAATAAAATAAAAGAAGAAAAAGAAGAAAAGAAAAGCCAATGACAAAATGGTCCACTATCAGATTTTGCTCAAAACTATGGATTCCAAAATTACAAAAGACAACACCAAAGCATATATTTGGATTAAACAATTATATACAGTGCGTAACTACTGGCAAATGAAAATGCACGCTTACCTGCAGTGACACCATTCTGTAGCGAGCCCTCATAGAAGATGTTGGAGGGGAAAGCACTGAGGGCTGGGTGCATGCGATACTGCACCTGCAAGCGGATCGGTCTTATTCCCAGCACGACAAGACGCTCAAACAGAGACTGGCACAGCCCAGCCTTGGCAGCTTTCTTGCACATCACGACAGGACCCAGCTGGCAATGGTCTCCAACCAGTATGAGCTGAAAGACAAAAAAACATATTTAAATGTCAAAAACAGGACAAAAACAAACAAGCAAAAAATACAGATAAATAAATGGGTCAGGCAGTGAAGCCATGAGAATATGGACAAGAGAAATACCTGCTTGGCACCAAGGACTACAGGCACCATACACTCCGGCTCTGTGGCCTGGGTGCTCTCGTCAATGAGTATGGAACGAAACTGCATCTTGGCGAGCCGTGGATCCCCGGCTCCAACACATGTGCAACAAATCACGTCAGCATTCTGGGAGCAGGGTATTGGTAGCATGGAAAGGTGGCATTGTCAGAAATAAACATGATAAACATTAAAATAAAAAATTCCACTAATCCAGCCTGAATAGCAGCAGTGGTGAACACCAGCTAGCTCAGAGCACCCAAGCCTGCTTAGGGCCAATCACATGAAAATGTTGCACATTTTGTGGTGCTGGGAAATTCTCACTCATTTGATGGCAGAGTATACCAACAAGATGTGGAGCAGAGGCTCAATGGGCAAACTGCAACAGCGGCAAGACCTGTCAGCCACTGGACCTTAATGAGCCTCTTGGCAACTGGTGTGGTCATGATGAGTTTGGATTCAATGGCAGACAGCTTTAAACAGACGAGTTGACGTCCTGGGTAATTGATGCAGTGTTGGCCCCCCCAAGTGACTCCAGCGTCAGTTGTGGAACAAAGTTGCATATCTGGTGAAAATCTGATGTCCACCAGCCGTGGATGAGATAGAGTTCCTCGGAGGTTGCAAATCGGAGCTTGTGTCCTGCTGATGTTGAGAGGAGAAAATCTATAGAGCAAGCCAGCTACCGAGGGACAACAACGCCAACAGGGCTAAAATCATCTCTCATAAGCAGGTTCCTGCCATGCTTACATATAGAACAGGGACCAAGTGCCTCTTTTTCACCCAGAATTTGAGGAATGCAGAGGTTAGTAGTATGGGCAGTGATTTGTGAAGGCATTTGGGTGGGGCATCATGTTCCATGCAACGTGGGGAAGTGCATTTGGCTGGGTGGTGTGTGTAGTTGGTGCTGTAGTGAGATGTGCTGTTGGTACAGGATAGGTACACATCTGAATGAAAATCAAACAACAATAACCGATGCCGAATACAAGCTGTTGGGAGAGCACATGAAGTAATCCTTGCGTGATGATCTTGGCAAAATTCTGGAAAGTACCACAACATCTTGCCCAAACAGCATGGGAATACTATTCTATTGGGGGTAACATCGATGCTCACACTATTGTAATCTTCACATCCACGGAAAAATGATGCATCATTCTAAAGGAGAGTGCATGCCAAGGGACAAGCAGAGTGCAACAACAATGACCACAAATTTAAAGAAAGAGAGCAAACGAAAATCGCAAAATATGAAAAGGCTGAATGACTAAACTCGGTGTTTGCAGCTAAATCTTGTGTCCAAAACCCATGGCTTTCTCTACCCACCTTACCCAGTCACACCCAACTGTCCCTGCACTCTGTGTCCTTTTCTACTGACAAGGTGGAGAGTTTGCTGTCCAACCTCAACTCAGATTCTGCAACAGGTCCAGACGGCATCAGCCCATGTGTCCTAAAAACCTGCTCTTCTGCTCTTGCTCACCCTCTCTCTGTTCTATTCACCCTCTCATTTGCTCAAGGTCATCTGCCAACTGCTTGGAATCAGCAAACATTACGCCCTGCATACAAAGGTGCAAAAACAGATCCCTGCAACTACAGACCAATCAGCCTTCTCCCAATCATCAGCAAGGTTATGGAATCCATCATCCTTCAGACATTAAATCCTTCCTCTTCTCCAATGGCTTGATTTCCGATCATAAATTTGGTTTCAGACCAGGTCACTCTACCCTGGATATGTTGCTTCTGCTCTCCTAACAATGGATGGAAGTCCTCAATACCAGACAGGAAATCCGAGCCATATCCCTGGATATATCACGTGCTTTTGACACGGTCTGGCACCCTGCCC
Organism: Eptatretus burgeri; assembly: GCF_056783735.1. Taxonomy (NCBI): domain Eukaryota; kingdom Metazoa; phylum Chordata; class Myxini; order Myxiniformes; family Myxinidae; genus Eptatretus; species Eptatretus burgeri. The sequence goes on from NC_140963.1 coordinate 89,490,548, forward strand.
TGCTCAACAAACTCTCTTCCTATGGTATCCAAGGCCATCTCCACTCATGGCTCGCAGACTTCCTCTCCTGTCGCAGTCAACATGTGGCCCTAAATGGAGTTCTTTCATCCCCTCTTCCTGTCCAGGCTGGAGTTCTTCAAGTAGCGTTCTGGGCCCTGTTATTTCTCTGGTTTTCATCAATGATCTCTCCGACTCTCTGGAAAATCCTCTATATCTCTTCGCTGATGACTCCACCCTCTGCCATACCATCGGTCATCCCTCAGACCGGCAAGCAGCAGCTTCTTCGCTCACTGCAGATCTGGATAAAATCACAAACTGGTCCAACACGTGGAACATGTCTTTCAATTCGAACAAATCTCACACTCTCACTATGTCTCCGAAAGGACTGTTTAGAACCCCCCCACCCATCCACTTTCTCAACAATCCTCTGAAGAAGTCCTTTCTTTCAAGCTTCTGGGTCTCACTATCTGCCATGACCTTTCCTGGGAAAGCCACATTTCAAACCTCGCCTCCAAAACCAGTCACCGACTGGGAATCCTCCTTCGTGCAAAGCCCTTCCTCGGTCCACCTGAGCTCCTGACCTCTTACAAAGCTTTTGTCCGCAGCTTGATGGAGTACTGCTCTCCGCTCGAGGCTGGTGCTCCTGCCTCCCACCTTTCTCGGCTTCACGCTGTGGAAACCAAGGCATTCCGGATCATTGGCATCTCCCGCAATGAGGCTGAATCTTTGGGCCTCTTACTCTCTCACGGCAGGTTGGTCGTTGGTCTTTCTGTCTTCTACCGTCTCCTCTCCAACCTCGCCCCCCCCCACCCCCCGTTCTCTCTGTGATTTGTCCCCACCACATTTCCGCAGAGCACTCAAGGTCCGGCAACAACCCCCTTCTGGTAAAACTACCAAAATTATGAATCACTGCTCACCTTCACTCTTTCATTCCTCTTTTTTCCCCGTCTTTGGAATAAACTCCCTCACTCTATTCAATCCCATTCTTCCCTCCAGGCCTTCAAAATAGCTGTTCACCACCACCTATCATCCGCCATCCAAATCCTCGATCTTTTCTACCCCTGATAATTATCCACCCAAGCCCACCTCCTTCAAATTCCCTGCTTTCCTTCCTGAAAGTCCCTGTCATGTCCATCTTGTATTTCCCCATGTTCTCTGTCCCATCCCTCTCCCTTCCACAGATCTCCTAATGTCTCTGTTCCCCACTGTTTTGTCCTTCCCCTCCCGCCCCTCTTGTCTCACGCCCCCCTTGCTGTGCATTGTGTGTTAGCTCTCACACGAGCCTCGACAAGGTATACAAAAAAAGCATGCCAAGGCCAAGTTTGTCTAAGTATTAGACTCGTCTCGCCTCAAAGCACTAGATTGACAAATGCACATTACGGCTGATATCCCCACCTTGTGGTGCTAGAAATTTCTAAAGGATTATGTAGTAATCAAACTGTGAAGGTTATCAAATCCACTCATCAACCTTAAATAAAAGAAATCTTTACAGCAGCATTTTGTATTAAAATTTGGTCCACTGGAACTCAAGCTAATAATGTGCTATCGGTACATCAAATGGGAGAAGAGCAAGTGAGGCGGGAGTGATGTCAAAAGACGTGAGTAATGGAAGAAATCACAGACACACACCATCAGCAATTCTCTCTCGGCATTTCTCTTCAAGGCTCTGTATCTCTTCTCATCAGCAGAAGACAGCTCACCAGTTTCATCCTTGAGTTGCTGCAGTTTTTGCAGTTCTGGGAGGCTGCAGACAATATTTATTACGTGCAAAAAGATAAAGAACTTCAGCGAACTGATTGAAACTTTCCACGTCTCAGGTTTAATTTTTTGACGGATAAAAAGCAACATGTTCAACAAGTATTCTCAGATCAGTGCAACTGCAATACTACCAACGCCAAGTTGGCTGGTAGCAGCTAAGCGAGCAGGCAAAATGCAAGAAAGCAGCCAAGATACCTGAGAGTATTGGGGGAGAGGTGTGTGTGTGTGTGTGGGGGGGGGGGGGATCATACAATCATTGAAAAACAAAAACAAGATTAACCTCTCCATGTTGCGAATCTGGTTGTGCAAAGCCAGGAAGGAGACTGGCGAGTCGATGGCTTCACGGCTCTTTGCGCAAAGCCGCACCACTTTGAGCCCGGTGCAGTGGATCTTCTCTGTGAGCTGGTCGACGGCGATGTTGCTTGGAGCACACACCAGCACAGGTCTGAGAGGGAGCAGCAGCTTATAAGAAATTATGCTGAACAATTCCAACTGATTTGCACCTCGTCTCGATAAAGCTCATGAAAGAGCATGTACCTATATTAAACAAAAGAGGACGTTCGTATAGAGTGGAGAAATCAATACTGTACAGTGTTTTGACTTTAAAAACAAAAACAAAAAGCGAGAGAGAAGTCAATGGCTCGCCATCTCAAATTGACATGCTTCCCACCTCAAGCAAAGTTGAAAGATAGCTATAAGTTCCACCAGGAATGACCCGAGCAAAGAAATTCCCCAAAAATCGTCACATATTTAATGCGTCTCCCAATGTTGATTGCATAAGCTTTTACAAAGTTCCATTTAACAATGTTTCGAAATGTGACCGCAATTGCATTTTTCGGTATATGACCTTTTGTCCCTGCCCCAGGAGGCAGGGCCAAAAATGACAATGCTCTTGCACCGTGCCATGTGCTGATCATAACTACCAAGTTTGGTGAATTTCTGCCCAACCGTTTAGGACATGGCGTGACGGACACAAAACGGACAGATGGAGCTGATTTCAATATCCCTCTGATTTTTCACAAAGCGTGGGGATAACAAGCAGCCTAAATATACTCTGCACTGAACTGGCTCTCATCTGATTTTGCTCCAGCCCTGTCATCCATCTGATCCACACAAAACCCAACAACTTGCATGCATTCTACAATCAACCTTTCTTGTGTCCCGACAAAAGTGAAAGCTAACACCTTTGCTCCGCGTCTTTGTGTCCCACTCTCTTTTCCCATCCACCCCCAACAATTGAACCAAGGTCTGTTTCCTGTTGGGTCCCACTGACTGCTCAACACAATCCTACATAGTGGTATCACACAACTATCTTTTTCAGAGAAGTAAATTATTGCAGGTTTTCTGTAAAGTTCACTTGGCTGTGCCTGGATGGGTTTTGAGGGTCGTGGAGCAGCAGCTGAAACCCGAATCCTGTCCAGGTTCCTCGTGAATACTCCATCCTTGCTCTTTATTTATTCGGGTTCCTTCTGATGACTCCAATGCAGTATTTAGTCTTCCATTTGATTGTCACCCCCTATCATCTCCTATGCCCAATATGATTGAGCTAGTTTGTCAGGCCCATGTCTTCTTGCTCTCCTCTACCCCTGCATCTGAACAGTCACTCTTCCACTGTCAGCTTTCACACCTCTGGTCTGACAGGTCAGGAAATATGTATAGCAATAAATCTTGATATCTGCATTAAAAAAATTCTGGGATGAAAACAACATTTTATCCTGGCAAGCCCTGTTCAAGAAAGACATCAAAATGGATCCCTTGAACAATATGCCAGTCAACCAACATCCCATCTTAAGTAAAGACATGGAATCTGCAGACGACAAAAGTCTTGGCAGATCATCAGTTTGATTTCTGCCCTGGCAACACCACTTTAGAGTTTAGTCTGCTGCCACAGCAACACATGGATCAAATGAACCACCAGCAAGAAGTCTGGGCAAAGTCAATGAATACCAAGTGTTTGATAAACACCATTGGTCCACTCCAGTGACGCTGCAAAGCGGCGTTGGACTTGCCTCTCGTTTTGGCCAATGACAGGGCGACGAGCGATTCTGCGCGCCAAAACCGTCCAGTGAGGGAGAGCGGGGAGGGCAGAGGCGTCACCCCCCCCCCCCCCACCGAGACAGGGTGAAGAAGGGTGCGGCACGATCAGTGAACGAGAGCTAGAGCTAAAGCTTGAGCTTAAGCTTGAGAGATCCTTCCTCCAAAAGAACCACAAGGGGTGCGTGCCGTCTCTCTGTCGGTGAACTAGCGAGTGTTTGAGATAGTTGATGACCATCGAGCAGGCAAGGCTGTGGTCAATCTGGCAGGCAGGTTGAACAAGCGTGGAGTTATTAGCCCTCGCTTTGACATTCAAATCAAAGACTTTGGGAAGTGGCAGAGAAACCTCCTGCCTTCTCGACAGTTTAGGGTACAGAGGAGAGGTTTGGTTGCCAGGACGAGCGCCGAGCGGAGCTCAGAAGGCTGATCGTGGCTCGCTGGTGTCTGGATTCTGTTCGCCTCTCGCTGGTGCCTGGTTCGAATCGGCTCGCCCAAACCACACGATGTGGAGAGGTTCATGTCTGTCTGGGTGTCTGGGTGTGTGTGTGTGTGTGTGTGTGTGTGTGTGTGTGTGTGTGTGTGTGTGTGTGTGTGTGTGTGTGTGTGTGTGTGTGTGTGTGTGTGTGTGTGTCTGGGGCCCCGTCCTTAAGTTTGAATCGGCTTGCCCAAACCACACGATGTGGAGAGGTCCATGTCTGTCTGGGTGTGTGTGTGTGTGTGTGTGTGTGTGTGTGTGTGTGTGTGTGTGTGTGTGTGTGTGTGTGTGTGTGTGTGTGTGTGTGTGTGTGTGTGTGTGTGTGTGTGTGTGTCTGGGGCCCCGTCCTTTAAGGTCCCATGACACCCAAAAGTACTGAAATTTCATATATATATATATATATATATATATATATATATATATATATATATATATATATATATATATATATATATATATATATATATATATAATGTCCTATAGGAGTTTTTCATCGTGATTTCAGATCTGACAATGTTTTTTCACAATACTCATTCTGTACAATGTAAGATTTAAAAAACAAACCTCTTCGGGAACACCCCTAAAAATTCTCGTGAAAGGGGGTTAACCCACATGACGTCAACTACAGTATGACAAAGGCTGCGCATAAATTACTCGGGTTGGTGGTCTTCGTGATTCAATTGGCTTTCTGTGCGTTTCCACATTCGATTGATGGACTCAATCGCTTCGTTCATTTCTGCTTTAAAAAAAAAAAAAAATCGAACATGTGGTTTTGAATAATGGATGACATGGACTTTCATTTGTCTGGTAACGACAGTGAGTGTGAGAGAAATGAACAAAAGGATTTTGGTCTGAATCAGATGGAGAATTGTCGGATAACGTAGTCGCGGGAGGTGAAGTTCAGGCAGCTGGAAATGAAATACGGCCTTTCCAGTTCGAGCCCGAAGCAGGACAAGCAGAGGAAAATGGCGATGAAATTCCCGGCATTCATTATGATCGGGAGGATATCGAAGGAAGACTCGGCAATAACAACTGGTTAGACTAAATCCTCTTCGTAATTCAATAATGTAAATTCGACTTGCATACTTGCTCGATATCAGAAATATTTTGAAATGGTGGCTTCACATTTCATTTTGAAACACACACCCAAGAAATGGTGGCTGAGGCCTTTAATAACGAGCTCCAGCTCGGTGGACAGGTGAGCTGATACCCAGAGCCTATCTCGAACCTCTCCACCTCGTGTGGTCTTCAAGTTGTTTGGACTCGGGCTCCAGCAAGAGCGAGCTGGATCCAATCGCCGTGAGCCACGATCCTGCCCGAGCCACAAGCTCCCGCGAATCCTCCCGCACTTCTCAACACATGCTGGTGAGACGAGGCACCGATCCTTCCCGTCAATGCGCCGCTTCCGCGAGGAACCACCTCCAAGAAGCGGCCGATGAGTCGCACCAAGCCGGGCACCAAAATGGAGAACAAAGAGCTCCACGAACCAAAAAGAAGAAGAAGAAGAAGAAGCCACCACTCGCAGCTCGAGCCGAGCGACCAACTCAACTCTCTTCCAAACAAAGCAGCTCTCCAAAAAGCCTACCGAGCCAAGCAGGACCCGAAGCTCTGCTGGCAAAAAGCTTCCAAAGGCCTCAACCCTAACCCAAGCCAAACAGGACCCGAAGGTCTGCTGAACGACGTCCCCCAACTCCCACTCTTTCAACACGAACAAAGAAAGGATCTCCTCTTATCCTTCTCCGCCCCTCCTCCTATTAAATTAAATTTAATTAATTTAATTTAATAAAAAATATTAAACTATTAAATTAAATCACGCAGCGGACTAATCGATTTCTAAACATTTAAACAATGGAAGGTGAGCTATCTTGGGAACAAGCACTTATCGACATAGCTGACTAAAGGAACCTGTATGTTGTGTGCAATCGAATTCCAAATTCATAACACTATACATGTACATATATATATATACATATACACATATATATATATATATATATATATATATATATATATATATATATATATATATATATATACATATACACATATATATATATACACACACACACACACACACACACACACACACACACACACACACACACACACACACACACACACACACACACACACACACACACACACACACACACACACACACACACACACACCAACAACATTTCGGTCAACGAAGGACCACATATGGGACATTTTAACAAAAGCGGGTCAGGTAACGGTAAAGACTGTCCGAGAATTTTTATCAAGCATATATTGCCCAGTCAGTGCAGAGGCCTTATGGTGAAGTTTACTCCAGTTTTCCGCTACTCCGAAAAAATTATTGCTTCACAATATCGAAACCAGTGTCGAATGCAATCAACTTCGAAGTGTCATATTTTCCATTCCGTTACCTGTCCAAAGTGAGACTTGGCTATTTCGGAACATCGTAGCATTCTAATCATATGGCAATATGATCACATCGACGATTTTCCCAACTTTGAAGACACGTGACTCGAGAACCAGGACGAATTTTATAAAACCAGCCTGACCAAATTTAGATATTGTTCCATATTATCAGAATCGAAAGAAATTTCGAAGATCAGATCACAAACGGCGGAGGAGATAGATTTTGAAAATGGACGATTTTGCAACTTTGGAGTGACCTTGACCTTCAATTGTGTCAAGTCATACCGGTGTACATCACTCATCGACCCCTACCTACGTACCAAGTTTCAAGATCGGGCGAATTTTTTTTGACCGTATCACATCGACGATTTTTCCAACTTTGAAGACACGTAACTCGATAACCAGGACGAATTTCAAAAAACCGGCCTGACCAAATTTATATATTGTTCCATGTTATCAGAATCCGAAGGAATTTCGAACATCGGATCATAAACTGCGGAGGAGACAGATTTTGAAAATGGACGATTTCGCAACTTTGGAGTGACCTTGACGTTGACCTTGACCTTCAGTCAGGTCAAAGGTCATACCGTCGTGCATCCCTCAGACATCTACCCACATACCAAATATCAAGAAAATCGGAAGAAAAAAATGGGGACGTACGTACGGACATCGAGACTGGTTTTATTAGGTCATCTCTAACGAGATGACCTAAAAAGCAAAGAAACTTGACTGGCATCGCAGAAAAGATTTCCTTTTTTGAACTCGATATATTTTCTCAATTGATTTGCAACATTCTGTCGAAGCAAGGAAAAAAAATAATTTGTAAGGCCACAAAAAAAAACATCGCAAGTTTACGTCTGCAAGAATGTACCCATTGCCAATCCTGGCCAGGTGGTAGACAATAGTCGCAGATGTCACAGTCTTCCCGGTGCCAGGAGGTCCCTGGATGAGGCTCAAGGGTCTCTGCAGCACAGTCTTCACTGCATACACCTGAAAAATTGTGCAAGGTAACCAACATGTAAATGCTAAACAAAGCAGTGTTGATTAACACAGATGGAAGAACCAAGAGAGTAGTTTGCTCAAAATGAAGATGAGGAAGTTACATCACTTGACTTTTTCCAAATGTGCAACAAATCCTCTCAGCATTCTGGGAACAGGGTATTGGTAACATGGAAGGGTGACAATGTCGGTCAGAAATACACTTTGTAAGTATGAAAAATCTCACAGTGTCACTATCATTCCAGAGAGATTGTCAAATGAACCCCCCTATCTATTCCCTTGGTCAGCCAAAGGAAGAGGTTCAGTCTCTTCAACCTCTAGGCTACACCATCTGCCATAAACTTTTCTGGGCCAGACACATTACGAAGGTGGCCTCCAGAGCCAGCTGCAGAATGGGCAATCTCCATCGATCCAGGTCTTTCTTTGGAAAATCAGAGCTACACTCGGTCTATATCCCCTTTCACCATGGCTCAATGGAGTACTGCACTCCACTATGGACTGGCACCCCAGCATCACACCTGTCCTCTCGGGGATTCTGCGGAATCTAAAGCTCTTAAAATTATTAGAACCTTCAATGATGAGGCCCAAGAACAAATATTGCTTTCACATCGCAGGCAGTTCAGTGATCTCTCCATTTTCTACCATTTATTCTCCAACATTTCTCCTTCCACTCTGTTCTCCAAACTCTCCCGAAGATGCACGTGTACTTCCAGTAACCCCTCCTCATTAATCTTTCAAAATCCAGACTGACTGCACACCTCAACTCTTTATTTTTCAACTTTTGTGTTTATGGGACCACCTCCCAGAGGCTGTTCTTTCTCACTCTTTCCTCAGCTTCAGGCAAGCAGTGCATCACCATATGTCATGATTCCCAATTCTGTCCCACAATCTTTTTTTTCCCCATTAACCTTTCCGAACACAACCATCTTGTTAATTTCAGGGTTTCCTCACCTCCATTTTTACTCTTATCCTGTTTGATCATTCATTTTACTTTTGCCCCATTGTCAGATATATCTTGCTCTTCCATGAGCCTTACTAGTGGAGGATCTTAGTGCAGAAGTGTGCGTGCACATCCAGATAAAAGCGTGAATTTTGGCACACAAGTAGTTTAGACCTTGACAATCAAAAAAATTGATGGAAGCACTTTGACACACCCCTTTTGTGGCCGCCATCTTGGATTTCAAGATGGCCACCATCGAAAACCTATTTTATTCTATATCTCTGAAACTAAACCAGCGAGAGAGTTCTTTTCAGTGGCTACACCCACATTTATGGGGTCCAGGAATCATATGGACCAACTCTGAAAGGGCTCAGGTGGCAGCCATCTTGAACAAGTCGAAAATTCAAAATGGCCACCATTCGCGACTAACTTTTAATGATGTCTTGATAACCAAACAAGCTAGGAAGATAAAATTGGTGTGTACACCCATATTTGTTGGGTCCAGGAATGTGATGAGGTCAATTTTAAATAGCTCAGATGGCAGCTGTATTGAATTTCTAAAAAAGAGGCTGCCATTAGCAACATAATACAATCACATCTCAATGCCTGAGCAATTCGCTTATCTTATCTTGATCACCAAACAGGTTAGGAGGATAAATTTGGTATCATTCATATTAATTGAATCCAAGAATATAATTATGTAAATTTTAAAGAACTCTGCTGATAGTCACATTGACTTTCTTAAAAATTCAAAATGGCTGCATTTGAAAAGTACAATCAGTAATATCTCAATAACCAAACAAGCTGAATATTCAATCTGGTGTTTATACTCGACCGGGAGCCCGGGGCCTTGAGCTCAAACGAACGAGGTACTAATATCTGAGCACAGGGGCATGAATGGAGTATCAAAAGGCATATAGAAAGTTATTTCTGCCGGGTACCACTCTCTGCGTAAGGACCCTGGTGACCCTCCAAAGGGGTCCTTAAAATTGGCTCGATCAAACATTGGAAGTACCAGTTGGTATCACTTCCATATGATGTATATGACCAACCTTACAACAAAACCACATGTGACAGACATGCCTACTACTGCAAAAGGCCCCCCAGAAGCCCCAACAAGGGGCCCCAAACAACATAACTTCTCCGAACATTCTTTTCCGAGTTCGGAGATGTTATATTAGGAGAGGTCAGGGAATATTAGAACTGTTATTACTTCCAAAGATTTCCGAGTTCGGAGACGTTAGGAGAAGTGAGGAAACATTAGAACTATTTAGGTCTTCGTATATTTCCGAGTGTTTAAGTACAATATGAGCCTGTAGTTTTTCCGAGTTTACTGGTTCATAGTGTGATACCAGTAGGCGTATTAGTATTTTTAGTTCTTTTGTTAAATTGTTAAACATAAATGTTTCCTCTGGTAATGGTGTGCCAGCATAATGTGCAAAATTATGCCAATTGTGTATTTTTGGTCTTCTGTAATGTTTTGCCCTTTTTCGAGCTCATTTTTGGGGGTTCTGGTAGGGCCAATGCAGCAGACAATTTGTCTGGTAATGGACATTTTACACTCTGTGGGATGTATATATGAATTTAAACCTGGTTTTATCTCGTACCTCCAATGTTTGAGCTAGCCCCCTTTTTGGGGGCCCTTGTTGGGGCTTCTGGGGGGCCTTTTGCAGTAGTAGGCATGTCTGTCACATGTGGTTTTGTTGTAAGGTTGGCCATGTGCATCATATGGAAGTGATACCAACTGGTACTTCCAATGTTTGATCTCGCCAATTTTATGGACCCCTTTGGAGGGTCACCAGGGTCCTTACGCAGAGGGTGGTACCCGGCAGAAATAACTTTCTATATGTCTTTTGATACTCCATTCATGCCCCTGTGCTCAGATATTAGTACCTCGTTCGTTTGAGCTCAGGGCCCCGGGCTCCCGGTCTATACCCATATTTCTCAGCTCAAGGAATTTTAGATAAATACAATATTAGGAAGTCTAACACATTCAGTTTTGTCATCATCTAAGAATTAACCAAGATGTCTTCATTTTATATTTTTCAGGGCTTTGGTCATGGTGTAAAGTACAGTTTTCTGCTGAAAAGTAAAGGTAGTACATAATGGAAGCTGCATCTAAAGAGTCCTTGAACTGGAAGTTGTGCTGCTTGCATCAGCAAGAGACTGATGAGGACGTTCGATGCCTTGCCAATCAGAAGCGATTTCATACTTCATATGAGACATTGGAAAAGGACTTATCTGATCTCAAAAATGCGAATGCACTGCCAAAGGGTATGGAAGTGCTAAAGGACTCCAACATGCTGTCTAACAAAGCTGTGTTTCACAAAAGCTGCAGAACGAACTATAATCAAACGATGGTGAAGCGTGCTGAACTCAAACTGAAAAGAACTTCTGAGGCACAGGTTGAGGTGCAGAGCCCTAAAAAGACTAGGTCAATGGTCACTGCAACTGTTAGTCATGTTGAACCGGAATTCATTCTGTGTAGACAGAATATTGAGAGGGAGAGACTACACAAAGCTTCAACAGATGCTGTCGACTCAACTCTCAAGTCTTGGGCAACAAAAACCAGAAATACAGAACTCTTGGCCAAACTAGCCACAGCTTCAGATTTGCATGCAATGGACGCCTATTACCACCGAACTTGTTATGTCAGACTTGAAAATGCTGCACGATCAGTGGACCGAGCTGAATCTGCAACACAGTCTGAATCTGAACATTCTTTTAATCCACTTGTTGTTGCAGAGTTGGCGGCATATATTGTTGAATCAAAGCGTGTTTTCCCTTTGAACGAACTGAAAGTCCTAAACACCACTAAAATGAAGGACCTTGGCAGATTTGTTGACCCCAAAAGCATTCACTCCACTAGGTTCAAAGAGAAGCTATTGAAAATTGAGCCTGAAATAATTGAAGCCAGTCAAGGAAGGGGTCGTGCGTCTATGTTGTGTTCAAAGGAAACTGCTGGGACGGCTATTGAGACTGAACTGAAAAGTCAAAATGAAGTGAGCGACAATGAAGCTCGCATGATTGTTCAAACTGCCTTGTTCTTGCGCAAGCAGATTTTGTTTGAACAGAAGCCATTCGATGGACACTTCTATCCTGACTGTTTGAGGTCACCAATCCCAGAATCTTTATTGGCTTTCATGAATGTGGTGCTTCAAGGTCCGACTGGTACTAGTCAGACTGATGTCAACAACAATGAACCAGATCTTAATCAGCAAAGATCACGTGTTGCATGTACTCTGTCTCAGCTGATGATTTTCAATACTGCAAAGTGAACACGAGCTGGGGCACAGATGATGTGACATAGCAAGGAACGTGAAACGCCCTTCCCCCTGTACGTTGGATTGAAACTTCACGTCGAGGGCAAATTTAAGCATCTGATTAACGTATTTGAGAAGCTCGAACTAGGCATCACCTACATTAGCTACATAAGAGAGCAGCAGGTCAGCAAATGTCTTGCTTCTGCAGTAAGTGAACAAATCAGGACAAATGGAGTGGTGATTCAAAGTGACATGAGACAGAATATGTTCACAACTGGGGACATGGACAATATTGATCAGCACAAGCAATCCAACTTGTCAAAAGTTGAGTTCCATGGCACTCTGATTACGTTGACCAATCATGTTTCAAATGAAAACCCAGGTGTTGTCATGGAACCTCTGGACATAAGCAAAGTGGACAAGTCTCAGAGATCCCGATTGCCAGACTTCTACACTATTGTGCCACCTGCAGAGCTTGATGCTAACAATAATGTTATTCTCAAAAAGACCAACAAGCCAGTCAGACCAGGTAGAGACAGGATTGAATCGGCTAAAGCAAAAGACAAAACGTGGATTAATCATGCATCTGATATCATTCTCAACAAAGCAAGTGAGCTTGATGATAATGACAAGGTGACATGGGCAGGCTTCAGTTCTAGTCGTATGCATGAAGATACCGTGAAACCCAGGGCGATAACTGGTGTGCGACCTATGTTTCCAGATAAGGCAGCATCCATTTCAATGGTCAAGCACACAATGTGCCTTACAAGGGATGCAATCCAGTTTCTCAATCCAGTGCAAACACCTGTTCTAGGGATGGATCAGCCAATTTCCGCTATTGGAAAACTAATCCAATGGAAATGGTCAGACACACACTTGAGTGAGGACAAGTTCGTACTGATTCTTGGTGCCCTGCATATTGAGTTTGTTATTGAAGCGATGGAAGGCAAAATGACTGAAGGTTCTGGTATGGCAACTATGGCCTGCAAGGCAGGCATTCTCACCACTGGACGCGCAGAGTCGTTTTCGTCACAACCGGACCACCATCTCAAACGGACAAGGTACATGCACAAAGTATTTCCTCCAAGCCTTGGCAATTTTGAAGAATGAGGCATACACACATGAGGGTTCAGGCACTCAGGAGAGTTGGGAAGATGCCATGAAGATGAAGTCAAATATGTTTGCCTATTGGTGTATGGTGATGGACATTGAACTTCTGCATTGCCGTTTTGTCCGTTCCCTGCGTGAGGGGGATTTTGCCCGATACGTTCAGGTGATCGATGAATTGTGTGATTATGTCTTCATCTGGAACCAAGTGCACTACTCGAGATGGCTCCCTGTTCATGTCAAGGATATGGTTGAACTTGAATCGAAGCATCCAGAGGTTCATAGGGAGTTCATGAAGGGAAATTTTGTGGTACAGAAGAGCCCAAGGAAGTTCTCTCTGATACCAAAGGACCACATCCATCACCAGACCACAAAGATTGTCAAAGGTGATGGTGGAGTGTCCAACATTTATGATTCTCCTGACACCCTGGAGGAGCACATTTTGCTCTTCCTGAGAAACTCAGAGCCATTGCCGAGTTTGAAGAAACAGCAGAAATCAGTGCTGAATGTCCAGACATACGACATCATGAAGAATCTGGAAGTCTTCAACATCGCTTCAGCAAAGATGTTCTTTCTCTGCTTGAAGTCATGAGGGCTCAAGGTAACCCTTTCCTGGATGAAAGTGGTCCAGACCTCATGACCATGGATACAAGGGAAGTCATGAGTGCAGATTTAGCAGAGGCTTTCATCAATGCCATTGGGAAAGGGAAAGAACTGCATGAGAGCTATGTCAGAGACTGCCTTGTAAATTGTTCTGTTGCTCTAAAACACAATCAAGAGGAACTTCGTCCCTACCTTTGCTAAGCCAGAGGAACCGAAGAAAAAGGAGAGCAAAGTTTCTATGCTCAAGCATGATGCTTCACTTGTGACACAGCTGTTTCTCTCTGTGCAGTCAAGACCAGATGGTGACCTTAATGAGTTCTTTAGGTACGAAAACAGGAAGGACCCACCTGCCCTATTAGATCAAGAGAAGCTTCGAGCTGGCCAGAAATCTGATATTCTGGAATGTCTGAAGATTCCAAAGGTTTCTGCGGGTCCTGATGTGACAGCTAAAGTTCTAGATGGTGCAGCAGTAGTTCACATGGTGCAACCAACCAAGGCAAACACATTTGATGATTATGTCACCCGCCACTTCATACCCTACCTCTCATCTTCAGCACAAGGCAATGTGAGGAGATTGGACTTAGTTTGGGACACATATCCAGAAGACAGTCTCAAGCTGCAAACCCAAGAAAAGCGAGGATCTGAATCAAAGGTTGCCCGCACTGTTGTGAAAGGTACAACTCCAGTTCAATCCAGTTGGAAGCATTTCCAACAAAACAGTGAAAACAAAGTTGGCCTGTTTCAATATCTAAGCGACGAAGTCACACATGCATCTGCAACTATCCCTGGGATACATTTATATGCCACAAAGGATGACAGAGTGTTGGTGAGTGGCACTGCTGACAGATTACAAAGTGACCTACAGAATATTTCACCTTGCAACCACCACGAAGCAGATGGAAGAATGTTCCTTCATGTTAGTGATGCATCACGTGAAGGGCATTCCAAGGTGATGGTTCGTACTGTTGACAGTGATGTGGTTGTTATCGCCATTAGCATATTTGAAAGACTTGGACTCCAGGAACTTTGGATAGACTTTGGTCCCGGAAAGAATCGTCAATTTATTCCAGTGCAAACAGTCGCTCAAAATCTAGGACCACAGAAATGCCACACTTTGCCTCTGTTCCATGCCTATACCGGCTGTGATACCACCTCACCCTTCTTCGGTATTGGAAAGCGAACTGCATGGGCAACATGGGAGGCCTTCCCGCAGATGATCACAGATACCCTAACTGTGCTGATGGCTCATCCAGAGGCGCTAAGCATTGATAGTATACACATGGAGCTCTTGGAAAGGTTCACGATCTTGATGGATGCCAAGACATCAAATGCTTCTCGTGTCAATGTTGCTCGTTGGGAGCTTTTTTCCCAAAGAACTCGAACACTTGATACCATCCCACCTACCCAACAGGCACGACTGCAGCATGCTTTCCATGCCCTTTACTAAGCGTCTCACATCTGGAATCAGTGTCTCGAACCACAGCAGGACTTACCTGATGCCTCAGACTGGGGGTGGGTGAAGGATGAAAAGAGCAACATGTATGCTCCACTCGAGACTGTACTACCAGATGCAAGTAAAGCATGTGCACTGCTTTTTCATTGTTGGTGCACTAAAGTTTGCAGGGGCAACTGCAAATGTTCAAGAGCAAGTCTGCGATGTACACTCCTCTGCCGATGCCAAGGTGGTTGCATCAATAATGATACCATCTAATGGTAGTTGATATTTGTTGGAACTGCATCTCTTTGTCAATGATGATTCAGCCGACCAGAGTCGGTCAATATAGCCGCCCGACTATTCAAAATGTTGTGCAAATGATAGCCGATCAACGATTTTAATAGTTGTCATACTTGAATGTGCTCCATTGATACTGAATCTAAAAACCCGGTGTTAAAGCAGATTTCCAATGTAAGGTACATCATTACCTTTTGCAGACATATATGTTTTAAGTTGGGAATGTCAGTTGTCTTTGATACTCTAAATAGTCAGTGAAATGTTATCATGCCAGGCATTTTTCATTCATTGACCTTACGAGCTTGTATCTTTGACATATTAAAATTATGGCACATGTAGCTGCCATCTTGATTTCCCATATAAAAATGTATAACAATCAAACAGCTTTTTAAATTTGTTTTGATTCCTTGATGGAACAAATATGCATGATTATACTAGATTGATTTTCCTAGCTTGTTCAGGTATTGGGGTTTCATTGAATTATGTTGCTGATGGCAGCCATTTTAGAAATTCAATATGGCTGCCACCTGAGCTATTTAAAATTGACTTCATCACATTCCTGGACCCAACAAATATCGGTGTACACACCAATTTTATCTTCCTAGCTTGTTTGGTTATCAAGATATCATTAAAAGTTAGTTGCAAATGGTGGCCATTTTGAATTTTCGACTTATTCAAGATGGCTGCCACCTGAGCCCTTTCAGAGTTAGTCCATATGATTCCTAGACCCCATAAATGTGGGTGTAGCCACTGAAATGAACTCTCTAGCTGGTTTAGTTTCAGAGATATAGAATAAAATAGGTTTTCGATGGTGGCCATCTTGAAATCCAAGATGGCGGCCATAAAAGGGGTGTGTCAAAATGCTTCCATCAATTTTTTTGATTGTCAAGGTCTAAACTACTTGTGTGCCAAAATTCACACTTTTATCCGGATGTGCACACTTGGGTTGGTTTTGTGCACTAAGATCCCCCACTATACTGTTATAAATAAAAAATAATTTTTTTATCGAAACCAAAGTTGCAACAACCTGTGCAAGCATTATTCAAAGCAACAAGAGATATAATCAAACCCGAACAAGCAAAAAATGTAAAAAGTATTTCCTCAAAATAATGGAAAATAGAACTGGAGAGGGGGAGGTGGGGCCAAAAATGATACCGTTCTCACACCTTTGTGCCATGTGGTAATCATAACTACAAAGTTTGGTGAGTTTCTGCACAACCGTTTGAGGAGATAGCGTGACGGACCGACAAGACAGATGGAGCCGATCACAAGATCCCCTAGCTTTTTTCTTCCTTCTTTAAAGCATGGAAATAAAAAGTGTTCAACACCTGAGAGTGGTTGAGGTCGGGCAAGCCGGGTGCAGTGAAGCGCTTTGGAAGAACACACTTCACGACGACGTCGTCAACTTCATGGCCCAGCAGCTTGTGATAAATGTATCCAGAAACGGAAGTCTCGTCAACAGCAAATGTCTTCAAAGCACTCTGCATCCTGCATAATCACCAGCCAATCCATACACTTTCTCAGCAAAAACAGGGTGGATTTTGCTTGTACTTTATAAACAAACCTGTGAGATCTTCATTGCACTCTCTCTCCCTCTCCCCACCCCAACCCCACCACAGTCTCTTAATACAAGCAGTCAAAGACAACAACTCACTCCACAGTGCTGGCTCTCATGAGTCTGTACAGACCTATTGTTACTGCCACATCACCCTGAAGACATTAGGATGCCCACTACTAGTTGAAAATGTTCCTGAGCCTGAAAATTCACCATAGACAAGTTACTAACTCGATCACAGCATGCTACCAAAGTAGCCCTCAACGGAAGGAATTTGAACAGTCATGGCCCACAATGGCATACTATTTTCAAAAGGTAGCACAGGAACTAAAACATTCCAGAGTTAATGGGAGCAGATAGGACAAGCTTAACCTCCTCCTCAAAAATAATGCATAATCAAAGATGCTACACCCTGCCTATAAAGCACCAAAATGCCTGTTTATCGTCAGACTGGGTATGGAACTGAGAAAAGATGGCTTCAAGGTGAATCCATAAATTCAGTTATGTCAACCCCTCCAAACTAACAGGAACCTAGATACTGTGTGACTTACATAAAAATTAAATTAATTGAAAAAAAGAAAGCGAAAAAGCTTACCTGTCAAAGGAAATAGATTTCCAAACAAAATCCACTTGGAAGTTGTGTGTACACTCAACCGGTACGCCTGTACTGCTGCGGAGCTCAATCGCAATTTCATCACCATAGTCGTAGAAAATGTTAAAGGAAAGCATTTGCACAAATGCAGAACAACAAAACATGCACCGACAGTCTATCGGGATTGTCAAATACCTTATTTTGTTTTCTTTTATGCAACATTAAACTTCAAGATGATTCATACACAGCATGTGTAATGTGTGAGATTTGTTGTTGTACTTGTCATTTTGATGTGAAAACAGCATGCAATGTTCATTCTTATATGTGCTCTAAATTGGTATTCAAACACATTATTTTCGGTTTACATAGCTGATTTGAACAAGCTCAAATGAGCTAAGATCCTCGTCCTCTTAATGATGATGTCATAAAAACGAATATGACGTCATTGTGATGTATCAGGTTTGCGATAAATTATCTGTGCTAATGCCCGGCTTGATTCCCGCAAACAAAATTCAAACAGCTTGCCTAGTTTCGGAGATAATGGTATAGGCGATTTCCATTAGCGGCGATATTATGACGTCAACTTTTTTAGCAGCGTCTCGCGTAGCGAACGCTGCTCATAGAGAACTCGCGTTGTTGTTGTTGTTGTTCTTCTTCTTCTTGTGAAGCCAAAACCTAAATCTCTAGGACTTGGCTCTTGTATATACAAGATCCGGATCTCCATAAATACTGAGCACATGTACACATCCTCACATAGACGGTGCCTTTTGAGAGCGTCTATCATGAACTTTTAAATATATTCGGACATTTGCTTTCTTCTTCTTCTTCCTTTTCTTCTTTCGGCTGCTCCCGTGAGGGGTCACCACAGCGGATCATCCGAATGATCCGCATCGTGATTTGGCACATGTTTTACGCCGGATGCCCTTCCTGACGCAACACTGGTCGCCTCTTACGACACAGGGATATGGTACACCTATTTTAACCGGGGTATACACCGGCCCAGTACACTGGTACTCACTTTGCCGACCTCGGAAGGATGACAGGCTGAGTCAACCCCCTGGTGTATTAATTCAGTGGCCTAACGGGGCTTGAACTCAGGACCTTTTGGATCCCAAGCCGCTGCCCTAAACACTGCGCCAACACCATCGGACAAATTCGGACATTTGCTTTATAGTTTCGAAAAGTTCACGTTACTATTTAAAGATTATTCCATTTATCATATTGTAATTTCGTAAATACATTATTTATTTCGTAAATACACGATATATCGTAAATACATTTGACGCGTTTCGCTATTGGCTTAATCAAGGCACGTGACAAAATATCGGAAGTTGTTGTTTAAAAAAGTTTTTATTTTTTATTTTTTTAGCCGACAAAATCTTTAGGACGCTGTTAGTGGACACATTTGTCCTTGTTTCCAGGAAGAATTTCCAAAATCGGAGATGGTTACTGCCTGCGCGTGGGCTTTCTGCATATACATGGCAAGTTTCACGAAGATCCGATGAAAACTCTGGGTTGTGAAACAAAAAATGTCAAAAAATAGGAATGACGTCATAAAAATTGATGACGTCATAGTGATGTATCATATGTGCGGTAATTCATCTCTGCTACTGCCCAGTTCGATTCCCGCAAACACAATTCAAAAAGCTTGCCGAGTTTCGGAGATAATATTTTAGGCGATTTCCATTAGCGGAGATATTTTGACGTCATAACTTTTTTTCTTGGAGGAATTTTCAAAATCGGAGATGGTTACTGTCTGTGCAGGGTATTTTTACATATATATATGCCAAGTTTCAGGAAGTTTCAATGAAAACTGTAGGCTGTGAAACAAAAAAGTCCACAAGAAGAAGATGAAGAACAACAACATGAGTAAGACTGAGAGATCCTCCCAGAGGATCTAAAAAATAATAATAACTAGAACTGCACTTTATAACTGGTGGCAGTGATGACCGGGTACCCAGACGTCCGGCTTCGATAAAACACGGGACTGACGAGTTCCGAACCGAGTAGCACGAACATATGTAAGTATGCAGTTTGCCCTTTTTCCTGGGGACATTGTCGGTATCAATTGAATTGGCATTTAAATTACCTGAACGCGAAGCAAGAAATGTGCGGGGAATGTCACCGTGGGTCCACAGTGTAAATAAAAGCGGAACTCCCCCGAATAATTATAACCCACCCCCCCCCCAATACCTCTCTCGACTAAGCGGGATTGATGGAAGTTATGGAGTTAACTCTACTAAGTTATGGAAGCAGTTACACGCCGCATCCAATCTATTTATTACGCAAGCAGTTAGCCCTTTTTCCTGGATACATAGTCGGTAACAATTGAATTGGTGTTTAAATTAACCTGAACACAAAGTAATAAATGTGGACACCATCAGCAGGATTCCCCTGAGTCTAATAAGGCTCCACACGTTTCTCTACGACGTGGGATTCACAAGTTATACACTGAGAAACAGGCCATATTCCATCCATTTATTATGTACACAGTTGACTATTTTTCCTGGGGCATTCATCAGTATCAATTGAATTGCTGCTGCTGTACCCTCAAACGCATGCAGGTGCAGCCAAGCGAGCCTTATGCAAAAAAAAAAAATCCAAATATTCACAGATTCAAATAATTAAATAATTCTGGCTGCCAAACTTTGTGGCCGATCGGGTTGAAATTTTAAACTTATGTTCCCCATGTCAGCTATATTATAATTGTGAAGTTTCACATATATTGATGCAGCGGTTCCAGAGTAAATATTACTTCATATTTTTCCTTCAATCCAACATGGCTGCCAAACCATGGGGCCGGTCAAGTTGAAATTTAAATCCTTCATTTCACATGAATGCTCCATCATAACTGTGAAGTTTCACATTTATTGATGCAGCAGTTCTAGAGTAAACATTAATTAATATTTTTCCTTCAATCCAATATGGCTGCCAAACGATGTGTCGTACATCAAAAGGAGGGGAGAACTTTTTGTTCGTCATGGAGAGGCGGTCATACATGTAAAGTTTCACCTCAATCTGTTCAGCTGTTTCAGAGAAAAAGACATTTAAAGTTATTAATTTTCAATCCAATATGGCTGCCGTACGTGACCTATTACATCATAAATTTAAATTCTCCCTTTAATGGGGTACTGGATCATGCTTGTTAAGTTTCGTGTTGATCGGACAAGGTGCGTTTTCCTATCCAAGATGGCCGCCAAACCATGTGACATGTGACGTCAGAATTTTTACCAGATATGCAGACATGGTGTTTGATGATATTTGTAAATTTTCGCTTTGATAGGTTAAGTAGTTCCAGAGAAACATTATTTATTGTTCTTCAATCCAATATGGCTGCCAAACCATGTGACCTATCAATAAGAAATTAACAAACTTATATCCCCTTGCATTGGAGAATGTGTGTGTGAAGTTTCCTCTTGATCTGATCAACCGTTCTAGAGATGTTTGAAGGTTATAGGGAAAATTCAATATGGCCACCAAACCATGTGACCTATCAATTAGAAATAAGCAAACTTGTGAAAGGATGTCTTGGGGAAAGTGTGTGTGAAGTTTTGCCTAAATCTGTCTAGCTGTTCTGGAGAAGAAGATTTTTTTAAATTATTAATTTTCAATCCAATATGGCTTACGAACCATGTGACCTATGACATCACAAATTTACATTCTGCCTCTAATGGGGTTGGGGAACAAGTGTGTGAAGTTCCGTGTGAATCGGTTGAGGTGCATTTTTCCATCCAAGATGACCACCAAACCATGTCACTTGTGATGACATAATTTTTACCATGTAGGTAGCCGTGGCATTCCATGATAGTTGCAAAGTTTCACTTCGATAGGTTAAGTGGTTCCAGAGAAAACATTATTTAATATTTTTCTACAATCCAAGATGGCTGCCAAACCACGTCACCTATCAAGCTGCCAAACCATGTCACCTATCAATTATTCATTAACAAACATATCCCCTACCCAAGGAGAATATGTGTGGGAAGTTTCCCCTTGACATGACCAGCCATTCTGGAGAAGAAGATGTTTGAAGGTTTTAGGGTAAATTCAATGAGGCCGCCAAACCATGTGACCTATCAATAAGAAATTAACAAACTTGTAAAAGGATGTCATGGGGAATGTGTGTGTAAAGTTTCACCTCAATCTGTCCAGCCATTCTGTAGAAGATTTAAACAAAAAAAATATGGCTGCCAAACGAAGCGACCTATGACGTCAAAATATTTTTCCCTCCAGTGAATTGTTGCGTTGATGATCAAGAAATTCCAGATTTTTCCCATGTAGCGTTCTCCCAGTCGAATTTTCACCGGGATACAGCTTCCCCGATTATGTCAGAAAAAAAAAATCACCCGTTCCCCATGGGGAGTTCATTAAATTTTATGAAACGAAATTTCTTTCCATTGCACGGTTTCAGAGATACAGAGGTCCAAAGTTTCTCGATTTTTTCAAGATGGCACCTGTACCACCTGATCTATGACGTCAATTATCAATTGAGTATACTATCAAAAAAGATACATATTATGGTGAAAATTTTGTGTCGATCGGACTTACTGTTCCTGAGAAAATGATTTTTAAAGCGGAAAAATCCGAAAATTGCGGCAGAAGAAAAATAATAAATAAACAAAAGAAAAACAATAGGTTACCCAGTCCATTCGACTGGGTACCCTAATAAAAAAAACAACCAGATTGGTTTGCCTGTTTGGTCTTTCCATTGTAAAACACTGCTCATGATGCTGGGACTATAGGTTCCAGCATCATAAGCAGCACCCAAAAAAATTATCAACAAAAAAAAAATGTTGTAAAAGTCTTACAAATCAATTAATTCTGGAATTTACCACTATTGATGTGATGTCTGCTACACCACCATATTTAACACATTAAATTAGTTATTTGTGACTGGTGTTTGTGGCCTTTATGATGCCCTTAAAAACTAAGTTTCCTGTTTGGAATGATTTTCAATTTTGCTTGACCACCAGGCAGGCAGACAAGAGTTAAAAAAATAAAATAAAATTATCTCACTCCTCTCTGCGCATGTGCAATTGGGACAAATCCAGAGAAAAAGTACGGTAAAACGGCAGGTTTGTTTTCCGATTCATGTTCCAATTCGTGTTCAAAATATAACATTCAACTTAAATAAGTGGTTTCTCGATCATAAACTGACATTTGTAGACATGCAGACGGACATGAACCAATCGCTCAACCGTGCTTTCCCGCTTTTCACTTCTCATGCGCGGGGTAATGATCCAGAATCTTGATGTGGTGGTGACAGAGTGCCCAAGTCTTACAGATATGCAAGAATGGAAAGAACTACACAGTAGATACTCAATGGTAAGATGTATAGCAATGTTGTCCAAAAGATGGCAAAGCATTCAGACTATGTCAAGAACACCGTGCGATCCATTCGCACAATGGCATCGTGTGATGCTGTGTGAGCCACATCCTTGTTATATCCTGTATCAGATACTTGGTTTACCTGATTTAGAGATTTTGTTGACAGTTTCCTTCGATTTTTCTTTTTCAGTTATGAATGCAGCCTGCTGTTGGCTTAATGGTTCGGGTGGCGGCTTGGGATCCTCGAGTCCTGAGTTCGAGCCCCGTTTGGCCGCTGAATTAATACACCAGGAGGTTGACTCAGCCTGTCATCCTTCCGAGGTCGGCAAAATGAGTACCAGTGCACTGGTAAGGGGGACACTGCATCAGCGGCATAGCCGCGGTCCCAACCAATGATGCAACCAGCAGCCATAGGCTGCACTCGATAAAGAGTTATGAATGCACAGCAGCTTTCACAATAGCTTGCCATTCTGCAGATCAAGCCAGTCAGTCCATTTCGAAGTTTGCTTTTGACCGTTTTCAGGGTACTGGCACCACTCACAGGCCGTGCTTCGAGAGACAGGAAGTGATGCAACTATCTCGGCAATATATGCAAGATCAGGGGAGAAGACAAAGTGCCCAAATGTGAAGTTTCTCAGAAGGTGAGTCAGCAACCATTCAGTGTCACTCATCACTGCAATTCCAGACTTCATATCTTCAGACATATTTGGCTTCAAAACATCCCTTATGGAATATTCCATTCCCTTCTGCTGAGCATTCAGCTTCTCTGTCCTGATATTTCAGACTTCAGGCTCATCTGCTAGTTTCCATATTCTCTGTATGCAAGCATAGAAGGTGATGGCACAGTGACTGGGTCAACGATTGCAAAAGAAAACACTTCTGAGCACTCTGAGAAGCATTGGAACTGGCACCTTTGTTGGCAATGAGGGCATTGATGTCTTTCTCACACAAAGCCTGCAATTATGAGGATAGCACATTTTTACTTGGTTCTTAAAGTTTTGAACGTTTAAGGACAAGTGGTTATTTTAAGTTGCCTTTCATCAATCAAATTATAGGAATCATTCTGAGTTGGTCACTGGTGTGTTAGAACACACACATTAAAATCAAGGTTCAATTGCTCGGGCATCAATTTGTGCAAACGACAGATCATTCGGTTCATTGTTAGACTCCAGCAAGTGAGAACAACTGCTTGGATTGTGGTTGCAGTGATCAGGTGGTCGGTGTCCACCCAACAATATTGAAAGAGATGAACATTATCAAGAAACAACAGCAAGCAAAAACAGACTATGGCGACATCAATTCACAGCTCATTTAAGCTTAACTGCCATAGTTCAAATGATAAAATAATTATTATCTAAGTGTGATCAAGGTGATTCATCAATGTGAGTGGATGAACATTAAACTGGGTGTCCTGTCTCCCAGCATTAGTTTATGGACATAAAGATCCCACAGTGTCCTTTGTGAAGATTGGCCAGCCAATGCCAGCACCATTAACAAATTCCAAATTCCTGCCCTAACTACTGCTGGTAAGGCAATGGCTAACCACCCAGTATAACCCATGCCAAGAAGCTGCTTCGGCAGTACTGGACTTCACCTACCTTCGGGCACAACACCAGAATACAAATATGAATGTATGATCGACGGCATAGAACATACCTTTTTGAGTCGCAGGAATGAAGTAGTCCACAATCGACCCAGTCTTTCTTCGTTTACTCGGCTACATTGCAAAGCTAAATCGGTCACCTACCTGAACCGGAAATTAATCTGAAGCACGTAGGAATGGGTTGAATCAATGAAAGGTAACTAAATTAACCTCATCAGTTGATCAAAATGAACCAAAATGGACCAGTTTAATGAGAATGGACTCTTCACAGTTACTGCGGTATATGTGGCAAGTCTACAAGATCACCAAAAGGCCTTGGAATCTGTTTTCTTATCCATCTATACACTCGCTTATCTGCATATAACCATCCATATCAGTGGTGTTTCCATGCATAATTGTGAGGCATTGTGTGGTTTTTGGCCAATAAATTGCAAAAATATCAGAGTTGATTTTTTTTCTTTTGTTACTCCCTTCATTTACATTCAATTTTTGATTTTTAACTGGCCCAAGCACATTTCAACATGGTCAATTTGGTCTGTGGCCAAAATGAAATCCTATCTTCTCTCCCTTCAACCAGATTTGAATTCACAACCTCTGGTCTGCTAGGTCAGTGTCCCCACCAACCTTTCATCATGGTACTCTTGGTTTGTAAAGGATACTGTCAGGAACTTTGATCACATGGCCAATACCCTTCCAAGGAGCTGCAAGCTCTCCCTTGTATCTCAGGCAGATCTCATCTCCCTGCATGAGTCGCATGTCTGGCAATAAAGAAAATAAATAAGAAAAATAACCAAAACATCAAACCACAATTTCATTAGCAATTATGCAAACACATCTGACAAGTGCACACATTCAATGGACAACAAGACAAGTTATGCACTTTCTCAACTGAAAGTTTATAAAAGCACATATGTTTACCACCATAGGAAACAAGGTGTGGCTGATGTTTTGAGCATCATCCCTGGATCAGCAAAATAAATAGAATTATGTTGCTCTGACAAAGGGTCAACATTCAAAACGCCAGGAACACCTCATTTACCATGGACAGAAATGTACCCTACTCTTTACGGCATTTGGTTGGCAAAATACAGCACATCGATTACATTGTCAGCAGATGAATGACATTCACCTTGGCAGAGACGAGGATAAGCAAGAAGGTTTCGTTCACAGTTTCAGCTACAGCAATAAAAATTGAACTCTCCGTAATAGTGCCAGCCACATCAATCAGACAGTCTTCACACCGATTGTTCAAATTCGTACAAACATTTGGTAAATGACCATGCGACCACGAAGATCACCAGTTAAGTGTTGTGAATTGGCCATCAAAGCCGTGATAGTTTTAAGTTTTGTATTTTGCCATAAACATGCACAAACACCATCATGCACATGTTTATTTATTTCTTAACCAAACAACTAATGAGCAAATCATCATCATCATCATCATCAGCATCAGCAGCAGCAGCAATCCAAGAGCTGGATAGGATTTATTTCTTTATTTTGTGGTCGTGGGATATGGTCACCCGCCTGGAAAAGCTGGCATTTATTGCCCTTAAGTTGGTGGTGGTCTGCCACTTTCTTAATCTGCTGCAGTCCATGAGGACTAGGCACTACAAGGTTATTTGCGAAGGAGTTGCAGGATCTTGACCTCGCGACAACTCATGTCCAAGTCAGGATAATGTGTGACTTGGAGGACATGGTGTTCCCATAAACCCACTGCGCTTGTCCAAGTGGTTCAGGTCAAGGGCAAATAATGCCTCCATTAATGTCATGGAATGCATTTCTGTAATACTGAAAAGTCATGAATACACAGGCCCAGTCATTGCTTGTTAAGTAAACACTCGGAAAGTCAAGGAACTGCTTAAACAACGTTTCAAAAGTCACAGAAATAAAATTGTTGAAGTAGAATGTGCTCTTATTTCAAATTACCAATCATGGAGGGTTAAGATAGATTTGTTGGTTGAAAGTAAAAAGTAAACAATCACCAGAGAAATAGATCAATTGGAACAGCACCACAGTTGAACACACACTTTTGTTTCAGTTATCTATAGTACAAACATTTGGGGGTAGGGAATAATTATTATGTGTGAAGTGTGGGGAGACGAGTAGGGATTGGGGTGGATTTGGAAGCAGAAAGGATTTAAAATGGAAACAGAAATGAAATGAATTGCTTCAAAGAAAACACCATTCAAAACGTGGCCATGTTACTTTCTCCAAACAAGGGGAACTCAAGGGTATGATGAACAAGTATTTGGATATAGTTTCAATCTTACACAGGCTTTGTCATTCATCGAACAAATGATTTATGCAATGTGCCCCTAAACTGCAAGACCAAAGTATATTCGATCAGAAAAAACAGGCAACATTGATTGCACCGAGATGAAACACAATGACCAAACGTATAGAAATGAAGACTAGGAATAACAAAAGGCCGACGAGTAAACTTCAGGACCAACAAAGATGCAGAAATCCCCTCCCCTCTCCCAAATTTTATTTTAATTGGTTGGTATGTTCAAGCTGTGTGATGATAAAACTTCAAAATGCTCAGTGTGGACGTCAGTCAGTCAGTCAGTCAGTGTGTGTCTCCTTCATAATTCCAAAACCATGAAACCTACTGGCCTGAAACTGCATTACATACCAAGGGAACTCCAAGGGAGTTTCAGGGTGTTTGAGTTAATTAAAACACCTCTTTTGAAGATAATTATCCTTTATCAAGGCTCATCCTTGGTCACCTCACTGGGGTCTTCATTCAAAAATGATTTTTTTTGGCCTGCTCAACAATGCCTTCCATGACTTGGAACAGGCCGCAACAGTTTCTTAACAATATTTTTTTCCCCCCACTTTCCTCACTTGTATCACTGAATGCCTGATCATCATACCTACGAATCCTGGGTACTTTGCAATGCTTATAAACGCCCAGAGACGCCAGCGTTCGTGGCATTATTTCATTTCCGTACATGCCATAACCTCTAGAATCTCTCAATCCAACCGAATGTCAAGATTTAAACTTCAGAATTGAACTCATCAGCAGTTCTGACTACAACGATAAAAAATAAAAAAAAGTGTTCACTTTTCCAATTCAGACATTGCTCGACATTCCGAGCATGTCTGGGTACATGGTGTTTGTACGACTCATTGGCAATCGCTAATCGCTTGCCAAGCCAGCCAGCCGTTCCTTATCAACCGTTTTGTTGGAGTGCTTGCTTGAGTGCTTAAGCCACTTGGCGAGCTTGGTTGTTCGTTTCCAAGCCAAGGCTGTACACGGCAAAAGTATTCGCATCGTCACTGAATATATTGATCAACTAGAACAAAGTGCAGGCCCTAATCACCTGCGGTTGGTCCTGCATCGTCATGCGTGCTGCCCCTCGGGCGGTGCCTTGCAAGCTGAAAATGTGCAATTCCATTTCAACGTTTCCTGTTTTTGTACAATCCGTCACTCTGACATAGATACATATGCATATAAGTAGAAGGGCACTCGTTAGAGTGAATACCTCTGCTACGCAATGCCTGATCCATTCAAACATATTGGGCCCAATACATTTTTGAAATATCATGCTAAATATCGTTTTTAGCCCCATTTTTTTAATGGTGAAGAATCACTTTAAAAATTGAAAAAAAAAATCTCGTATCCAGATCTGGTTTTGGATCTTCACCAAAATCTAATCAATTCGTCCTTGTCAGATGCACAAGCTG
Organism: Eptatretus burgeri; assembly: GCF_056783735.1. NCBI lineage: Eukaryota > Metazoa > Chordata > Myxini > Myxiniformes > Myxinidae > Eptatretus > Eptatretus burgeri. The sequence continues at coordinate 89,518,627 of NC_140963.1, forward strand.
GGCACCAAGTTTCATCCAAATTCATCAAAAACATTTTTTGAGATATCATGCAATCTCATTTTCGCCCTATCTCTCAATGGTGAAGAATCACTTAAAAAATTATTATTATTGGATCTGGATCTTCACCAAAATTGAATCAATTCTTCATCATCACACAGCCAAAGTGTCTAACAACTTTTGTCTGAATCCGTCAACAACTTTTTGAGATATTGGGCTATGTATAATTTTTGGCGAGGTCTCTCAATGGTGAAGAATCACTTTTAAAAAATTCTAGAAGCCAGATATTCACCAAAATCTAATCAGTTCATCCTTGTCACACACACAACATGCCCACAAATTTCATCCGAATCTGTCCACAACTTTTCCAGATATTGTGCACACAAACAGACAAACAAACAGACAGACAGACAATGGTGAAAACATAACCTCCTTCCACTTTCAGTGGTGGAGGTAAAAATTTCGTTTTAAAAAGTTTCTTCAACTGTTTTTGTTGGAGGACCTGCTTGGACTGCGCTTCAAGCTACGATCTCTATAAGCTTCCATGGTGATACCATGGCACGGTTCACCATGGGGAGATTTCCGGAGTTATGAAAGCAAAATAAATTAGATGATTACAATGAGTAAAAAAATGTTTTCAGTTGTTAGAAAGCAATGAATCGCCACATCATGGCAGGATAGCCAAGTGGTCTGCACACTCACTCGAAGCTGTCTAGCATGCGTTTGAATCCCGACCCAACTATAAACTGTCATCACAGTGTTTCAGAGGCAGGGTGATTTATCAATGTGTGCCTTCCCTTGGATGGGCGTTAAACTGGACATCACATCTGGCGGAATCCCCTCTCTCTGTTAGGGGGACTGTTAACAACTGATGGTTTAGTTGTGAATTAAATACGGCTTCCGCAGAGTGTATCACGTACAAATCAGATAAGGAGTGAGCCGACCGGAGGGGCGCAAAGGTCACTGCATGTGAGAGCATGCATGTAAGCCTTTGCCAGGTCGATAGCATGGGATATAAATGCTCCCACCCAGTTTAAAATAGAACTCTGTGGTTAAAAAGAAAATGATACTGTTTGGGTGCATTTTACCACCTTTCCCTAAACCTCCCCTTCCCTTAAAGCTGCCTTCCCTTCCCTTAAAGCTGCCTTCCCTTCCCTTTATGCTCCCTTCCCTTCCCGCTGCCTTCTCCCCCCCCCCCCCCAACCCATGGATATCTCCGGGCGGTTTCCACGTGCTGTTTTAATGTATCCCATTTCGTTCAATCCTGCACTACCCCTCCCCCCACCCCATTCTCCACAAGTCCCACTTCCAAGCACAAGTTGAGAGCCCTTCCTCCCAATTTCCCCCAACCAAATGCAAGTCCAGAACCCTCACCACTCAAGCATACCTCCTCCCAAATCCCTCCCCACTTTGCTCCTACACTCTCCCCCATCCTCCTCACTTCCACCCCCTCCCAAAATGTATAGCGACATTTGGTGAGGCGTCGCTTCACCAACCGCCTCACTCCTCCCTCCCTCCTCTCTACTTTCTCTCCCCCTACCCCCCCCGACCCACCCTCCTTCATATTTCTCCCTCCCCTCATCTCTCTCCCTCCCTTCATATTCACATCAGCGAAGCGACATGTTGCATTTGCTAGTATTAAATAAAACAACAAGAACACAACAACAGAAGAGCACATCATCCCAAAGGCAGACAGGGAAAACAACAACTAAAATGGCACTCGGTCGAGCACATACCTCTGCAAGGCTGAACAGTTTATGTTTTGAATCCCAACGACAGGCCGGATCTGGATCCGGACCTGAACCAAAATCGAATTGGCTTGTTTTCATCACCTAACCAACTCACCCACCAAGTTTGGCATAACTCATCCACAACTTTTTGAAATATTGTGATATAAATATATATATATATATATATATATATATATATATATATATATATATATATATATATATATATATATATATATATATATAAATAAAATCATTTTTGTCCCATTTCTCAATGGTGAAGAATCACTTTGAAAAATTTAAAGATTCTCATGTCCAGATCTGGATCTTCACATAAATCTTATCGTTTCGGCCAAATCTGTCCACAACTTTTTGAGAAATCCTGTTATCAGACAAAGAGCCAGACAGACAAAGACAGACATGGGTGAAAACATAACCTCCATCCACGTTCGGTGTCAGAGGTAACAACAAAGCAATGAGCAAACATTATGCACACATACAGGTCTGAGACAACATTCTGAGGATTTTTCTCTTACCGGTGTCAGTTTTAGGTAATGTGAAGAATGCAATCCTTTTCTTGTTTAGCCCCACATCCCAGCGCACTGTAATGTTGTCCTGGGTCTGAATGTGGATAGGAAGAAAATATAGTCTTGAGGAAGCCACCAATAAAATCAGCCAGCAAGATGATACAAGTGTGCATTGGTTGACCAAGGACCAAGTGAGTGCATCATAGGTGCGCTGGCAAAGTACTTGCACAAAATGCATGGTTTGCAAGTTCAAAAGTATCAAAAGTCAAATATGGCAGTACCAGTAAAGCAGCATCTTGATCTTAGACACACTACCTGGGACTCCTTGAGCTTTTTGTCGTAGTCAGCCTCGAGTTTTACAAGTGGCCCGAAGATGTTCTGGTACTGGTATGCATCCTCGTAGCGCAAAAGCACAGGCTGGGGCTCCTCATCAACACCGGGTTTCTCCAGATCTTCCAATGTGGCATTAGGATTATCCTGAAAATGAACGTACGTCATTGACGGTTGCAAATAATGTGCATAAAGCAGAAAGGATGAGTGGAGAGGGGGAAGAAGGAGACAAAGTGGCCACACAAAGGAGAGATCTTGTAAGGCTGTATGCACCACAGACCAAAGTTACAACCTATAAGGGAGAGTCCACAAAGCCCTTTTGAGTAAAAGCAGGAAAGATCACTCAACAAGAAAGGGAATCAGGAAAGAGGCTGATCAAAGGAAGGAAAGGAGAAAAAATAACGAGATGGTGGGTGCGAAAGGGACGGGAAGTACGCAATAAAAACCAGAGGCAGTGCACAGTGGAAGGAAACCAGGTGCACAGGATGATTGTAGGATTGGCCACATACAGTATTGTGAAAATGTTTGGGTAATTTTCACTTTTGTGGTGCTATTCCCCATTAAGCACTCGTAGAAAGTTAGAACTGTGCAACATAGGTACTTGGTGGACAATTCAAATTCCTGTGAAAGTCAATTTAATATCACAGTTATCTTCAAGTACATAAAATAAATTAGGAAATTGTTGAAGTTCTTTTTTGCGATACATATTATACTAGCAGGTAACTCGATTTTACAGGGCTGTTGGAAGGGAATTGGTTTCCAACAGTGTGTGGAAGTGAGTTTGCTAGGAATGTTCTTTGCCAGCATAACAGTCACTAAGCTGTAAAGACTGCTAAGGTTTCTCGGTGAAGTAAATTGATGGAAAGTTAATTATACGTTGGATAGAATTGATTGAATAGTTTGTGGTTTTTACATTCTTTTTTAAACTTGAAGCCTGGTGTTGGCTTAGTGGTTAGGGTGGCGGCTTGGGATCCCAGGGTCCTGAGTTCAAGTCCCGTTGGCTGCTGAATTAACACCAGGGGGTTGACTCAGCCTGTCATCCTTCCGAGGTCGGCGAAATGAGTGCCAGTGTACTGGTCCCGGTGTATGCCCCGGTTAGAATAGGTATACCATATCCCTGTGTGTCGTAAGAGGCGACCAGGGTTGGCGTCAGGAAGGGCATCCGGCCATAAAACATTGCCTCAAGAAAAAGCCAAACCCCTGCACAGCAGGGAAAAATGGCTGTAAAAACGGTCATTTATATATATTTATATTATATACATTCTTTTTAAACTTCCGGTCGGTATGCGAACCAGCGGCTGAGCCTATACACTGTCTGTGTGCGCAACATAGCCATAAAAACAGTTGATCAGCTTACGTGATATAAGAAAATCAAGTCAGCAGCTGACAAATGAAACGCGAGTAGGCCTAAACATTAACATCTCATCCAGAACTGTGCGCAGAAGGCTGATTGCAGCAGATCTCCATGGCAGAGCTGCAGCAAAAACACTGCTGCTGAGACCATAGAACAAGATGAAAAGACTGAAAATCGCAAGGCAACACCAAGATTGGGCGACTGAACAATGGAATCGGGTAATCTGATCTGATGAATCGAAGTTTAAACGTTTTGGATCTAAGAGATGCCAATTTGTATGCCGAAACCCTGGAAAACGTTACGACATGCAATGCTTGCACTCTACTGTTACTGTTAAACATAGAGGGGGGAGGGGAGCTAGATGATGGTCTGGGGTTATATCTCAGGTTTTAGTGAAGGAAATTTTTTTAAAAATCAATGGGATACTAACAAATGAGAAGTACAAGCACATACTGCAGCACCATGCAGTCCCTTGTGGAAATAGTTGAATTGGAAGAGGATTAATTTCCCTATCAGATAATAATCTAAAAAAAAACACTTCCATTGCAGTAAAACAGTATTTGGGGAACAAGGTTACAGCTGGTACGCTCCAAGTGTTAGAATGGCCATCCCAGATTCCAAATATCATTCCCAAGAGGCCATATATGGGATTACCTGGAAACAGAGACTAACAAGAGGAACCCAACCAACCTTACAGAACTGTGGAATGTACTACAGGATATTTGGAACAATATTCCTGTAGGAATGCTTCAGTCGTATATAAAGGAAGCATTGGTAAAATAGGAATGGTACCCAATAAGGCAAAGGATGGACACACAAAACATTGACTGATGCTATAAAATAACACTGGTCTTGTTATTTATTTAAGCAGTTCGTTTCATGCACATTGAGAAGGCTGTTAATTCACAAAAATAAACACATTTGACTGTTGTCACTGATAATTTGATGAGTTTTCCCCAAAGTATAATCATCATTTGAATAACCCCAATTTTTGCACAGTACTGCATATAAAAAGTGGAACAGATCATCGCATCAAATTTCTGCACGAGCACAAAACAAGTGAGAAGGCTATTGCGAACTGTACATGCAAAAAATTTCAATGAACAACTGCAACAAGAAGATGCCACAAACTGGAAATCAAAACAGCAGAGAATACAACCACAACAAAGTCAGAACAACTGTAGCCTCTACCTGAGGGCATAACAGCATGTTCAGAGTAATCCACTCGCAAAATCTTCAATATACCATTCCAAGCAATATAGCAAAAACAAGGCATTGTGACCGGACATGCGTTCAGATGTAAAAATAAAAGGACGACATTCGTAATTGTGGTGTTAATACCCAGTAACTTTGGGTAAAACAACATGGAAAATTAGAAGAAAAAAAATATCCAAGTAACATGACCTGAACAACGAAGTGAAGAGAACCTGGAAATTGAGCCGATAATATTCGGAGTGACAAGGAAGAACCGCAATGATATTTTGAAAAGGACACCAGGAAATGTTACGAACAAGCTACAATTTGGAAGCTGTCTGGGGTTTCGTGACAATCATAAAAAGAGCCCTTGGAGAAAAGATACAACAACAGAACACACTCCAGTGCTAAAGCATCAAAATACAACTTTGTCCTCGAAACATGATGTCATAAAAAGTGGGCAGATACTTTTCATCACCTTTTGACACCCACTGAAGCAAATTAGAACCATTGAGGGAAAGGAGGGTCAAGTGTGAGAGAACGAGGGGAAGGGGATGGGGGGGGTAGAAAAAAAAAAAACACACAAGGACACAAGGTAGGGAGATAGGATGCCAGAGCAGGCTCTACTCAGAAATCAGAAAAACCTTTGCTTAAACAAGTGTTGTAGAGACAACACAAGTCTCAAGGAGTACACATCTCAAGGCTAAAGCAACAGCAGCTGTTATGTCCCACAAAGTGGAACAGTAAAGGCTAGAACCTGGCAGAAAGTAAAATACAAACACATAAACCAGAAACACGAAACCATGATCACCGAGTTTAATAAAACTTTTACAACTCAAAAGGTCAACATCAGTAAAATTAAAACAATAAAAGGAGACGTCATCCAAAACAGGTAAACACAAGTAACTGAGGAATGTATGAACCAAATAGCCGAGAGCAACACAGTCACAGTCTTTTTAAAACAATAAAGGTTTTTTTTTTAATGAAACAACATTCTAATTCATGCGATACACCTTATCATGGTGAAGAAAAATAAATATCATCATTGATTAGAAAAAATAAATAAACGTTTTTCAAACAGTTGTAATTGGATCAAATGTGAGTTCAACAGAGCAATTCACAAACAAGAAAAATGGGAATCAGAGATTGCAGACCCTCACCAGGACTTGTTTTGTGTGGTATTTGTGTACTGGTATGTTACGTCATTAATAAGAGAGCTAATTTCAACTGCCACTTTATAACTGCTGGCAGTGATGACCGGGTACCAAGACGTCCCGCTTTGATGCAACCCCGCTTTGATCGGATACCTGACCCTGACCCATGACGGTTTTTATTATTATTCAATTTAATTTAGAATGGGATTAAAATAAATTCAATTCAAATCAAATGGAAGACCAAATAGGTTCAAGTCCTGCATTGGAGAAATCAGAAGGAACCCAAACAAGCACAAAAAAAGAAAAGATGAAGTCATCAGGAGGAACCTGGATAGGATTCACATTTCAGCTGCTACTCCTCTACCCACAAACCCAACCAGGAACAGCCAAGTGAGCTTTGTTCAAAAAAAAAAAAAAAAAAAAAAATCAAACAAACACCAAAAAAACCCCCAAAAGAACCCACATCAAATAAATTAAATAATTCTGGCTGCCAGACCATACGTCCAATCAAGTTTAAATTTAAAACATAAATTTAAAAGATTTCTATGGGTTTTAGGGTAAATCCAATATGGCTGCCAAACCATGTAACTTATGATACAATATGTGTGAACCTTTTGTTCTTCATGGATAGGTGGTCAAACGTGTAAAGTTTCACCTCAATCTGTTGAACCACTTCAGAGAGGATTTTTGAAGGTTAAAAAAAAAATAAAAAAAACATGGCTGCTGAATCATGTGATGGATGAAGTCATCAAATTTTTTTTCTGTGGACCATTTTATCCTGAGATGACACTCAAAATTTTTCATACTGATCAGATGTAGCACTCTCCATATGCCATTATGACATCATAAAGAAGGCACCCATGATGTCATTAAAAAAAAAAAATCACACTCATTCCACATGAGGAGTACTTGCCGTGTGCCAAGTTTCAATTTTTTCCTTGGTGTGGTTTCAGATAGACGTCCAAGGTTTTTCTGTTTTTCCAACATAGATGCCACACCACGTGACCGATGACGTCACAATTATCATTAAAACATTTTGCATTAGTAGTCGCACCTATGATAAAAATTTCATCTCAATCTGACAAGAGGTTGTGGAGAAAAACACCAAAGTTCTGTGCGGACAAACAAACGGACCCAACTCCAATACCCTCTCCTTCGGCGAGGGTAACTAGGGCACTCAGTTGAGTGCATACCTCTGCCAGGGTGAACAGTTTAAGTCTTGTATCCCACGGATCGGCCGGATCTGGATTTGGACCTGAACAAACATCTAATTGGCTTGTTCTCGTCACCTACCAAACTCATCCACTAACTTTTGTCATAACTCGTCCACAAATTTTTGAGATATCATGCCATATATCGATTTTGGCACAATCTCTCAATGGTGAAGAATCACTTTTTAAAATTCTAGTATCCAGATCGAATCAATTAGTCCTTGTCACACACCCAAGCTGTCCACCAAGTTTTGTCAAAATCCGTCCACAACTTTTTGAGATATCGTGTTCACAGATAGACAAACAAGCAAACAAACAAGAAGACGACGACGTCGTGCAGAGCACAATACTTGCAAGATCCATAAAACAAATTTGACCTCGAAAATATTTGGTCGTTGAATTCTGTGACCTGAAATATAAATCCTCTTCAAATTTGAAGTCAATTGGATGAAAATTGAAGATTTTCGAAACACTACCTTAGTTGTTGACCTTGGGCCTATACTGACCTGTTGGTTGACGTTGAACTCAAAAATAATTGTCTAGTTGAATTCATTGACCTGAAATATAAATCCTCTTCAAATTTCAAGTCAATGGGATGAAAATTGAGGATTTTAGAAATCTCACCTAAGTTGTTGACCTTTTGACCTCAAAAACAATAGGCTTGTTCCCTATCACAAACTGTACCATGTGGTGAAGTTTCGTGAAGATCGGTTCAAAATTGTGACCTGTTGGCGATACACATAGACAGACAGACAGATAGACAGATAGACAGATAGACAGAACAACAAAATCGACTGACCAATATACTTGAAAAATCTTTGATTTTGCAAGTAACAAACAGGAGAGACAAACAGGGGTGAAAACATAACCTCTGTTGACCTTCTGTGGCGGAGGGAGTTACCTTCCACAATTCCTCGAGCTTATTGATTTGCTGTGCCGTGATCTGCCGAGCTCTCAGCTGCTCCTGTTCAGACGGCACCTTCACAAGCCATGGCAGGAAACAGCGATCCTGGATGAGGGGCTGCCATTGGGAAGCATCCCAGTTCATGTCTTTCAGGCTGCTTTGGCTCGCACATGGCTGCCTGCTCCATTTTCAAAAGCAAAAAGGAACAGATGCAAGCTGTCATCACAAACAGTTAAAACCGAAAATAAATGTCCATAAATGACAGTGGGAATTTTGATTACTACCACCGAACAAGACATCCTGTCATGGCTTACCAACTTTAACCAGTATCGTGTTTAAGACATTCGCACCAAAATCTGTATTGCCAATTGTTTGGTTGTTTTGAGCAAGCTTGGTTAACACGAACACACACCAACACCAAATTCAGAATCGCAAGGTCGACGAACAAAAGTGAACCTGCACGACCATTGACTGAAGTGTTTAAAGATTCACGTAAACTTGTGAGCACTACACGTGCCTATAAAAGTGTACTCTGGCCCCGTTTGAACCTCACATTTCCAAAAATGCACCTTAACAGCTAGCATTATCCAAGCGGGTTTAATCAACATCTACCTCACAAAAATCACAGATTAATAGGGTCAGAAACAAACACCTATATTTATATGAGGAAAGCAACAAAGGAAAACAAGGTGGTAATTGGATTTTTACACTAAATTGCAATTCAAAAAGTCGATTGATCAGAAAATAGCTCCATTACAAATATATATTAGGCATGTACAACAATCCTTGAACATGTTCTGGAAGTTTGGCCGAGGCCCTTGTGCGAATGAGATGAAAAAGGACTCCACTGAAGGTTCCGGTCAACACAAAGTCCAGGATAATATTTCTGTGCTTATTATCTTCGATGTTGTCTATTGTGCCACACCGACAGAAATTGTGGCACAGCGCCGATCCGCTGCATACGATAGAGATTAGAGTTGGTGCAAGCCTAATTTTCAAGCTTGAGCTGAGAAAAGCTTTCAAACAAATGGAGTCCAAGCGAGTGTTTCTTCCTGGTAAATTGTTTCCCGGGAACTCCTGGAAAAAAAATTTTTTTTTGGGGTTCCTTGTCATTCCTGCCGTGACCGTTGTTACTTGAGATTCTTTTTCCCGTTTTTTATTATTATTTATTTTTTTATTTCGGGCTCAGAAAATCTGGGCTCGCAACATCTCTCGTGGCAAGTGCAGATGTGTTTGCGCTTGTGCAGTGTGCTCTGTGCACATTTTTTCCAAACACGAAGGAAAGATTCATAGACTTGTATATTATGGTCATCGAGGCCATTCCACCAACAAGTTGACTAAATAAGAAATGTGTGCAATGTTCAAAGCTAGCTTCATATAAATTTGCATGATGATTGGATGGAAAATGTGGACAGTATTCCAAAACTTTCTGCAGAAATGAGTTGCAGTGTTTCACCGAGCAGGAATAAATGGTCTCAACCTCGCTTCGATCGGCCTCGGCTGAATTTCTTCATCAGAATAAATTGATGAAAGTTACGATTCATCACCAGTAGGATATATAATAAGAGATTCACACCAAACACTGGAAAGCAATATTTACTTGGAATGCGGTCGTGCCGATCACCAAATCGGTTTCAGCTTGCAAAGGACTGGTTAAAATAGCTGTTCCTTTCATGTGGGAGGAACTGATGCCGAACATGAAGGGACATCTTCACTTCAATTTATCTCATGTGTGGGACCGGGTGCTTGGGGATGTTCTGAGTCATCTGTGATGTGAGTAACAATGGTCACGTGACTCTCAACAGCATTCGTCACCAGTCATTCGCCAATGATCATCAAGTAACACCCCTTACATCCTGTAAAATAAAAGTAATGGCCATTTCGACCAGGCCTTTTCCAGCTGAAGCCAGTTTGGTGACTGGCGCAATGTCTCATTCCAAGCAAATATTTATTTCCAGTACAATATATGATTTGAATGTCTTTATCAGAATTTGGCTTCTTTTGTCATTTGTTTCATCAAAAGTCGACAAACTCTCTGAACCAGTGACATAAACCAGTAGAGTACACAAAAAAACAGAAGTGTGAATTTCAAGGAGGCTTCAAGTTTATTTTTAAATAATCGCAAACTTTCTTCAGAAATTTAAAATCAATAATCTCAATTACCTTCCAAGTACGACTAGTTTTCGTATTTTCTGTCTCGTTATAAGAGTATCAGTTATAAAAGCAGAGGCATAAATATGACATCCAAGAATATGGATGAATGAGAATCATCCCACCTGATCACATGACTCATCCATCATGTTAGCATCAAAAGTTCAAAGCCCAGGCTACTATGTTAGTTTGTCTACTATCAATTGTCATCGTCCTACATATGCTAAATGTGCAAGCTCAACCATGAACATATAATCGACATTTGAAAAAGGTTGCATCCGACAACCGTCGACAAAAAACACAGCGAGCTCACGAATGACCTTCCATTGTGTCTGCTTAGGTTGGCTTACTTTCGACACAAGTCCACAATGCACACCTTTGAGGCAACAGACAACAAAAGGTCACACGACCAACATCAAGGAAACACAAAAATCAGACAACAATGTGAGCAACAACAATGATAGTGTTACAAAAAAAATATCAGACCCGACCAGACCTGCAGAGCAGAACGACCACAGAATCGGCCTTGGCTGGAATAAAGCCGAGGAGGAACACATTCCGGCTCCCACAGTTGTAGCATTCGAGCACCGTCTCACCCAAATTCCCATCCTTGTGCAGCGTAACTTCCTTGCACTTAGCACGCACCAGGTGATTGACGATGTGACTGCACAGGTAACAGCGGGAAACATAGGGATGGTCAAAAGAAAACACAACCTGATAACAAATTACCGATTATGAGCGAATGTTAATCATGACATTTCACAAAATAGCGACAGAAGTGACATTTCACAAGATGCTGTTTAAAATGAATCTCGACGGCACGCAGCTGGTTTGTTTTGTTGTTGTTACCTGCCAGAGGTATTCCCACGACCATTGCAGAACCACTTCTTGCTGGTGTTGCAGTACACCACACAATTCGGATCGTGAATACCGCAGTAGCTGCAATGGAAACTTGTTAAACAGGCAGGAGTTGGTAATACAAGGTTGAACGGTGCAGACACCACAAATAATATCTGTGATCAGTTACACATTTCCATCCGAAGATATACTAGTGTACACCGAGAGCAGGGTGAAGAGGAGTACTTTAAATTACTGCAATGACACCTCCTGAGTTAAATTTCAATGTTTCCTTTCTTCATGCATGCAAGCTTCTCAATTATTAAACAAAACAATTCTCATTATCTCTTGATAAGTCTGGCTTACGCAACTCAGTGAAGCTATCCTTTTCCAGTTTGCCAACGCAATTTTCCAAAAACAAAAGTTTATCTTTTGGAACATTTCCATGATTGTTTAGTGTGATTCACCCCATGGATTTCTGGCAATTGCTGCAGATGGCATTTCTGTCCAATGAACAAGAACTGCCCACATCCATATTCTACATTAGTGTGAGTCTCGAAACAAAACTTTCCATCTCTAGTAGGTATAGCCATCACCTCGTGCTTTGTTAGCGAGAGCGATACAAGTATTCATGTTAAAAGTAACCGCATGAGGTTTTGTTTGAGAAAAATCATTCCACACCTTGATAAAACAAACACAAACACAAACATACCAATATGGACACGGACACACATGCGGACGAATGGACACACACACACACACACACACACACACACACACACACACACACACACACACACACACACACACACACACACACACACACACACACACACACACACACACGCACGAGAGAACACACACGCACGAGAGAACACACACACACGGACACACACACACACGGACACACACACGAGGACACACACACACACAAGAGAAAACACACGACAACATGAGAAAACACACACACGAGAACACACACACACGCACGAGAGAACACACACACACACGCACGAGAGAACACACACACACACGAGAACACACACACACACACACGAGAACACACACACACACACACGAGAACACACACACACACACGAGAACACACACACACACACGAGAACACACACACACGAGAACACACACACACACACACGAGAACACACACACGAGAACACACATACACACACACGAGAACACACACACACGAGAACACACACACACGAGAACACACGCGAGAACACACACACACACGAGAACACACACACACACACGGACACACACGAGGACACACACACACACACAAGAGAAAACACACGACAACATGAGAAAACACACACACGAGAACACACACACACACGCACGAGAGAACACACACACACACACGAGAACACACACACACACGAGAACACACACACACACACGAGAACACACACACACACGAGAACACACACACACACGAGAACACACACACACACACGAGAACACACACACACGAGAACACACACACACGAGAACACACACACACGAGAACACACACACACACACACGAGAACACACACACACACACACGAGAACACACACACACACACGAGAACACACACACACACGAGAGCACACACACACGAGAACACACACACACACGAGAACACACACACGAGAACACACACACGAGAACACACACACGAGAACACACACACACACACACACACACACGAGAACACAGACACACACACACACACACACGAGAACACAGACACACACACACACACACACGAGAACACAGACACACACACACACACACACGAGAACACAGACACACACACACACACACGAGAACACAGACACACACACACACACACGAGAACACACACACACACACACACACACACGAGAACACAGACACACACACACACACACACACACACGAGAACACAGACACACACACACACACACACACACACGAGAACACAGACACACACACACACACACACACACACACACACACACACACACACACACACACACACACACACACACACACACACACACACACACACACGACAACACACACGACAAAACACACACACACACACACACACACACACACACACACACACACACAGAAAAAAGAAAAAAGTTCGGATGGGTACGAGTAGAAATGATGAACTCCTGGAGCTCCGTCTCGGTGAATCACAGTACCTGCAAGCATGCGGAGGAAGATCCTTCGAATAATAAGCATCTTCTTCGTCTTCCTCGAAGTTCAGCTCAGCAAGAGACTGCGTCACTTTGGCAGCCGGATCGTCCAAGCCGTTGGGCAGAGACCCTTGTGAACCGTTTAACTGCAATGGAAACCCCGGGATAATTACTCAACAATCAACAAGAGAAAAAGCATTCAGTACGAAGTACCGTGAGGTATTGGGAACTGGGGACGACAATGGAAAGCCACCTGGCTGTAGGCGGGGGTCTCGATTTGACTTCCTTGACTCGGTAACTGGCTCTGACTCTGGCTTTGTGAGGGCAGAGTGAAGTCCGTGTAATCGAAGTCTGTTGCTTGCGTGTCCGCACCTAACAGCTCGCCTTCTTCGCTATCAAGGAAAGTCAGCGTCTGTGAGCTGGGCCCGTACGCGTCCACGCTCATGGTTGCGAGCGCCGGTGTAAACAAACGAAGAGTAGGACAAAGATCAAGGCGAGTAAAACGGCCCTACTTTCCAAGCCTCGACGAACAGGCCTCAGTGAGCGCGCGCGCGTTCGACGGTTCTTCCTTCTCCGCCAAACCGGTGACGTCACGCGAAAACCGTCGGCGTCAGAGAAAAACCGGCGGAGTGGATTCCAACATCGTGACAAGTAATCCGGATCACACCGGCAGGAAGAATTTGTGATGAGCAGAGTCAAACGTCTTAAAAATATCGGCACGACCACCCAAAGTAAACCTTCCTTGCAGGTCGTCGGTCGGTCGGTCAATAATCCCTTCACTGGTTGTTTGGTGGAGGATTAATAAAAATTATATCTACTCTCCAGTGTGAAATGATGTTTACTATTCTAGAAACATAATTATAAAGAAAAGGCGAAAGCAGTTACCGGCCCAATTAAAGGGTTTAATCCACTTCACCACTCGCAAAACTTGACCTTTTTTTATCACAAGCTCGTTTAATTTTTTTTTTTTTTTACCTCACATCGCACCAAACAAATACGTGCATAGTCAAGAAAAACCCGACGAATCGAAATTTAGGGAATAAAAGAGCCGTGTCGGTGATATTATTAAAACGCCTAAAAATAAGAACGATCCAGAGAGAGAGAGAGAGAGAGAACTGTGACGCAGCCCCTTGGAGACGTTGAGGGGTGGTGGTTACAGAAGCGCTGTGTCTGATGGTCGAAGTCACACAGGAAAGGGGTTTTGTTTATTGCTGACACAGTGCAGGCATTTTCGGACGTTTCTTCAGAGAAAGGGCAGTTGCTGAGAAGAGAAGCATAACTTCCGGGTGGTGGGGCGTGGTCATGAGGGACGGGGGCGGGAACGGAACAGGTTGGGGAGTGTTGTGCTTTGTTGTCCCTGCACCCCACCACTTTTATGGGAAATGAGCAGCCAGAGTACCCACAGCAACTGTGGATGGGTCGAGTTTGCGTATTACTTGCTGCAAAAAAGTTTAGTCTGTGTTTTGCAAGAAGATAATATATATGTTGACGTGCTGTGCGCCCAACAAAAAGGTTCTGGAATCTACATATTCTCAAAGGAACATTCCCATAGTGGTTAGAGGACAAGAGGTTGAAGAAGTCCAATCTCTCAAGCATGTAAAAAGAGTTTTAAAAGATCTAAGTGGTCTAAAGCTCGAAATGGTCAAGGGTCCAAGCTGTCCAACATGTCTGAAAGGTGTCAGGGGTCTAAAATTGTGTTAAGGTCAAAGCCTAAGAGGTGTCAAAGGGACTTAATTAAGGGGTGCAAAGGTTGAAAGGGTCTAAAAGGATGAAAGGTTGAATGGGTTTAAAGTGTTGAAAGGGTCTTAAAAGTAAAAGGGTATAAAGGTTTCTTCTCGGTCTTTGGAGGTCTGGAAAGGACTTGGGGGTTTCATGGGTCTTTGAGGTAATGAGAAATCTTAAGGGTCTCGGGCATCATGGGTGGTCTTAGGGTTTTGGGGGTCTTTAAGGGTCTTGGGAGGTCTGAAGGACTTTGGTGTCTTAAGAGTCTTGTGGGGGCGGTTTATGGGTGATATATATATATATATATATATATATATATATATATATATATATATATATATATATATATATATATATTGTTGTGGTTACCAAATTCGCAAACCACCATTCAGGTCCCTTAGGTGAGGTATCTCGGTAAGTACATGTGTAGTTAGGCCCAAACCCGTTGTCTAGTGGGAATACATGTCATTTATGCGAGCTGCGACTCTTCAGGATAGCCGTTTTTCTTTTACTATCTTTATTTTGGACCAACCGCCATGATTACCACCACAACCACAACATCAACCACCAACCACAACGCCGCTTCACCACAACCGCCACGACCTTCACGTCACACCTCGCAACCGTAGCATCGCCACCGTTCTTGCCCCGCTGTGGGTACCGGTGTTGGACTCGTGCAGGGCGCGCGTCGAACAGCGTGTACAAAATCACGGATTTTGTGCTTCAAAAACGGATCAAAAACGACACACGCCCACTTTTTGCCGTCCAATCGGTGAGCGAGGGACGATTTGGCCCCGCCTCCAGGGCGATTGATATATGCAAATTTGTGGATCAAAAAGCCTTCACGCCCACTTTTTCTCGGGCCAATGGGGAGCGAGGTGAAAGGTCAAAGGGAGGGGGTCAAAGGCGAAGCTACGGGGGGATAAAAGGACCGTGTTCGTCAGTCAGCGGAGAGTCAGAAGAAGAAAAGAGTCGAGAGTCGGAGAGTCCAGAGGCGGAGAGTAGGAGAGTCGGAAGCAGAGGGTCAAGACTTCGCGGGCGGTGGAGCTGCTCGTCGTGTGCGGAACGGAGGGGACGGAGCTGTGGAAAGGCGGCGACACCAGACGAGGGGGTGCTCGCGTCGTGCAGGAAGCTGCACCCGAGGGAGGCCGACAGCGCGACCTGGCCGAGGTGGAGACGCTCGTCGCACATAATAAAGATCCTCTATACCCCGAGCATCAGCAACCCCCTCCTGTTTCCCCCCGCGCTGAGATAGTGCGACCAAGGGGGCCCCTTTCCCACCCCCTGCCAGACACTGCCCGCGAGGTCCGCGGAGTTGGGGCGCCATCGCCGCTCCGCGTCTCATCACCAGACGGGTAGGCGCGACCCGGTCTCGGCCTCAGGCCCGCCTCATTCTTGGGGGTATTCTTTTCCTTGGTTTTGGGTATGTGTTGTCGGCGCCGTCTGTGAAGTAGAATTGTATAAGTGTTGCCGTGTGCTCGGTAGTCGGTATTAGCTCTGCACTGTGTTTTCACTTTTATATTTGCTTTTTGTGTAAATGGAATTGTGTTTTTTCTGTGTGCTTTTGGTGGAATTGAATATGTGTGTTTCCCGTATGCCGCGAATAAATGTGCTTTATTATTGAACTGTTCTCCCGCTTCGCTTCGTTTTTTCCTCCATTGAATCCCCATCTTGCTTCACGTAAAGGGTTGGTAGTGGGCTGAATACGCCCGATAATTAATCGAACCGTCGAGGTCGACGATAACACCGCTCGGTTATTCTGATAGTACGGAACGGGTCGCTTAAGTGGCCCGTGTCCAACGTCGACCTGCGGCGAGGTGCGATCGCCCGGTCTACCCTCCGCGTGGGTACTTAGGTAGGTCGAATTCGGCGAGCAACCCTATCCCACGCGGGGGCTGATTGGCTCGATCGCGGTGAGACCGAAAGGTCCACCCGTGACTGGTTCCCGGCATTAGTCCGAGAGGGTCACGACTGGATTGTCCGTCCGGTGGGCGACGTGCCGCGATTCGAGTTACGTGGCCGTCAGCACGCCGGCGGGCGCGAATCCGCAACACTGGTGTCAGGAGTGGGATACAAATTCATCGCCCTCCTCGCGGCACTGGTATCGGAGAACAGGAAAACGGGCTGTCCTGTCTCCAATTAAATTCACGGGAATCGGTCCAGGGGTGAGAGAAGCGACCCCCGATTCCCTCCAAATTACGAGCGAGCTAAATTAACCCTTCACGAGAAGCAAGATGGTGTCTCAAGGCGAGCGGGAGCCGGGGGTATTAGAAATGGATGTAGAATGTGTAGAATCCATGGTCCAGGATGGAATCCCCGAGCAGGAAATGTTGATTGTGCAGGAACACGGACTCGCCCAACTGAACCCAGAACCTGAAATGGGTGCGGCAGCGGCCGCAGTGTATGACACCTCCCCCCCCCCTCTCCACCAAAACCCTTCCCCAACCCTTGCCGAAACGGCTCAGCTGAGTGCATCCAACATGGCCCAGCTATGCGCCATGCTGGCGGCAATGAACGAAAAGATGAATGCGAAAATGATCGAAAAAATGGATGCAAATACAAACGAAATGAAAGAAATGAACAAGCAAATAAACGGAATGGAAGCAAACATGAAGGAAGAAATGAAAGAGCTACGGGGTGAGACGCAGAACATGGGAATGAGCCTGAAAGGAAGCTTGGAAGAACTAAAAAACGAAATGAAAAAGGAAGTCGACACGATACGAGCGGAGGTGACCGGGTTAAAAGAGAAAGTAAAAGGAGTGGGAGTCGCAATGGAAGAAAGTAAACAAGAGAGGGTAAACGAAATAAAGACGGTGGTGGGAAAAATAGACAAAGTAGGAAAAGGATTGGGAGAAGTAAAACAGGGACAAGACCAAATAAAGGAGGAAATCGGGAGGAACACGACGGCGATAGAGGAATTAAAAAGAGAACAAGGGAAAATAAAGGAGGGATTGGGAGCCGTGAAGGAGGACTGTGAGAAAAGACATCGGGAAATGACAGACAAAGTTGAAAACCTGCGAAAGGAGGTAAAAGCGGAGACACAGAAAGGATTAAAGAAGGTGGCGGAGGAATGTAGAAAGAGACATGAGGAGGTAATTAATGAAATGGAGCGGAAAGCCGGAGAAAAGACAGAGGAACTGGGGGAGCGGATAGGAAAAAACCGGGGCGAGACAGAAGAGCAGTTTAGGACAACGAGGGAGGAAATATCCAAGACAAATAAGATGGTGACACAGGTACAAGGGGAGGTGGAGCAAATAAGAGAAAAAGTCGGGGAACTGTCGTTAGGAACGATAGGGGAGGAAATAAATGGGGTAATAAAGGGGAAAATGGAGGAAATGGAGAAGAGACTGACGGATAGGGTGGAGGCCCGGTGTGAGAAGCAGGGTGGCCTCCTTCGGGAACAGGGGGAGAGGATATACTCCCTCGAGGCGGATCGTGCCCAGGTAGGGCCGGTGTCACAGGGCGGAGGAGGAGGCTTGCCCGATGCGGGGGTGAGCATGCCAAGCTTGGGGAGGGTAGAGACCGCGGGGTCTTTTGGCCTAATGGGGGTACCCGGAATGACTGTTCCAGGGGGTGTGCAGAGTGTGAGTCCAATGGCTTGGGAGAATAAGCGGGACGACGCGGGGCACGGACAGACGCAGACAAGGGTGGTGGAGCCCCCGGGCAAATGGCTCGGACCCTGCGGGAGTGAGGAACCGTTGGGACTGGGGAGGAACACTCCTCCCGGAGTCCCTAGGGAACGGGAGGAGACCTCGAAAGAACCGAGGGTGCCGCTACCCCCGTACGATGGCAAGACGGACTTGAGGGCATATATGGCCCAGTTCCAGTGTGTTGCCAGAGGCAATGGCTGGAACGAGGTGCAGGGTGTGGCACAACTCACAGCGGCCCTGCGTGGCGTGGCTTTGGAAGTCCTGACCACGGTACCCAGTGAGGGGGCGACCCTGGAGGATCTCCATTCGGCCCTAAAAAACCGATTTGGCATGGACCAGCAGAGCGAGCTTGTTAAAGCTCAGCTCAACGGGCGCAAACGACGTCCCCAGGAATCACTGGGAGAATTGGCACATGACATTCGCCGCTTGGTGGGGATCGCGCACACCAACATGCCGCCGGAGTACCGGGAGGAGATTGCCCTGGACCATTTCCTTCGAGCAATAGGGGGCACCGATGTCGGAGCATTGCTCACCGTATGGCGCCCGGACAACCTCCAGAAGGCGGCTGATACTGCTGCCTGCTGGGAGGCAGCCAGAATGCCATTGGGAGGGGCTGGGCGCCATGCGGTGGCAGTCCGACAGGTGGACCCCGTGCACGACAGTGCGCTGGGAGCCGGGGCAACCCTGGGCGACCAAGCGCGAGTGGAAAGGATGGTGCAGGGCATGTTCGACCGCCGGTTCGGGAAACCTGTGGAGAGGCGGTCGGGCCCGGGAAGGGTGGGAGATGGGCCATCGGGGGGTACCCCAATTCGGAATGGAGGGGGGTATAATTCGGCGTACTGGAGGCAAACACCTTACCAGAAGAGGTGTTATAATTGTGGCGCAGGGGACCACCTGCAGCGGAGGTGCAACGCCCCGCGCAGGGAAAGGCCCCCGCGAAGAGAAGAGCCACGGCCCCCTAGACCACCAACTCCGCCCCGGGTCAATAGGGATAGCCAGGCCCAACCATCCCCCCCACCAGTCCCCGGGAAACTAAGAAGTGCCGAACATGTAGGGCCGTGTTCGGCAGACTCAGACGGAGAAGAGCCCTCAGAACTGCGACAGGTCATCAGTTGTGGCCAAATTGGCAAAGGTAGCTTAACAATTCGGTGCAAGATTGCCGGCGTAGGGGTAGACGCCGTGGTGGACACAGGAGCAAGCGCCACGATCATCAGCCCTGTGGTCCTTGATTCGAGTGTAGACGGTTGGGATGAGATCCACCGTCTGCAAAACCATAGTTTGCAGCTAGCTACCGGGGCAACGGCCCCTATCATAGGACGTGGTTTCGTGTCGTTTAAATTGGGCACTGTGAAAACCAAGATAGAGGTTTGGGTGGCAGAGGTGTACGACCCATGTCTAATAGGGTTGGATGTGCTGACGGCCGGTGGTTGTAAGATCGACTTGGGCCGGGGGTCATGCAGTTGGGTGGTGAGGAGTTGCCGTTAGGAGGCGTGAGCACGGACGAGAGGGTGGAGCTGGAGGCTCCTGACTCCGTGGTCATTCCCCCGGGTGCCGAGGCGGTGGTCCCGGCCCGGTGGCGAGCACCCCCAACGTGGCAGGGCCCCTGCGGCCTAGCGGAACTACCGGCAGGGCCGTCAACCCCGGGCTTAGTCGTGGGCCGCACCCTGGTAAGTACCGACGGGCCAGTAGTGCCCGTACGGGTGATAAATGTTAGCACGGAACCACGCACCATCAGGAAGGGCACGAAGGTGGCAGATTGCATCCCAGTAAAAGAGGTCGCAGAGCTGAGGGACGATAACGTCGAGCCGGACCGGCCCCAGAAGGAGTCTCCAGACTCGATTAGGAATTGGCCCGGTCCCATTTGTGAGATGGTAAATCGGAGTAGTGTAGATTTGGAGGAGGCCCAGCGGGAGGCCTTATACAAGCTGGTCGACCGACACATCGGGATCTTCTCCTTGTCACCCGAGGATATTGGACGTACGGGCCTGGTGCAACATCAGATCCACACCAATGGGGCCCGGCCTGTCCGTCAGCCTGCTCGAAGGCTCCCATGGAGCAAAAGAGAGGAGGCTGATGAACAGGTTGAAAAGATGCTCAATGCAGGTGTCATCGAGCCCTCGGGAAGTCCTTGGATGTCACCAGTTGTGCTGGTTAAAAAGAAGGATGGGACCACGCGTTTCTGTGTGGACTATCGCCAGCTGAACAACGTGACACTCAAAGACTCCTATCCCCTGCCTAGAATTGACGATACCCTCGACGCCGTTGCAGGCTCTAAATGGTTCTCAACTTTGGACCTCAAGAGTGGGTATTGGCAGGTGGAGATGGATAAGACGGGGAAGGAGAAAACGGCATTTTCCACAGGGAAGGGACTGTATCAGTTCACTGTGATGCCGTTCGGTTTGTGTAACGCCCCCGCCACCTTTGAGAGACTGATGGAGCGTGTACTAGGCGGCATGCCGTGGCAGTCATGCCTGGTGTATCTGGATGACGTCCTGGTACACGCTAAAACATTCACCCAGGAGATAGCCAATTTGGACCAGGTGTTTGGGCACCTCAGGCAGGCAGGGCTGAAATTGAGCCCAGAGAAATGCACTTTGTTCGCGACAGAGGTGGCCTATCTCGGACACGTGATAGGCCGCGAGGGGGTGAAGACCGACCCCGGAAAAATTACAGCGGTAGAGGAGTGGCCCGTACCTACAACTGTCAAACAGGTGCGGGGCTTTTTGGGACTTTGCTCCTACTACCGGCGTTTCGTGGCAAACTTTGCGGAGATAGCCAGGCCCCTTCACCGGTTGACGGAGAAGGGGTTGAGATTTAATTGGACGGAGGAGTGCCAGGAGGCCTTCCTCAAATTAAAGGGGTGTTTGACATCCGCACCTGTTTTAGCGTACCCCACCGATGACGGGATGTATACCCTGGACACGGATGCAAGCCAGGAAGGATTGGGAGCAGTCTTGTCTCAGACACATGTGGGACGGGAAAGAGTGATCGCGTATTACAGTCGGGCCATGAGTAGGCCCGAACGAAATTATTGCGTAACTCGTAAGGAACTATTGGCTATGCTGTCTGCCGTGAGCCATTTCCACCCGTACTTGTACGGGAGGAAATTTTTGGTTCGAACTGACCATTCCTCCTTGCAATGGCTCTTACGGTTCAAGGAACCGGAGGGCCAAATTGCAAGGTGGTTGGAAAAATTGCAGCAGTACGATTTCAGTGTGGTCCATAGAGCCGGTAAGGCTCATGGGAATGCCGATGCGCTCTCTCGACGCCCCTGTCTGAGGGAAAACTGCAAATATTGTACGAGACATGAGGAGAGGGACCAATTGGCAGACGCCTCCCGAAACTCCCAGTCCGTGCGGCCCGGATGGTAGGCCCAACTTTGCCACTAACCGCGGGAGAGGAATTTGGTGGATTGGCATGGAGCACGGCCCAGCGGGAAGACCCCGTGCTAGGGCCAGTGTACAAATGGGTCCAGGAAAACAGGAGGCCCAGTGGGGAGGAAATCGCCCCATTCGGGGCGCGAACAAAGGCATACTGGGCTCAGTGGAGGACCCTAGAAATGAGGGACAACATCTTGTATCGCAAGTGGGTGGAGATTCCTTCTGAACAAACTTCTTGGCTGGTGATAGTCCCTGATGGGTTTAAGACCCAAATTTTGAAACAGGTGCACGGTACCCGCGCCGGCGGCCATTTGGGCAGGACCAAAACAAAATCTCGGGCCCGCCGGCGGTTCTATTGGGTTAACATGGGGCGCGATGTACAGGACTGGTGTCGAGCATGCGACGCCTGTACTGCAAAAAAGGGACCGCCACAGAGGATGAGGGCCCCACTCCAACTATATCAGGTTGGGGCTCCCCTGGAGCGAGTGGCTATGGACATTTTGGGACCACTGCCCCCCACTCACCAGGGTAATAAGTACGTCCTCGTAATTATGGACTATTTCACCAAATGGCCAGAAGCCTTTGCCCTTCCCAGCCAGGAAGCAGGGGTTGTGGCCAAGGCCTTCGTAGAAGGATTTACATGCCGGTATGGGATTCCGCAGGAGCTGCACACGGACCAGGGACGAAATTTTGAGAGTGAATTACTAAAAGAGGTGTGCAGGCTCCTGGAAATTCGAAAAACACGGACAACGCCCCTGAGACCACAGTCTGATGGCATGGTGGAGAGGTTCAACAGGACCCTGGTCCAACAGTTGGCCCTCTTCACCGCCACTAACCAGGAGGACTGGGACGAACACCTTCCGTACCTCCTGATGGCCTATCGCGCGTCCCAGCACGGGTCTACCGCATGTAGTCCGGCGCTGTTGATGTATGGACGGGAGCTGAGAAGCCCCGTCGATTTATTGTGCGGTCCGACGCCTGAGCGGCTTGATAGGCCCCCGGGATGCCCGTCGGTTGGAGGAGGGCTTGGAGAAGGTCCACGCCTTCGCACGACACCAGCTCCAACAGGCGGGCATAAAGATGAAGCGCAGGTACGACCACCGGAGCCAGGTGAGCAAATACCCACCGGGGGCAAAGATTTGGTTCTTTAACCCCCGGCGAAGGAAGGGCAGATGCCCGAAGCTCACCTCACCTTGGCAGGGCCCGGGGGTCGTCCTGGCGCAAGTCAGTGACGTGGTCCTAAAAATTAAAATGGGACCACGAGCCCTCCCCCGGATCGTCCACGCGGACCGCCTGAGGCCTTACAAGGGCGACCTTACGCCCTCATGGATATGTCTTGCCGGAGGAGTCGGTGCTGGAACAGCCGCTCCCGCAGAGGCGCAGGGCTCTCAGAGTCTTGCGACGAGTTCACGAGCCCAGTAGGAAGGGAGGAAATTCCCCCCCCCCTGGGAAATTGATTAATGGAATTATTTGAGGACATGGACAGACTTGTGGATGTGTAGCGGGAACGTAGCTTAGCTACGTAGTGTTAAATGGAACGTGCTTTAGTTTAAGGGACGACGTGGGAGCACGAGTTAGTTAGGGGATGTAGTTAGAAGGATGGCAGAGTTCAGTGGTATGTGTGTTGAAGAGTTGGTGAGTTGTGAGGTGAGTACATGGTGAGTGAGTGAGGCCAGCGGGTCTGTGTGAGTGGAGCAAATGGGGAATGCATGGTGCGATGAGTGATTGGGGGGAGGAGTGACTCCCGCCCAAGGGACCCCGGGGTCAGTGTAGAGTGAGTTAGCTGGGTTAGTCAAATTAACAAAAATGGAGGTCGTTTTGCTGTTGGTGGGAATGTAGGCTCGAAACCCATTTGGAGGGGTGCAGGAGCCCTGTTGACGGGCTTGGGAGCGTGGCTGCGAAAGGTGAGTATCGCTGAGTGGGTACCCCGGGCACCAGGCTAGTCGGCCGCGGTAGGCCATGGGCCCATGGGGGGCCGGGATAGAGTAGTGGGCACGGGTGCGCCTGCTTGGTGCGGGGGCCCGGGGCGCCATTAGCCGCGTGGGCAGTGTTGTGGGCACGGGTGACCCTCGGAAAGGGGCCCGGGAGGCCGGCCTGCCACGTGTGCGTTTCAGGGGAGGTGCCATGGGGGCACTCCCCGGTGTTAGGGAGCTGGTAGGCTCGGAGGCAGTGTAGTGCCCGGGGGTGCCATAGCGGGAGAATCGGCAGAGGGTCGTGCCTGCCAAAGGGAGCCACGTGTCCCAGCCAGGAGACCGTGTGAGGGCACGGAGCGAAAATTGGGGGGCGAGGCCCGAAATTGTAAGGACACCAACACAGGCGACGGGAATCTGGGTTGTTAGAACCAATAGTTTAAGCGAGAGGCGCTTGTTGAAAGCCCCGGGGTAGTTTAACAGTTAAATGGTTAGGGTAGATTAGGTGATGTACCCCTCCGCACCATCCATCCCCTCGCTCTCGTTGTGGGCCGCTGGACCCACTTTGGGGTTAGATCGCCGAACTCTGGGGAGGCCATTCTGAGGCTTCGTTGGGCCTCGGCACAGGACGTTAGCTCTCCCTTGTTCCCCTCTGGGAAGGGAACGTAGGGGTTGGGAGTAGGCTAGGTGACAGAATAGGTTAGCCGAACAAAGACGATAAAGGGGGTTAGGGGACGATTTATAGAGGGGAAGTAAAAATAAAAACAACAAAAAAATAAGTTGGGGCTAAATTGGCGTTTGACAAATTAAGGGAGTGGGTATGTACAGTGACAGGCAAAGGCGATAGGTTGGGAGGGAGACAGGTAGGTAGGTCCGAGCCCGCCTTCCAAGTGGCCAGCACCACCGCACTCCCTCCACCAACCTCCATTGAACGGCAAAGGCTGGCCAACTTCATCGGCTGGCTGTTTTTTTTCAAGGCCTGTGCCGGCCAACTTCATCGGCAGCTGTTGTTGTGCTGCAAGGCCTGTGCCGGCCCACTTCATCTGCCGGCTGGCTGTTTTTCTTCAAGGCCTGTGCCGGCCAGTTCATCTGCCGGCTGTGTTTGCCTGCAGCGGCCTTCTTCTTCTGCGGGCTGTGATTGCCTGCTCACCTTTGCCATGCCATGCCCACTGCCCATGTTCACCAGCCCCGTTCAATTTTGCTTTGCCCCCCCCCTGTTCATTTCCATGTGCGCCAGGATCGTAAAAGCAACAGTTTGCAAGCTGCGAGAACTGCCCCGTTGGCAGCTACAACACGGGCCTGCAGTGGCGGCCCGTGCACCGTGTTTGTGTTCATGCATCCATTCGTTGTGCTCATTGCGTGTGCCACTTGAGCTGGCACGGAGACTGCGTTTGTGCAGCCCAAGCACCGTTGTGGTTCACTGCATTCAGTTCAAACCGTTCATGCATCCATTCGTTGTGCTCATTGCGTGTGCCACTTGAGCTGGCACGGAGACTACGTTTGTGCAGCCCATGCACCGTTGTGGTTCACTGCGTTCAGTTCAAAAAGGGAAGGCCTTGGACTGCGTGTGAGCAGCCAGCCACGTTCCCTGTCACCTGCATTGTTTTGAGCCAGAGACTGCATGCGAGCAGCCTGGCTCCCTGCTAACTGCTTTTCTTTTGCAGAGTTCAGTGATCCTGGGCCATGGTTTAGTGTAAAATTTGTAAGTTAAGGTTAAGATGTACTGTAAATATGAGTGCGCCCCCGGCATGTATGTCTTAGCGCCGGCAATTTTATTTAAGTCGTCCGTGTGAGTGAGTTTGTTTAGATAGTTACGCAGCCCTCAGGTTATTTATTTTGGGGACACGAATACCATGAATGTCGCACTCAGGGATCCGTAGGTAAAATGTACTAGGGGAAAACTACACATGATGGCACACGAAAATTTGACGACTCGGGACGAATCTGTAAAAAGGGGAGGGGGTAGTGTTGTGGTTACCAAATTCGCAAACCACCATTCAGGTCCCTTAGGTGAGGTATCTCGGTAAGTACATGTGTAGTTAGGCCCAAACCCGTTGTCTAGTGGGAATACATGTCATTTATGCGAGCTGCGACTCTTCAGGATAGCCGTTTTTCTTTTACTATCTTTATTTTGGACCAACCGCCATGATTACCACCACAACCACAACATCAACCACCAACCACAACGCCGCTTCACCACAACCGCCACGACCTTCACGTCACACCTCGCAACCGTAGCATCGCCACCGTTCTTGCCCCGCTGTGGGTACCGGTGTTGGACTCGTGCAGGGCGCGCGTCGAACAGCGTGTACAAAATCACGGATTTTGTGCTTCAAAAACGGATCAAAAACGACACACGCCCACTTTTTGCCGTCCAATCGGTGAGCGAGGGACGATTTGGCCCCGCCTCCAGGGCGATCGATATATGCAAATTTGTGGATCAAAAAGCCTTCACGCCCACTTTTTCTCGGGCCAATGGGGAGCGAGGTGAAAGGTCAAAGGGAGGGGGTCAAAGGCGAAGCTACGGGGGGATAAAAGGACCGTGTTCGTCAGTCAGCGGAGAGTCAGAAGAAGAAAAGAGTCGAGAGTCGGAGAGTCCAGAGGCGGAGAGTAGGAGAGTCGGAAGCAGAGGGTCAAGACTTCGCGGGCGGTGGAGCTGCTCGTCGTGTGCGGAACGGAGGGGACGGAGCTGTGGAAAGGCGGCGACACCAGACGAGGGGGTGCTCGCGTCGTGCAGGAAGCTGCACCCGAGGGAGGCCGACAGCGCGACCTGGCCGAGGTGGAGACGCTCGTCGCACATAATAAAGATCCTCTATACCCTGAGCATCAGCAACCCCCTCCTGTTTCCCCCCGCGCTGAGATAGTGCGACCAAGGGGGCCCCTTTCCCACCCCCTGCCAGACACTGCCCGCGAGGTCCGCGGAGTTGGGGCGCCATCGCCGCTCCGCGTCTCATCACCAGACGGGTAGGCGCGACCCGGTCTCGGCCTCAGGCCCGCCTCATCCTTGAGGGTATTCTTTCCTTGGTTTTGGGTATGTGTTGTCGGCGCCGTCTGTGAAGTAGAATTGTATAAGTGTTGCCGTGTGCTCGGTAGTCGGTATTAGCTCTGCACTGTGTTTTCACTTTTATATTTGCTTTTTGTGTAAATGGAATTGTGTTTTTTCTGTGTGCTTTTGGTGGAATTGAATATGTGTGTTTCCCGTATGCCGCGAATAAATGTGCTTTATTATTGAACTGTTCTCCCGCTTCGCTTCGTTTTTTCCTCCATTGAATCCCCATCTTGCTTCACGTAAAGGGTTGGTAGTGGGCTGAATACGCCCGATAATTAATCGAACCGTCGAGGTCGACGATAACACCGCTCGGTTATTCTGATAGTACGGAACGGGTCGCTTAAGTGGCCCGTGTCCAAAGTCGACCTGCGGCGAGGTGCGATCGCCCGGTCTACCCTCCGCGTGGGTACTTAGGTAGGTCGAATTCGGCGAGCAACCCTATCCCACGCGGGGGCTGATTGGCTCGATCGCGGTGAGACCGAAAGGTCCACCCGTGACTGGTTCCCGGCGTTAGTCCGAGAGGGTCACGACTGGATTGTCCGTCCGGTGGGCGACGTGCCGCGATTCGAGTTACGTGGCCGTCAGCACGCCGGCGGGCGCGAATCCGCAACAATATATTAGAACCTGGTGTTGGCACAGTGGTTAGGGCAGCGGCTTGGGATCCAAAAGGTCCTGAGTTCAAGCCCCGTTAGGCCACTGAATTAATACACCAGGGGGTTGACTCAGCCTGTCATCCTTCCGAGGTCGGCGAAGTGAGTACCAGTGTACTGGGCCGGTGTATACCCCGGTTAAAATAGGTGTACCATATCCCTGTGTCGTAAGAGGCGACCAGGGTTGCGTCAGGAAGGGCATCCGGCGTAAAACATGTGCCAAATCACTATGCGGATCATA
>NC_140963.1:89551813-89561813 GCF_056783735.1 Eptatretus burgeri
CCTGCTGAATGACTGCTCTCTCCGAAGCAAAAAGCTTCCTCCTCCCACGGGACTCAGCACACGAACTCTGCACACGGGACTCAGAACGGGACTCTTCACGAACTCTGCCACGGGACTCCCATGAACTCAGCCCTACCACGGGACTGCCACGAACTCAGCGCACGAACTCAGCCCTACCACGGGACTCCCCACGAGACTCTTTTTGAACAAAGAAAAGATGTCCCCTTTAACCTTTGCACCCCCTCCCCCGCACCCGGCGTGACTCATGCCCTCGTGATCCACCCCCCGCTCAACCACGGGTGGGAGGGAGTTGTTGACATCACCGCAGGGTTCTTCTTCCTCTTTGCAGAAGAGGGGGAGGGACGTCTCCATTGTTTCATTCCCAAACGATTAAATCAATCCACAGCGCATCTAATCGATCTCTGAACATTTAAACAATGAAAGGTGAGCTATCGAGGGAACATGCACTTATCGACATAGCTGACTAAGGGAACCTGTATGTTGTGTGCCATTGAATTCCAAATTCGTAACACTACCCCCTCCCCTTTTTACAGACTCGGCCCGAGTCGTCAAATTTTCGTGTGACCAGCATGTGTAAGTTTTCCCCTAGTACGTTCTACCTTCGGATCCCTGAGTGCGACATTTCTTTAAACGTGTCCCAAAAATAAATAACCTAATGTCCTGTGTAACTAACTAAACAAACTCTCACAGACTCATTTGGACAACTTAACTAAAATTGCCGGCGCTAAAACAAACATGCAGGTGGGGTTCCACGTATTTACAATCTTAACTTATCTATTACATTAAACTAACCATGGCCCAGGACTTGTGATCTGTGAAAGGGGAAAGGCAAAAGTCATAGCAAAGTCTTTAGTGCAGGGGAATGGATGGAGATGGTCGCAAAACACAAAAAATGGACTGGATGCACAGGCTGCCTGCAGGGCAGTCCTCACAAAACTGGATGGTCCTGGCGCACATGGTGATGGATGGACACAGGGGCAAACGCAAACAAGGGCGAGCAGGCATGGGGTCATGGCAGAGGCAGGCAACTCGGCATGGCGAGGTCAGCCCATGCAGAACAGGCGGCTACAGCACAACAGGCCGACAGGTGAAGCTGGCCGGCCTCTGGTGTGGTTCCATCAGGTCTGGGGGAGTGTGGTGGTGCCGGCCGCTTTGAAGGCAGGTTCGGACCTAGCCTACTGTCTCCCCCCACTCTATCCCCTTTGCCTGTCTCTGTCCATACCCACTCCCTTAATTTGCCACACAACACAACAAAATTAAGCCCCTCTTTATTTTATTTCCCTTTTATAATCGTCTCCCTAACCCCCTTTATTGTCTTTGTCCGGCTAGCCTATCATGTCCACCTAGCCGACTCCCAACCCCTACGTTCCCTCTCTGGAGGGGAATAGGGAGAGACTAGCATCCTGTCTCGAGTCCCAACGAAGCCTCAGAATGGCCTCCTCAGAGTTCAGCGATCTACCAAGGTGAGTCCAGCGGCCTACAACGAGCGAAGGGATGGATGGTGCGAAGGGGTACATCTCCTATCTACCTAACATTCATTAACTTGAAACTACCCCAGGGCTTTCCAAAAATGCCTCACACTTTAAAACTATCGGTTCTAAAAACCATGATTCCCGTCGCCTGTGTTGGTGTCCATTATAAATTTGGGCCTTGGCCTCAAATTTTCATACGTGCCCTCGCACAATTTCCTGGCTGGGCAGCGTGGCTCAACTGGCAGGAACTCCCCCTCTGCCGAACTCCAACCATGGCACCCCCAGGCCCGCAGGCTGCCTCCGAGCCTAGCTGCTCCTTATAAATGTTGGGGGGTGCCCTCTCTGGCATTGCCCCCCTCCGATGCCCACGTGGCGTGTTGATGCCCCGGGTCCCTTCCCGAGGGTCGCCCATGCCCACTACACTGCCCCCGTGGCATTCTGGCTACGGGTCCCGTTTCCGACGGGTCGCCCGTGCCCACTACACTATCCCGGCCCCTCTTGGGCCCTTGGCCTACTCTGGCCGACTAGTCCAGTGCCCAGGGAGCCCACTAAACAAAACTCACCTTTCCACAGCCACACTCCCAGCCGGTCCATGAACTCTTGCACCCTTCCAAACGGGTTTCGTGCCTTCCCTCGACAACAACAACAAAACGACCTCCTGTTAATAAATTTGACTACCCACTAACGAACATTAAACTGACCCCAGGGTCACTTGGGTGGGAATCACTCCTTCCCCCCAACCAGTCATTCGCACCATGCATACCACATTCGCTCCACTCGCACACTTGGGCCCACTGTCCTACACTCATTCCTCACACACTTTCCATTTCGCAACTCACACCAACACTCCACACTGCCATCCTAACTAAATCCCCTGACTAACTCGTGCTCCCTCGTCATCCCTTAAAACTCATGCACGTTCCATTTACTATTCGTAGCTAAGCTTCGTCTCCACTCCACATTTCCAGTCTGTCCGTGTCTCCAAAAATCCAGAAATTCCATTTCCTAAATCTAAACTAAAATCCCTCTAACAAATCCATTCCAAGGGCTCCATGAGGTACAACCCATGTCCCCATGAAGCCGGTCTCACTAACTCTAACCCATCCTAACTAGTACTTCCTGTGCCCACAAACAAGGGGGTCTTCCACCCCTTGCCTGGGAATCCTGTTCACCTGAAGCGAGGCTTGCTTTTCTCAACTCTTTTTTTATATATAATGCGCACCACCAGCGCGGCAGTTCACAGCCGCGCTCTTTTTCCGTGACGTCATGGCAGCTGCTTGCGCCCCGCGCACCTCGTCCCTCTTGGTCGGTACCGTCCGACAGGAATTCCCTTCTGCCGGATTCCAAATACACGTGCAGCCATGACGTCACTGCCCATCTCAAAGCAAGCCCCGCGTTTCGAGAGGTTCCCCACATGAACACATGTGCTCTGCTAGTCGGAGCTTTACATACTCGCTCGTGTGGAGAACCCATCCGGTCCAAATTCCGAATCCATCCTAGCTTCTGTCCGTCCGCGGGATCGGCTAACATCCACCGCTGGCGTTTCCGGACCGTGTTTCACCTGTGCAGCCGCGCACGTGGCGGCCTTGTGCGTAGCACAGCACAGACCCTGCGCTCGCTGCTGTGCAAACCCGGCACGGTTCCCGAAATAGCTACGGCCGCAACTCGGCCCTTGTCCTTCATCTGGTCCCGTCGTCATCGCCGTTCATCGCACACACTCCTGCGTGCCACGACGCTCACACACTCCACCATGGCACTCGGACACGGGGATGCGGTTGCGTTCTCCCGCATACCGACCGCCATTTCTCTTTCATACCGCGACCTCACACACGCGGTTTCTTTCACACATGGAGTGCTGGGAAGCACGCACCCCGGCACACTCGTGACGACACCACTCACACACGGGGTCTCTTCCACACCCGGTGCACGTTTCAACACGCCCGCTGCACTCACACCTTTTACCACACACACCGGGCCAATCACACTAGGGAATCGTGTCACAAGGGCTCCCGGGGCCTCCATACCCCCAAGCTCCGTGTGCACCCGTCAACAGCACTCGCCCCCTCTAACTCGCTCGGCACGACCGAACTCACCTGGTCGTAATTTGCTTCAAGGGAGCATAGCGTCTCCCTCCGTTCCATAAGGAGGCTATCCGGCTGCTCGCACAGGGTCACGAGACAGTCCGCCAGCTTGCCCCCATTAAGCCTCTCTACCTCTGTGTGTGTGTGTCCGTCTTTAACCCCGTCCAATTCACCCTCTATTGCCCGTGTCTCTGTACATTTTATTTCTGTTGTCTCTGCGTGTCTATTAGTTTCTGTTTCTTTCTGGCTCCATTTTCCTTCCCATCTGAGTCGTTCTTCCTCTCTGAGCCCCATTAACTGTTCGTTATCTTTCCAGAGTTTTTCCATCTCTGTGGACTCCAATTTTGCTCTCTCCTCGAGTTGATTAATTTCAAACTCATATTGTTTTTGTTTCCTTTCCCACTGTTCCTCTCGTTCTTCCTTCTCCAATCTCATCGTTTCTTTCAATTGGCTTAGTTCTTTTTCCCGTTTCGTTCGTTGTTCATTCTCTATCACCTCGCACTCCAGTCTCACCTTTTCTTTCAATTGGTCCACCTTAAATTCATGTTCTTTTTGTTTTCTATTCCACTGTTCCTCTCGTTCTCCCTTCTCCAATCTAGTTGTTTCCTTCAATTGACTGATTTCTCCTTCCTGCTTCATTCCTTGCTCCTTCACTTTCTCCTCGTACTCCAACCTATTTTTTTCCTTCTGTCGTTCAGTTTCAAATTCATACTCTTTTTGTTTTCTATTCCACTGTCTCTCTCGTTCTTCCTTCTCCAATCTCGTTGTTTCCTTCAATCGACTGATTTCTCCTTCCTGCTTCATTCCTTGCTCCTTCACTTTCTCCTCGTACTCCAGCCTATTTTTTTTCCTTCTGTCGTTCAGTTTCAAATTCATACTGTTTTTGTTTTCTATTCTACTGTCTCTCTTGTTCCTCATTCTGCAATCTCGTTATTTCCTTCAATTAACTGATTTCTTTCTCCTGTCTCATTCGTTCTTCTTTCATTACTCTTTCCTGCATCTCAATCTGTAATCTGGCCTTCACTTCCAGCTGTTCGATTGGTACAGTGTGGTTCCTTAACGTTTCATTCTCTGCTGTCGTTCTTTCTTTCAACGTCCTCAGTTCATTTTGTAATTCTCTCTCTTTCTTTTGGTGTTTCAGTATCTCAGAAACTTTCTTTTCTAATTCTTTTTTCATCTCTACACCTCTTTCACATTCTTTCTTCCTCATTTCATCCATTCCTTCACCAAATTCCTTGCTAATTTTGACCCAATTCTCTCCTCTTTTTTACCTCCTGTTCCAGGCTTTCTCTTTTCCGATTGCTTCTTCTTACCTCTTCCTTCAGTTGTTCCAATTATTCTTTGAAGTTCTTTATATCCTGGGAGTTACAAATTTGCTCCTCTTTTCTTTTCTTCAGTTCGCTCTCCGCACTTCTTTTGCATGCTTGCTCTCTCCTTTCATTCGTTCTCTCACAGTTTTCTTTTAGTTTTCCCAGATATTTCTCTGTTTTGTGCTCAAAGCCCGCCAATGTCCACCAGCCTCGCCTGCCATGATCACGTGGTTTCAATCGTTGGTTGGGAGCCCCGCCTCCAGTTGTGCCGTTCGCTGTGCTAATTATAGCAGCCTGCTCCGTGCTGCGCTGAGATGCGGCAGCACCGCTATTTTGCCAGCAAAGTTCGTGCTCAGTATCGGGTGAGCAACCCCACTGATTACCATTAGTGGTGGGGTGATAATAAGAAGCGTCCGGGGCCATGGATCCTACATTAAAACACATTCCTAATCCCTCCTGCCCCTGCTCACCTTGGCTGAACATTTTACGTGCTGGGAATAAAATTTATAACGCTCGTAATTTGGGGACACGGGGTGTTTGCTCCGTATACCCCTGACCCGACTCCGTGAATTTTGCTACGGAGGTGGAGGGGGCCGAATTGCACTCCTGACAACCAATTGTTACTGGCCGGGAGTCGTCCGCCAACCGACCGCTCTGAACGGAGCCGCAAGTCGAGTCGGCCCGACCGATCGCCCGGAATATAGATCACCGCCCGGATAACTCCGAGCGACGGGTCCTTGTACAAGAACCGAAATACGCCAATCGGCAGATCACGTGGGGTAGGATCGAATGCCAATCTTCAATGTACCGAAATACCCACGTGATCCAACTACCGGGGTATTCCACCCTCGACGAAACTCGGACGGAACAAACCGCCAAGGCGAGCCTGTCTGTGCGCGATTCCGAGCGGCGTAATCGCCGAGAACCGTCGGTCCAAATGCCCCCCTATTACGGCAAACCAACGGCTTTCGAACTCCCAACACACGAAATGTTCAGTCAATGAGGGAATGGACGCAACAAGCAGGTTTACATTCACACAAGGACATTTATTATAATGAAACACGTATGCAATTAAATAAGGCAAAACACGTATGCAATTATACAAGCAACAAAAGCACGACAAAAGAACTACAACCGTCTACTTATTATGTACAGTCAGTTACACTTAACAGCAGTTCCTACTTATTAGACGGGTCCACGGACACACGTACGCACATACACACACACACACACGCACGCACGCACGCACGCACGCGCACGCACGCACACACACACACAAGAAACGGTGGCTGAGGCCTTTAATCACAAGCTCCAGCTCGGAGGACAGGTGAGCTGAAACTCAGAGCTTGACTCGAACCTTTCCACCTCGTGTGGTCTTCTACTTGTCCGGACCCGGGCTCCAGCGAGAGTAAGCTGGATCCAATCGCCGCGATCCTTCCCGAGCTCCCGCGAATCCTCCCGCGCTTCTCAACACGTGCCGGTGAGACGAGGCGCCGATCCTTCCTGTCGATCGTCGCTTCCCCGAGGATCCAACTCCAAGAAGTGGCCGATGCGTCGCACCAAGCCGGGAAACAAAATGGAGAACAAAAAGCTCCACGAACCAAGAAGAAAAGGAAGGAGAGGAAGAAGAGGAAGAAGCCTCCACTCGCAGCTCGAGCCGAACAACTGGCTCAAGTTCCTTCCAAAACAAAGCAGCAGCCGAAGCTCACTGAGCCAGCTGAAGCAAAAAGCTTCCGAAGGCCTCAAGCCAAGCAAGCCAAGCAGGACCCGATGGCCTGCTGAACGACTGCTCTCTCCGAAGCAAAAAGCTTACTCCTCCCACGGGACTCAGCACACGAACTCTGCACACGGGACTCAGAACGGGATTCTTCACGAACTCTGCCACGGGACTCCCACGAACTCAGCCCTACCACGGGACTCCCACGAACTCAGCCCACGAAATCAGCACTACCACGGGACTCCCCACGAGACTCTTTTTGAACAAAGAAAAGATGTCCTCTTTATCCTTTGCACCCCCTCCCCCACACTCGGCGTGACTCTTGCCCTCGTGATCCACCCCTCGCTCAACCACGGGTGGGAGGGAGTTGCTGACGTCACCGCAGGGTTCTTCTTCCTCTTTGCAGAAGAGGGGGAGGGACGTCTCCATTGTTTTGTTCCCTAACTATTAAATCGATCCGCAGCGCATCTAATCGATCTCTGAACATTTAAACAATGAAAGGTGAGCTATTGAGGGAACATGCACTTATCGACATAACTGACTAAGGGAACCTGTATGTTGTGTGCGATTGAATTCCAAATTCGTAACAATATATTAGCACGATTAAAAATACCGTTTTTTCCTCGCATCTTCATGTCTGTCAAAAAGCCAGTGTCAAGGTGCACAACTACAGCTCATAACCTATCCATTGAGGTGTTTTTCGCCCCCCCCCTGCTTTCCCGTTTTCATGCCACTGTCCACACAAAATTCATCAATCAATTCTATACAGAGTCCGGTGGACTCAATCAGTATGCGGATCATAACGGATGATCCGATGTGGCGACCCCAAACGGGAGCAGCCGAAAGACGAACAACATATATATTTTGTATATATATATCTATATATATATATATATATATATATATATATATATATATATATATATATATATATATATATATATATATATATATCTATATATATATATATATATATATATATATATATATATATATATATATATATATATATATATATATATATATATATATATATATATATATATATATATATATATATATATATATATATATATATATATATACACACATTTCTAAAATATACATATATATACATAAATAATATATATATATATATGTATATATATATATATATATATACATATATAAAATATACATGTACATATATAATATATATATATATATATACATATTGTTCGTCTTTCGGCTGCTCCCGTTAGGGGTCGCCACATCAGATCATCCGTTATGATCCGCATATTGATTTGGCATAGGTTTTATGCCGGATGCCCTTCCTGACGCAACCCTGGTTGCCTCTTATGACACTGGCATAAGGATTGGGTTTCACCATGATTCCGGGCTGCCCTACACCCTCTCATAGCGCGGCCCAGCGCAGAGCGCCCGTCCTCAAGCGATCCTCCAACCCAAGCCCCCGAGTAGCCGGATTACAGGCGCACGCCACTACGCCCAGTATATATATTGTTACGGATTCGCGCCCGCCGGCGTGCTGACGGCCACGTAACTCGAATCGCGGCACGTCGCCCACCGGATGGACAATCCAGTCGTGACCCTCTCGGACTAACGCCGGGAACCAGTCACGGGTGGACCTTTCGGTCTCACCGCGATCGAGCCAATCAGCCCCCGCGTGGGATAGGGTTGCTCGCCAAATTCGACCTACCTAAGTACCCACACGGAGGGTAGACCGGGCGATCGCACCTCGCCGCAGGTCGACTTCGGACACGGGCCACTTAAGCGACCCGTTCCGTACTATCGGGATAACCGAGCGGTGTTATCGTCGGCCTCGACGGTTCGATTAATTATCGGGCGTATTCAGCCCACTACCAACCCTTTACGTGAAGCAAGATGAGGATTCAATGAAGGAAATGACGAAGCGAAGCGGGAAACAGTTCAACACAAAGCACATTTATTCGCGACGAACGGAAAGCACACATATTCAATTCCACCAAAAGCACATAGAAAAGAAGAGAAACACAATGCAATTTTACACAAAAAGCAAATGTGACAATGCAGATCTAATACCGATTACGCGAGCACACGGCAACACTTATACAATTTTACTTCACAGACGGCGCCGACAACACATACCCAAAACCAAGGAAAAGAACACCCTCAAAGATGAGGCGGGCCTGAGGCCGAGACCGGGTCGGGCCTACCCGTCTGGTGATGAGACGCGGAGCGGCGATGGTGCCTCAACTCCGCGGGCCTCGCGGACAGTGTCTGGTAGGGGGTGGGAAAGGGGCCCCCTTGGTCGCACTATCTCAGCGCGGGGGGAAACAGGAGGGGGTTGCTGATGCTCGGGGTATAGAGGATTTCTACTCTGCCTCGAGTCCCGCGACGAGCGTCTCCACCTCGGCCAGGTCGCGCCGTCGGCCTCCCTGGTGTGCAGCTCCCTGCACGACGCGAGCACCCCCTCGTCTGCCCTCGCCGCCTCTCCACAGCTCCGTCCCCTTTGCTCCGACTCCAACGCACACGACGACGACCAACTCCTTCTTGCTTCTTCTTCCCAACTCCACCGACTGCGAAGTCTTAACTCCCTTTTCTTTTTCTTCCCAACTCCACCGACTGCGAAGTCTTAACTCTTGTCTACTGACGAACGCGGTCGCTTATATAAGCCCCGTGGCTTCGCTCTCTCATCTTTGACCCCCTGCCTTCGACCTTTCACCTCGCTCCCCATTGGCCCGAGAAAAAGTGGGCGTGAATGCTTTTTGATCCATAAATTTGCATATAGCGACCGCCCTCCAACGCCCTGGAGGCGGGGCCAAATCGCCCCTCGCTCACCGTTTGGACGGAACAAAAGTGGGCGTGTGTCGTTTTTGATCCGTTTTTGAAGTGGAAAATCCGTGGTTTTGTACACGCTGTTCGGCGCGCGCCCTGCACGAGTCCAACACCGGTACCCACAAGCGGCGCAAGAACGGTGGCGATGCGACGGTTGCGAGGTGTGACGTGAAGCGGCGCCGCGGTGGGTGGTTGATGTTGTGGTTGGTGGTGGTAACAATGGCGGTTGGTCCAAAATAAAGATAGTAAAAGAAAAACGGCTATCCTGAAGAGTCGCAGCACGCATGAATAACATGTATTCCCACTAGACAACGGGTTTGGGCCTAACTACACATATACTTACCGAGATACCTCACCTAAGGGACCTGAATGGTGGTTTGCGAATTTGGTAACCACAACAATATATATATATATATATATATATATATATATATATATATATATATATATATATATATATATATATATATATATATATATATATTTTGTTGCAGAAATGGCCCTTAGTATGCTACTAAATATAGGATTAGCTCAGATCCCCCATTAAATGCATGTTTAGCCAGCCTGTTCGGTAAAATTGATGTT
>NC_140963.1:89566813-89571813 GCF_056783735.1 Eptatretus burgeri
CAAAAAACCCCTTCATACAGCAATGTAGACCTCCTGTGACCACTCTTCGTAATCGCCCCTCGTAACCATCCCTTCGTAACAGCAAAAACCCCTAAGAACCTCTCAGAACTCTCGTGCAACCCACCAACAACACCTCAGAGAGTCTCTGGAATCTATGGACCTCCATCAGTGGGGAGAGGCCTTGGTCAACACACCTCACTGTTCGCCTCTAAATGGCCAGGATCCTATGGGCACAGCCTTCCTGGGTGAGGTTTTAGCCATGCCAGGAGAAAGCCAACCCTCCCCTCCACGCGTGTTTGAGGAAGGTGGATG
The DNA here is from genome assembly GCF_056783735.1 of Eptatretus burgeri. NCBI lineage: Eukaryota > Metazoa > Chordata > Myxini > Myxiniformes > Myxinidae > Eptatretus > Eptatretus burgeri. The sequence continues at coordinate 89,567,126 of NC_140963.1, forward strand.
GTGGTGAAGCCACCTCGAACATCCTTGGGAGTCTGTCTCAGGCAAAGATGCGCTGTGACCCACAAACCGAGGGCACAAGCGCGATGGTACCGTGGATCGCAATGGGGGATGTAAAAATAAAAGAAAGCGATTTATTAACCTAACTCAGCCGTCGCAGCGCACACATTTAATTCTCCCACGAAACAAAAGGAAGGGACCTGTCTTCCATGTACTTAACGGAATAACTGACTTTTGGGACCTGTATGTTGGATGCAAATGGTTTCCAGATCCGTAACACTACCTCCCCCCCCCCCTTTTTATAGACTCGACCCGAGTCGTTAATTTTCATGTGGCATGCAGGTGTAGGTTTTCCCCTTGTACGTTTTACCTACGGATCCCTGAGTACGACATTTGGAATACATGTCCCAAGCTGTTAGTGTAAATCAATGTAAATGTAAATGTAAACAAATAAATCGCCTAGTGCGTTGCGTAAATAAACGAATAGACTCACTCGGACAACTTAACTACATTCCCGGCGCTAAACAAATAACAGGTGGGCACTAAACAAACAACAGGTGGGTTAAAATCATGTACATTTCTAATATTTACACTACCATGGCTCAGGACCTGTGACTTGAGGAGAGAAAACACAGCAAAGTTAGCATTGTGGGTGAGTGCACAGCAGGCACTGATGGTCAGACGTCTTTCAGGCCGTCAGAGATCCCTTGTTTGTCGTTGAATTCTTCTTCTTTTTTTACTTTTATTTCTGCTGCTGGAGGCAACTCACCCTAACACGGCAGGCCATACACCGTCTCACAGGCCATTTGAACTGGCCTTTATGCAACAAGAGCTCCGGGCTGCTCAGTGCAGTCCCTGGTCCATTTGAACTGGCTTTCATGCAACAACAAGGAGGTATCCGGGCTGCTCAAATGCAGTCCCTGGGAATGCGGCTGCCTGTAGGGCAGTCCTTGCAAACACTTTCAAAGGTGGTCCTGGAGCACATGGTGAAGGTTGTGACATGGGAAAGCAAACAAAGGCATGGGCGAGTATGGAGGCAAGGCAAAGGCAGGCAAAGCATGACAAATGCTGGCCAGCCTCGGTCTGGTCTCGTGAGGTTGTGGAGGGAGTGTGGTGGCGCCGGCCGGTCTGAAGACGGGCTCGGACCTACCCTGCAGTCTCTCCCCAACCTATTGCCTTTGCCTGTCCTTGTTCATACCCACCCCCATTAGTTTGCAACAACAAAACAACAACGAAATTGACTATTTTATTTTATTTTTATCTCTTTTTTTATAATTATGTATGTCCCAAGCCCCCTTATCGTCTTTGTTCGGCTAATCTGTCCTGACCGTCTATCCCCAATCCCTAAGATTCCTTTTTAGAGGATTGAGGAAGAGACTAGTGAATCTGTCTCGTGGCCCAATGCAGCCTCAGAATAACTCCCTCAGATTTCAGCAATCTTCCAAGGTGAGTCCAGCAGCCTACGAACAGCGAAGGAATGGATGGTGCGAAGGGGTCCACGTTTCCTTCCGACCCATGCATTTATTAAACTTTAATCTATCTCCGGGGCTTTTCAACACACCTGTCTCTTTGAACTATCGGTTCCAGAAACCATGATTCCCGTCGCCTGTGTTGGTGTTCGTTATCAATTTGCGCCCAGCCAACAAATTTTCTCTCGTGCTCTTGCACAATTTCGTGGCTGGGCAGCGTGGCTCAATTGGTAGGGATACCCATCTGCCAAACTCAAACTACGGCACCCCCGGGTCGCTGAGGCTGTCACCGAGCCTTCCTACTCCATATGAATGTGGGGAATGCCCCTGGCAGTGTCCCCTTTGATGCTACGTGGCATTTTGGTGCTCCAGATCCCGTTTCCGTGGGCTGCCCGTGCCCATTACACTAACTCGGTCCCTTGGACCTATGGCCGACTCTGGCCGACTACCCGGTGCCCGGGGGGCCCTCTACTCAGTGCGCACATTTCCACAGCCACGCTCCCAGCCGGTCAATAGACTCCTGCACCCTTCAAAAGGTTTCGTGCCTTCATCCAACACCAACAACAAACCGACATCCGTTTTGGTTAATTTAACTAACCCCGGGTTCCCTTAGGTGGGATTCACTCCTCCCCCCAACCATTCATTCGCACCATGCATTCATTCCACATTCACTCCGCTCACACTCGTGCCCGCTGACCCACATTCATTCATTATGTTTCTTGCACTTCGTTTTATTTTTATTTTTCACATCAGCACTGACACTCTGCTAGCTGCGTTCCCCAAACTGGCTCGTGCCCCTCGTCATCCCTTATTTTAATGCACGTTCCATTAAATTCGATTGCTAAGCTACGTCCCCACGACACGTTCCATGTCTGTCCATGTCTCCATTATTCATTCTAAATTCTAAACTAAATTCCCTCGAACTGATCCCACCAGGCCCCATGGAGGACTGCTCATGCCCCGTGAGGCCGGTCTATCTATCGCTAAACCCTTCCCACTAAACTAGTGCTCCTCTGCCCAAGCACGAGGATGTTCGCTACATCCCGGCGGGGCATCACGTACTCGGAGCAAGGCCCTCCGAACCTTGCTTTGCCAGGGCGGCGGTTTACAACTCGCTCGTCCCCTTCCGTTGGCCGATACATGAGGCCTTAACGTCGCCCCGTAAATCGCACCAAGCGCTCGCTTTCGAGCAATCCACCATGTGAGCCGTGCGTTTCTCACCTGGCCTTCGTGCAGCGCGATTCCCGGTGACGTTACTCGCACCGCTCTGCGAAGCTTGCCACACATGGAACCGGCTGTGTCGTCCCCGAGACTCGCTCCGCGCGTTCCGCGAACAGAACTCATGGCCTCCAGCACGTCGGCCCCTGCGCACGTGCTCACATGGGGCCACGTGCTTTCCAAATTCACACCATCGCCGCCAGCTTAACCGTCCACGCTGGTTGTGATCTTGTACCAGGCGTCGAGCGTTTCAAGGCCGACTCCCGATCACGCAAACGTGCGCGCCTGGGCCGCCCGCAAAACACGGAACGGATCTCGCACGCAGCGTCCCGCGGAGCTGGCGCGGTTTCCAAAACAATTCCGTGCGGCCCATTAGACTCGCCGTTGCCGTCCGTTACACGACCAACGTCTCCCGTCTGGGTCGGTTCGTGTCCCATCTTCTCACATGTCATGTCACTCGCATCACTCACACGCTCCAACACACACACACACACACACACATACACACACACACACACACACACACACACACACACACACACACACACACACACACACACACACACACACACACACTGAGACATTCGTACTGGGTGCTTGGGTTAACCCAAAAGATCCCGGGGTTTCTATACCCCCCAAGCTCGGCACGTGCTCATTCGTACCATTCACCCGCTTGACCTCGCACGGCCTTACCGGACTCACCTCGTCACAGCCTGCCTCGAGGGAGCATACCGTCTCCCCTCGTTCCAGTGGGAGGTTAATCTGACCCTCGCATTGGGTCTCGTCACATTCCCCAAGCTCAACCCCAATGTCCCCCCACCGGCTCTACTTGTGTGTGCTCCTCTTTAATTTCGTGTTACTCGTCCTTTACCTCCTCTAATTTCTGCGGCTCTTTTAGCTGATCTATCTCCCTTCGTGTCTCTGTTAATTCCGTCATCCACTGTCCGAGTTTACACGTTTCTCCCTTAATTATTACGGCGTCGCTCGTCCTCTCGACCTTGCCCGTCTCCATCGCGGTCTAAACAGCCGTTACCCACGCCCCCCCCTTGACTCGGTCGTTCCTCCATGTTCCGTCCCGATCACATTTGCAAAATTCCGACCCATTGTCTGCATTCCACCTCTCACCTTTCCCAACTCCGCTTTAATTTCCTCCCGGCCCGCCTTGATTTGTGCTTGAAAGCTTATTCCCATGTTCTGCATCTCTCTCATTTCTTTCATATTCGCATCCATTCTTTGCATATCACTCCTCTGTGCTGTATTCCCATTCATTATTTGTTTTATCATCTCCATCATCTGGTTCATGTCAAATGGCGGAGCCGATCCACCACGATCGGGTGCGCACCCGACAGGGATTGCTTTGTCCTGCATTGCGGAAATTTGATGCAGGGGGTGCTCTTGCACCGCCGCTGCCGCCCCCAATGTTACCTCTGGGTTTGATTGCAGGGGAGGGTCTTCCAGCAAGGTGTCATCCTGAACCATGGGTTCTTCTAAGATTAATTCAAGACCCACCTGTACCATTCCGTCTTGGTCCGCCATGGTCCGTACTGAGAATCACTAAAATTTGGATGCTCTTAATTTCGGAGGGAAAAAGGGGGGGGGTTGCCAAGTACACCCCTGGTCCGAATCCCGTAAATTTCTCCATGGAGGCGGAGGGGTTCGAGTCCCGCTCCTGACTACCAATTTGTTGTGGGCCGGGGGTCGGTGGCGAGAACGACCGCGAGGTGGGGAAGTTTACGCCGTCTCCCACCAGACTCCCCAGAATTATAGGCCGTCGCTCGGATAACTCCGCGAGCAGGTTCGTGGATTAATCGACCGTGAAACGCCAATATCTCGACCGCGTGGCGTAGGGTTAATTGTCTAGATCCAATATACCGAAGTAACCACACAGTCTTGGCTACCGGGGATTCACGCCCTCGGAACGTCTGGCCGAACCGGATCACTCTCCCCGCTACGGCAGAGTATCAACTTCCACCGACTAACTCCGCCTCGGATGCAGTCGAGCGG
>NC_140963.1:89576813-89589313 GCF_056783735.1 Eptatretus burgeri
TACTTTTGACTTGTGTTTGTTATAGCAGAAATATTCCCTGGTGTTTTTGAAAGTTCATTTATAAATAGATGTGTATCATAGTTGGCGCTGTTGTGAAGAAAGACTGGAATAAAAGAAGGTAATTTATAATTAAGATTACAACAGGAATGAGCGGGACCTCTATATTTACCAGTAAGATGACAATGGTCTCTAACTTTAGACTCCTTAATTTTCCCCTCACAAATATGACAGATATTGTTCATTCTAAATTCTAATTTTTCTTCTTTGGTTAATTTCATCGGTTCATTTGTTTCTTTCATTAATTTAGTGAGTCTTATACAATCCTTTTCTAATCGTTTTACAAACTCTTGTGAAGCATTTTTTCCACGATAATGTTCAAGTTTGTTATACTTTTCTCCAACAGATGATTTGATATAATAACAAAAACCACAAGGAATATGTTTTTGATATTTATTTGTATATGGTTCTTTTGGATTAGGAGAAGCAGTATTTATCTTTTTAAGGATACATTCAAAATCAGCGTATATCACAAATGGGTGCATGATAGATTTATTATAATCTTCAAAATAAATCTTTTCACCAGGTTTAGGCATTGTAATTACAGCTGATTTATGATTACTACAATATTTTGAATGTTGTTCTAATCGTTCTTTTGTATGAAATGAATTAAGACATCGCTTACAAGGATATATTTTGTTTGCTGTTCTGAATACCTGAGAAGAGATTAATCTTGATAAATTATTGATGTATGTGTAATGTGAATTCTTTCCAACACTAAAATATAAAAGGTCAATGTGTGTTTCTTCATTTTTATAGTTGTTTGAAATTTTTAATATTTGAATTTTGTTTGTATCCGTTAATCCATATACATTAATAGAAAGATTATTCTTTTTCTCAAATTTAGGAATATCTGTTAATGGCATTGGGAATTTAAAATCTTTAATGTCCAAGGTATTCTCATATTTCATATATTGTTTTACTCTTTCTGAATTACATTTTGGTGGATGTAAGTGAGCAAGAACAGACCAGAGAAAACATTTATTATCATTGTTCTTAATATTAACAACTGCCTTCTTTAGTTTTATTTCTTTTGGTAATTCAATATAAGAAGAAGCTTTAAGAGGGTTTGATTTTTAGAATGTGTATATCTAAAAGATGATTTTTTTAATATTGAATCCACTTCCTACCACTGTATTATCAACATCCTCCTCTTGTCTTGATAGTTCTTCATAAACCCCACTATTCAAAAAATCTTGAAATGATGTTATAAAATGAAGATCTGTTCTCATATAAGGAGTTTGTTCTTCATCTTGTCTTTTCATATTCATTTTCACTCCCATATAAAACTTTAAAGTTTTTATTTCTTTTAATGTCTTTTTAATAAATTTTTCAACATCAGGTTTCACTATTTCAATTGATTCAACTATTGATGATGGACCGGGTTCTCCAAATTGAAAAATCCTTATTTTTATATGCCCTTTAAATGCCTCATCAGTGTTTTTAATATAATAGTCTCCCTTTACTTTAAACTCATTTTTCTTGTGTTTTTGTGATTGAAGATGTTGATTATAACTACTCTTCAAAACATCCTTTGAACAGATATCACAATGTTTTCTTTCCAACTCAAGAGGAGATATTTGATGAAATAGATTAAATGTGTGTTTGTTGGTTCGGAGGTGTTTTCTATAATGTTTATATTCGTGATTACAAACATCGCAGTACGTTGTATTCACCATATTTATAGAATAAAACTTTGCTTAAACTAAAATTTTCTTGATGAAAATTTCGTTTAATTTATAGGTGAATCTGTGCTTAAAAACATTTTATCCTCCAACTTTTTCACTTAATAAATACAATGTTTCAAGACACAAAAGACAAGTTTCAATCAATCTCTTCATCTGTTAAAGATACTGAGAAATATGTCAAGGATGTAAAATTGAACAAAGATAAATATAACAACTATTGGATAAAAACTATTATGGTAAATAATATGAGTTCTTCAATTTCCTTCAGTGGAAGGGCTTTTAGTATACCTGGTAGAACATCAATTAAAGTATCTCTAACAAAAGTTTCTCCTCTCCTTCTAGTAATATATTCAAAACTAGAAAAAGCAATGAAACAAGAAAAAGTATCAAAGAACAAAAACCTTATGGATGAAGCTTTAGAAAGAAAAGATAAGACCATCTGTAATATGCAAGGAGAAATTTGTATTTTTTTCAACAACCCTAAAGATGTAAATCTTGATGAAATAAAGGATGTTAATATATCAGGTGAAATGACATTTCGTTCAATAGTAGTTAACGATAATTTTAAAATTACCTTTAATATAAAAAATGTTGTCGTTGAATCTGATAATGAAAAAAGTATATCGATATCGATGGTAATATACAACTGAAAGTATAGATGAATTTCAGTTTAAGTAAAGTTTTACTTTATAAATATGCTAGACTTTCCTGATTCTCCATATGACAAATTTGAAAATTGTCCTGCGTGTGAAAGACAGGGATTAAACACAGAGTCAAAAGCCTATAAACAATGTATATTCTGTGATTATCTTCTAATTAATGATAATAAAAAATATAAAAAGGAAAATAATTCTTTTAGATTTACACCAAAAATGAATTACTTTACAAGATTGATTAGAGAAATGAATGTAAAGTATGAGGATGATAACACACCTTTCCTTACAAGGGAAGAAACTGAACGTATAAGAGAAATGTTCAAAGGATTGTTGTTGTATATTATTCATGGATGTAATTTTCAGGGAAATATCAACACAAGATATTGTATAAATAAAATAATGGATTATCTTGAAATTAAACCTGAACTTAGGATAAAATATAGAGTTTCTAAAAAAGCCAATAATAAATTAAATAACCTGTTTTTCAAATATATAAATGAATGATTTTTTACCTATTTGGGAAAATAAGATAAAATTTAACAACCATAAAAATCTCCCAAATTCATTAAGATGTCTCATAGTTGGTTCAAGTGGATGTGGAAAAACCTGCTTACTTTTAAAAATGCTCCTCACTCCCAACTTTTTAGATTATGATAATTTAATAATTTTCACAAAGTCGAGTTTTCAACCAGAGTATCAACTACTCTCACAAGGTTTTAATGCTGGTCTTCAAAAAGAAGATATAATAGGTTTATTTAAACGTCAAAAAACCTAAATGATTATAACATTGAAGATATAATTCAACTATTTTGTGATACACAGAGATGTAAAAAGAAATCAAATCTTATAACTTGTATTCTTAGTGATAATACGGATGATATACCGTCTTCCCAAGATTTGGATAAATCAAAAAAGAACCTCGTTATCTTTGATGATTGTGTTAATGAGAGAAACCAAACGGTAATGGACAGCTACTACACAAGAGGGAGACATTCTTCTTGTAATTGTATTTATCTTAGTCAATCGTACTTTCAACTTCCTCGTCGTTCCATCAGAAACAATGCTAATACTTTTATTTTATTCAAGTTAAATTCAATAGATATCAATAATTTTTGGAGAGATAATTGTTCTACATTATGTAGTAAAAAGAAATTTGAGGATTATATGAAGCACACGACTGAAAAATATAAATATATTGTTGTGAAACAAGATGAGATATTAAGGGATATATTTTTTTGTTTTATAAACAATTACATATATAAATGACAACTATTATTATAAATCTTGTGGGTAAATCTGCTTCTGGAAAAACTTTCATAAATCAAGGTTCTTGTGTAGTACAAATGAGAATATTGTAAATTTACTTAAAAAACACCCCGTGATACGCATTGTATCAACAACAACTAGAGCAATAAGACCTGGAGAAGTAAAAGGTGAAGATTATCACTATATTTCAGTGGAGGAACATATGCGATTGAGGAATGAAGGACAAATATTTGAGGAGGTTTCTCTTGGTACAACAAAATATTCACATTGTAAGAGTGAGTTAAAGAAACTAAAATCTGGTGGTGTTGGGATATTAGAAACTAATCCAGAAGGAACGAGACAAATTATTAAATATCTGAGCGGAGTGAAGATTTTATCATTCGGTTTTGATGTTGATGAAGAAACTCAACACAAACGTATGAAAAGCAGAGATGCAAGGATTAGTGAAGAAGAAATTACAACTCGCATTAATGTTAATAAAGAATTTGATGAAATATTTAAAGAAAAGGATTTATTTGAACACATCTACTTGAATGATGAAGAAAAGGAAAATTTCCCTGTTGATCTTTACAATTCATTAAATGATATTTTACAATAAATAAATGGATACAAAAGAAAGAGCAAGAAGATTTAAGGAACATCAAGAGTTGGTTTCAAAAGTTGTAAAACAACAGGAAGACATAAAGAAGAAACGCAGACAGAAACTAACGGGCGAAGAAGCATTTGAAAAAAAACAAGAGAAATTTTTTAAACCACTTTTAAAAACTTCCCAAGAAAAATGAAAGATGTTTCCACAGTTCCCACAGTAGAATATACTCCTAGAAAGCTTCAAATGTTAAAAGATTTCAGTCAAATGACGGAGGAAGAATTAGAGCATTTAGGAGAATTAGAATATGATGATGAAGGTTTATTTCAACAACTGGAAGAGATTAATCAACCCCTGATTATATTGTGAATGCTGTTCAAAACAATGAATATTCAGCGGATTCAAAAACCAAAGCAGGACTCATTCCAACAGAACAACCAGCAATATTTCATCTTGTTCAAGAAAAGGTATTGATATTTAATGATGAATTAAGGTTCTTAAGTTCTGCTCAACCCCCTGTTAAACTAACTCCGAGATTAATGTTTCTTCTCACAAAAGATGGAAGACAAGGTTCAACTGTGAGGGATGAATCAAAGTATATTGATAAACCATTGGATATGGAAAATAATGATGATAGAGTATATATTGATTTGCTGAACACTCTAAATTATAAGGTTATTCTTTCTGGTAAAAGTAGGAAGAATGAGAAGGAGAAACACATTATTCAGGCTTTAAGTATCCTTGGTTCAGGTATTAGTTTTCTTCCAAATGACCCATCGCAATTAGTTAATAGACTGTTATTGTTGTTCGGCAGTAAGAAGGCTGGAAATAACAATTGTTTTAATGAAGCATCAGCCATTTTAGACCAGTTGATGAACATGAAAATAATTAATAAATCTCAATATAAAGACATTTTAACTCATATTAAATAAGATGAGAAGCACAATCCTGAGTTTTAATTTCACAACAAGCGACCACACATCTTCATTCCCATACCCACTACAACTTGACACAACAAAGAATATGAGGCATCTTTATTGTCCATGGAGACTTATAATACCTTATTTAATATAACCGAGAAAAATGACAAGTTTAGTTATAATCCGGGAAGTGGATACAAAACGATAACAGTCTCAATTCGAGCATACGAGATTTCTCAAATATCTTCCGAAATTGCTCGTCTTATGAAAGAACAGGGTGATGAACCAAAAATATTGTTATAAACATTCAAAAACATACTTCAAAATCAACGATTAAAGTTAAAAATAACTACAAGGTTGATTTCACAATTGATAATTCATTTAGAGAGTTATTAGGTTTCTCCTCAAAAAAGATTGAAACTAATGGGACGTTTTACAGTGATAATGTCATTCAAATATCCTCAGGAATAAATTCGGTGTTAATTCACTGTGATTTGATTGATGGTGCTTATAATGATGGATTAAAAACAAATACAATATTTTCATTCAGCGCATACTCAACCCCAATTGGTTATAAATTCAATATGGAGCCTAAAAATTTGGTTTATCTACCTGTGTCAGGAAAAACCATACACAGAGTAAATTTTAGGATAACCGACCAAGATAATCGTGTGATCTCTTTTAATGGAGAAGTTATATCCATCAGAATTCACCTACGTGAAGTTTTTCAATAAATAAATACGATGGTTATTGTGAGGAAGCACGAGTTGGGAAAATATAAAATAATTACAGGGGATGGGATGTTCCTTTCCCCGTACTACAAGGGTGAAGGTATGTATCTTGGTAGAGGATACTATAAACCTAAGAGACAAAGGGGTGTCGGACATCAATTTAGAGGAGATGGGATAATTGATACTCTCATGGGTATTGGTTCAACTATTCTTAAACATAAAGACCTAATTGGTTCAACTGCTTCTGCTGTGGGAAATGTAGCAGGTGCTGTAAAGAGTATAAAAGATGCTCAGAAAGAATCTCATAAATTACAAGCAATAAAAGAAATTAAGAAAGGTAAAACTCAGTTGTCCCCCCAAGAACGACAGAAAATAATTCAAATACTTGGATCAGGGTTTCAAAAGTTTTAACATCTTTTTTCCTAAATAAATACAAGTATGGAAGCAATTGATAGTATCTATGATTTGGATGATACTATTATTATCTCAAACTCCACTAAAAAGAAGATTACTTCAAGGTAAATGCAATAACTGGAACAGACTGGAATACAAATGGTACAAAAAGTTTTGAAATAAATAATCAACAAACCTATTTGAATCTCTCCGAAAGTTTCTTGTTGTGTAAATTTAAATTCACTAAGGCTGGGAATAACACAAACGCTACACTTGTAAATGATTTCTTCTGGAAAATGTTTGATAGTGTGCGATTGTATATTGGAACACAAGAAGTTGAAGCGGTTGATTATGTCTCTGCTGTATCTGAAATGATGAAATTTACACTCTATGCATTCAGTGATAGAATGGGAAAGGGGTCTGTCGAAGGTTTTATTCCTGATATGTCAACGGGAACAAACACAGACCCTGGGTATACTCAAAGGAAAGGAATGTATAATGATGATACAAAAGCAGAAAATAGTTTTACTGTGGCAGTTCCTCTTAAAGGTATATTTGGATTTTGTGATTATGATAAAGTTCTGTATGGTCTTAAAATTAGATTTCAACTACAAAGGAATGATAATGAAAATAGATTGCTTTTTGGTGTTGGTAATGCTTTTGGTGATCAGAATAAATTTGTAATTGAGGAGATGAGTTGGTATATCAGTGAATATACTCCTAATCTTAAAACAGAAGAGATGTTGAATCGAAGACTTAACTCAAAAAAACCACTCAGTGTATCATACCTCAAAAGAAGATGTCAACACGTTAAACTCAATCAAACTACTTACACGTGGAATTTGGGTGTTCTGGAAGGAAAGCCACGATATCTGTGGATGATTTTTAAAAAGCCAGATGGTGATACTGCGACTGATAAGAATAATGCATTGAGTGATAATGCTAAGGTGAAACAACTTCGCGTTTCTCTAGATGGAACATTTTATCCACGAGATAGATTGGAAATTAATTGGGAAAAAAATGATTTTGCTGAAGCATACAAGTCTTACCAAAAGGTGTGTGAAAGTAATGGAAATAAAGAACCTATTTTGGATATGACAGCATTTAAAAGTTTGTATACAATCTATACGTTTGACCTGAGCGCTCAAAAAGAAACTATAAAGTCTAATCGAGTGGATACTTCCCTATACATTGAAAGAGGAGAGAGTGAAGAAGTTGATACATATTGTTTGCTTTTGGAAGAAACAGAATTGCAGATTAATACAGATAATGGTGTGATGATTAGTCTCACATAATTTTTTTGTTAAATAAATGAGTGGCAAAGTACCAACTGGGGTATATGTTAATCAAATCAATCTTCATAAACTATCATCTTGTGTTCAAAATCAAAAGCCTTGTACGATTAACGTTAATACAATTCAGAGAAAAGGAGCAGTAAGAATTGATGTTTTGCTCACAAGAGAACAGGTTAAAATCTTGAATGACACTGGCTCACTTAAAATTAAAATGACAAAACCAATGTTAAAAAAATATTCAATAAGAGAGACGAGTGGAGGATTTCTCCCATTTCTAATTCCTTTATTTGCTGGTTTAAGTGCGGTTGGAGCATTGACGGGTGGTATTTCAACAGCGGTCAAAACTGCCAACGAAAGGAAGGCTCAACTCCAGGCTCAAAAAGAATTGGAAAGACATAACAAAGAGTTGGAGAAACAAATTAGTGGAAGTGGTGTAATTGTAGATTTTGCTGAAAAACTTGAAGGTCTGCCTGATAAAGCGAGATTGTTAGTTGGAGATATGCTTTCTTCTATAGCACAAGCAGGTGTAAAATTAACGAAAAGAGGTAATGGATTATATCTTTCTAATAAATAAATGAGCATTGATGAGTGGTTGAAAGAATTTGGAAAGAATACAACATCAAATTTACAACTTGTCAAATATTGTAAGAAATTAAAAATTCATAATGTGGTTATTTGTATGAGAGATGAATTAACAAATGTGTCGAAACATACAAAGAATATTATTATGAACTTAGAAGATAATGATGGGAACGGTTCTCATTGGGTTTGTATTTTTAATAGTCAAGACAAATATTATTTTGATAGTTTTGGTCTTCCACCACCTGTTGAAGTCATAAAATTCTTACAGAATGGTGTTTATCAAACATTTCAAGTCCAAGAATTAAATTCCAAGTGTTGTGGTCAATTATGTCTATATGTGTTATTTCAACTCAACAAAAATAAAAAATTTTATGATATTATTTTTTAATCTAATATAAATGACTTATGTTGGTAAAGATGGTTCTATCTTTGGTGTATCTCAAGAACTGGATATTGATTTATCAAATTATTATACAAAGGCACAGGCTGAACGATATAAATATAATATAAACAAAAATATTAACATGAAAAATGCTTATAAATTAAAAAATTATCCAAGCCCGACTGACGCGAATGACTTGGTGAGATTAAGCGATTTATCACAATATATATACTTAAATAAAACGGCTGTGTATTCTAAAGATACAGAAGTGTTGATATTATCTCCAGGTCATACAGAATTCACAGTTCGAATTAAAATAAATTTTTATAAAGAAGGGCGTATCGTTTGTATGAGAATAGAACAATGGGGGTATGATATGAATGATTTAGGGTATAATTGGTCATTTAAAATTAACCTCGAAGACCTGGAACAATTAAATCAGTCTCGTAAGGAAGAATATTATCCACTTGGTATCGAGAATGAGTTTTGTGGAGCCACGATTAGTAAACAACAAATAAAAGAATTTAATAAGGGTAAATATAATAATGGTTTTGCCCTTGTTTATCTCATGAAAACAGAAAAACAGGATTATATATAATAAGTAAGGAAATACAAAATGATTTAACGATGGGAAGATGGGGAGGTGTTTCGTGCCATAATATTATTCTAACATATATTTCTAATACATAAATGACAGCAAGAAGGCTTCAAGAAAATTATCATTTCTGTGTTCAAGCATACCTTCAAGAAAAGGGTATTCGGTATTTTAATAAATATGTTCTACAACATAAGAATGAGGTATTTTCAATAAAAGATTGGCATTATGCTGATGTTGATAAACCAACAACTTTAGATTTAATTAGAATGTTAAATAATGAAAAAATTATAAGGTTAAGAAAAGGTAAGGCTCTTTTAGAAATTCAAAAGAAATTTTATTGGTATCCTGTTGTAAAAAAAATTATTTTGGATACAGGAATAACAAGAAATCCTGATGAATATATGTATAATATTCTATGGGGTGTAAACGATTCAAGTATAGTAAGGGATGAGGAAGGAGTTGAAGAAGAGAGGGAAGAGGAGGAAAAGGAGGAGGAGGAGAGAGAGAAGGAGGAAAGAGAGAAGAGAGAGAGGGAGGAAAGAGAGAGAATGAATAAATATCAAAATATGGAAACCAGTGAGATTCAAAAAAGAATAGAGGTATTAAAGAAATTAACTTATCTCACCAGGGAGGAATACAAAGAATTAAAAAGTCTATTTGCAATACTTTCGACAAGACTATCGACATCGAGAAGACATGTATTTTAATTCAAGTTTTTTCTTAAATAAATGGAGGAGAGAGTGAAGGCATTTCTAAGGATTCTTTATGTTTTAAAAATTAAGATTCAAATGTGCATGTTGGAAACTAAAAAGGTTTTTGCACTCTGCAGAAATTTTTCTCATAAATAAATGAGTTATTGTCTCAAATGTAAAAAGAAAACTAATACTAAAAATATTTCATATATTAAAAGTAAAAATAACAGGGTTATACAAAAAGGTATATGTTCGGTGTGTGGTTCAAAAAAAAATCAATTTATCTCCAAACACAAACTCGGAGGAGATATACAAAAGTTTTTATCAGGAAGTAAATTTACAACTACTGGAATACCAGGGATATTTCATCTTCCAGGGTATTCTTTCTGTGGTCCAGGCACAAACTTGGATAAAAGATTAGATGAGGCAGACAATCCTAAATCCTGGAGTAAACCAATCAATAGAGTTGATGAAGTGTGCATGAGACACGATATTGATTATGGGAATACCACAACGTTGGAAGAAAAGCATGAAGCCGATAGAGAAATGTTATATAATTTGTCTCTGATACAAAATCCAACCTTGAGAGAAAAAGTTGATAGGTTCATCGTGAAGAAGATGATTAGTGCTAAATTGAAACTTGGACTTGGAAATTCAAAAACTTATAGGCTCTAATGATGCCATTAAGACTGAAGAGCAATTAGCTGATGAATTACATAAACCAATATTCACAAAGTTTCAGAGAAGGAAAGTTTATTCCAAGGAAGTTGATTATATCTGGTCTGCTGATTTGATTGAACTCAATAATGATAAGGGGTACAAGTATGCTTTAACCGTTATTGATTTGAGGAGTAGATATGCGTGGGTTGTCCCTTTAAAAACAAAACAGGTAATACTCTTGTGTTAGCTTTTCAACAGATATTTAATAAAAGTAAGAGAAAACCTAAGAAATTGTGGACTGATGAGGGTAGAGAGTTTTATAACAAGACATTTATGAATTTTTTAAAAAATAACAGTATTACATTATACAGTACCTTTAATGAAGGGAAGGCAGTTGTTGTTGAACGTTTTAATCGTACCTTAAAAGAGAGACTATATAAAAAATTCACACAACTCGGTTCACAACAATGGTTATCTTTTATTCAGGATATTGTGGATAAGTATAATGACACGATTCACACGTCAACGAATATGAAGCCATCAGAAACATTTACAAAATTAAAATATGAAAAAGAGATTAATGTCAGAAAACCTAAGTTCAAAGTTGGTGATATCGTAAGAATATATAGGTGGAAATCTCATTTTGAAAAGGGTTTTACTGAACGATGGACGAAAGAACTTTTTAAAATTGTTGATGTAATAGATACAGTTCCTTGGACTTATAAAATATATGATTTGGAAGGGGAAGAGATTTTAGGTTCATTTTATTCACAGGAATTACAAAAGACAAAACTAAGCAGATAATACACCTTTGTGGACACTCGAGGGCCAAGTCCGAGGTGTATAACAGTATATAATGTGTGTCAAGGGGGACGTTCTTAGATCTGTGAACCCCAAACACAGAATCCTCAACTGAATAGTCAAGGCTTAACTTTTGTTTGTGTGTGTGTGTGCAATGGGAGCAATAGGTTGGCGCTTCACTCCCTCCTACTATACACCGTTGTGGACACTCGAGGGCCAAGTCCGAGGTGTATAACAGTATATAATGTGTGTCAAGGGGGACGTTCTTAGATCTGTGAACCCCAAACACAGAATCCTCAACTGAATAGTCAAGGCTTAACTTTTTGTTTGTTGATGTGTATGTGTGTGTGTCCCAACCCTCACATTCAAAATCTCAACCCCAACCCTCACATTCAAAATCTCAACCCCAACTCAATCCTCGCCCAACACAATGTCTTTTTCAAAATGAGATTTCCACCTATATATATATATTTTTACGTTTTTTTTTCTTCTTCCAATTCTGTCTTTTAAGGCTTTCAGGTTTGATGACGTAGAAAGAGGGAGTAAGCCTGCACTTTCTTCCCAGAACGAACAATGTATATTTTTTGTTTTTTTTCTCTTCTTCCAATTCTGTCTTTTAAGGCTTTCAGGTTTGATGACGTAGAAAGAGGGAGTAAGCCTGCACTTTCTTCCCAGAACGAACAATGTATATTTTTTGTTTTTTTTCTCTTCTTCCAATTCTGTCTTTTAAGGCTTTCAGGTTTGATGACGTAGAAAGAGGGAGTAAGCCTGCACTTTCTTCCCAGAACTTTCTTGATCTTGCTCCCATCAAGCACCATCCGACAAAGAACTACATCGATAGGTTTAGATCCCAAAGAGTGATAGCAACTCCAAAAGTCTCCAAAATATAAATAAATAAAATAATAATAATAATAAATAAATAAATAAATAAATAAAAGCCCCCAAAAAAGTTTCAAGTGTCCAACATAAACCCAACTTTCCAAGTCTTCAAGGTATAACCACATTCCCGTTGAGTTTCCAAGATATGTATCACATTGTGAGTTATCAATCCAGAACCCACATTTCAAGTATTCAAAGTAAAACCAACTTACAAAGTCTCTTAAGGATAACTCATTTACTGATTTTTTCAAAATTTGTGAGTCTCCAAGGTAGGCCCCATATTTAGAACCATCTTGGCAGAACCCTTTTCCTGA
>NC_140963.1:89599313-89609313 GCF_056783735.1 Eptatretus burgeri
TGTTTTGCGAACGGTCCAGGCGCGCATGACTCCGTGACCGGGAGCCGGCATCGAAACGTCCTGCGTTTAGTACGAAACCACCACGTGGACGGCTAAAATGGCAGCAATGGTGTGAATTTGGAAAGCACGTGGCCCCATGTGAGCACGTGTGCGAGGCTCCGCATGCTGCGCGCAGCGAGTGGAATTCGAGGGAGGCGCGGAACGTGTCCCGACGACACCGACGGGCCCATGTGTGAGACGTCGGCAGCGGTCGCGCAGCACGAGGGCCAGGTGAGAAACGCTCAGCTCACATGGTGGATGGCTCGGAAGCGCACGTGTCATGGGATCAACGGGGCGACGTTACGCTTCCAATTATCGCCTGAACGAAGGGGACGAGCGAGTTGCGAACCACCTCCCTGGCGATGCAAGGACCACCGAGCCTTTGCACGAGTATCCGATCCCTGGCCAGTATGTAGCGAACATCCTTGTCGTGGGCAAAGGAGCACAAGTTAGTGGAAGGGTTTAGCGTTAGTTAGACCTGCCTCATGGGGTATGAGCAGTCCTCCATGGGGCCTGGTGGGATGAGTTGGTGGGAATTTAGGATACAATTTAGAAATCGATTGGAGACTTGGACAGACATGGAACGTGAAGTGGGGATGTAGATTAGTAATATAATTAAATGGAACGTGCATTAGTATTAGGGATGACGAGGGGCACGAGCTAGTTTGGGGGACGTCACTTGCAGAGTGTCAGTGTTGGTGTGAATTAAAAAGAGAAGAATATGATAAGTGAATGTGGGTCAGCGAGCCCGAGTGTGAATGTGGAATGCATGGTGTGAACGAATGATTGGGGGGAGGAGTGAATCCTACCGAAGGGAACCCGGGGTTAGTGTAACATTCGTAAGGGGGTTAGTTAAATTAACCAAAACGGATGTCGGTTTGTTGTTGGTGTGAACGAAGGCACGAAACCTTTTTGTCGGGTGCAGGAGTCTATTGACCGGCTGGGAGTGAGGCTGTTGAAATGTGCGCATTGAGTAGAGGGCCCCCTGGGCAAGTCGGCCAGAGTAGGCCATCGGTCCAAGGGACCGAGTTAGTGTGATGGGCACGGGCAGCCCACGGAAACTGGACTCGGAGCACCAAAATGCCACGTGGGCATCGAAGAAAACACTGCCAGGGGCATTCCCCACGTTCGGAGTAGGTAGGCTTGGAGACAGCCTCAGCGACCCGGGGGTGCCGTAGTTCACGTTCGGCAGATGGGTATCCCTGCCAATGGAGCCACGCTGCCCAGCCATTAAATTGTGCAAGAGCACGAGTGAAAATTTGGTGGCCAGGCCCAAATTAATAACGAACACCAACACAGGCGATGGGAATCATGGTTTCTGGAACCGATAGTTTAAAGAGACATGCGTGTTGAAAAGCCCCAGGGATAGATTAACGTTAATAAATAATCGGATAGATAGGAAGCGTGTACCCCTTCGCACCATCCATCCCTTTGCTGTTCGTAGGCCTCTGGACTCACCTTGGGAAATTGCTGAAATCTGAGGGAGTTATTCTGAGGCTGCATTGGGCCTCGAGAAGGATTCACGAGTCTCTTCCTTTCCTCAATCCTCTAAAAAGGATCTTAGGGACTGGTAGGAGATGGTCAGGACAGGTTAGCCGAACAAAGACGATGAGGGGGCGAGGGACACACGTAATTCTAAAAAATGAAACAAATAAAAAAATAAAAATAATAAAATCGTCTAAATTTCGTTGTTTTTTGATGCAAGCCAATGGGGGTGGGTATGGACAAGGACAGGAATAGGCGATAGGTTGGGGGGAGAATGTAGGGTATGTCTGAGCCCGTTTTCAGACCGGCCGGCACCACCGCACTCCACAACCTCACGAGACCAGACCGAGGGCGGCCAGCTTCGTGTGCAGACCTCCTCTTGTACTGCATCTTGCCTGGTCTGCGTTTGCCATGCCATGCCTTGCCTGCCCATGCCTTTGTTTGCATTGTCATCCATTCTCGCCATGTGCTCCAGGACCATCCCTGAAAGTGTTTTGCAAGGACTGCCCTGCAGGCAGCTGCATTACCGGGGACTGCATTTGAGCAGCCCGGATATTTCCTTCTTTTATGAAGGCCAGTTCAAATGGACCGGGGACTGCACTGAGCAGCCCAGAGATCTTGTTGCATAAAGGCCAGTTCAAATGGCCTATGAGATGGCATATGACCTTCCGTGTTCGGGTGAGTTGCCTCCAGTAGCCAGGAATGAAAAAAAAAATTCCAAGACAACCAAGGGACCTTTGAAGGCCCTAAAGACGTCTGACCATCAGTACCTGCTGTGCATTCACCCACAAATGTTAACTTTGCTGTGCTTTCTCTGCTCAAATCACAGGTCTTGAGCCATGGTAGTGTAAATATCAGTAATGTACATAATTTTAACCCACCTGTTGCTTGTTTAGCACCGGCATTGTAATTACGTTGTCTGAGTGAGTCTGTTAGTTTAGTTACGCAACGCACTAGATTATTTATTTTTGGGACTTGTATTCCAAATGTCGCACTCAGGGATCCGTAGGTAAAACGTACGAGGGGAAACCTACACCTGCATACAGATGTCCCAAAAGTCACTTATGTCGTTAAGTATGTGTGTAGTCAGATCCCTTTCCTTTTGTCTAGTGGGAGAATCAAAGGCGAGCGTTGCGATTTCTTTTAGTTAGGTTATTACATCTAATAAACCATCCCATATACATGACCCCTTCAGCCTATCACACTCCATCACCACCCGCTGGCTGCTTGTACCTTGACTTGCCGAGATGGGGGTCTCACGGTTCCAGTTCTCGACTCCCACGAACGTTGCAACTCTTGTACGATGGCCGGCGCGGCGCTGACCCTGTTACTTGTCGAGAGCGAAGCCACGTGGAGGAGTAACTGGGGTCTTCTGGCAGGGGCCGAGGCCCCGCACCGGAAAGGTGGGCCGGAGGACCCTGTCCAATCAGAGGCGGACAGCGAGGTGCGTTTTCGCCAAGGGCCCCTCCCCGTGGAGAGAGGCCAAAAAAAATCTCCGAGACTCTCTGTAAAAAAGGGGTCCTGTCGAGTTTGCTTTCTCGGTGGCTGTAACGGGTCGAGTTTGCTTTCACGGTGGCTGTAAGCAGTCAGTTTTGTTTCTCGGTGGCTGTATGGGGTTCTGAAGTTTCAGGGTGGCTGCTACGAGGAGTTTTAAGGAAGGACAGAGCGACCCTGACCTCCCTCCGTGAACCCCGATTGTTCACCACCCGAGCTCTGCCACAAACCACGAGTCCCTACGTGCGACTGGGGACCGGACCAACGACCTTTGTCGGGTGCCGCATCACGCAGCACGCCCTTCCTCCGACGGTCAGGTACACCACCGCACTCTGACCCCCAGCTTGTCTCTCTCCACGGCTATGAGGGTCCAATAAAGACTCTGGGTTTCTTTTCATTTTCTGTGTGTGTCTGCGTGTGGGCCCATCTTGTAAGCAGATCTGAAAATGTGTTTTTGCTCATTGTAAATACTTCTTGCATATTCGCGTTAAGTCTTGCTTTGTGTCTTAATTTAATGTAAATATTACTTGTTGGAAATGTTCCAAGTTCATTTCCGTCCCCTTCTTGAATTGGTCCAGCATGGTTCGGATCTGAGTTTAGGCGGGGTTTTATCCCCGATAATCCGTTAATTCCAGCCGGCACGGCTTTGGCAGTTTTCGATCGGCTGCACCCGAACCGGAGTTGGTAGTCAGTAGTTGGAACTCCACCGCAGTCGGTAGAGTGACCCGGTTCGAGCAAGACATGTCGTTTCCCTGGCAGTTGAATCCCGGCATGGTTTCCCCGGTAGTCAAAATCATGTAGTTAATTAGGTAAATTGGTTATTGACAAATAGAACCTATGCTACGCGGTTGAGATATTGGCGGCCACGGTCGGTTAAACGACCTGCCGGCTCGCGGAGTTATCCGAGCGACGGCCTTCAATTCCAGGGAGTTTGGTGGGAGACGACGCAAACCTCCCCCACCGAGTGGTCGTTCTCGCCACCGACCCCCGGCCCACAACAGTATATATGTATATTTCCTGAGTCAAAAATAATAAGATCCAGGCTTTCAATGACATCTTCGATACTGCTTTCTTTTCTCTACCTGTTTGTGGCAAGGATGTTGAGGTCACCGAGAGATTCACTTACCTTGGCAGTGATATTCATGTCTCTGCTGGCTGTGAGCCAGAGGTCAACAGACATCTGGGTCAGGCCTGGGGAGTCATGGATTCAATGGATTATGGCGTCTGGCGCTGCTCGTACCTGTGTGGGAGAATGAAAGTCCGAGTCTTCAGGTCCTTGGTGCTTCCAGTCTTGCTCTCTGGACGTGAGACTTGGACTGTGACCAGGAATCTGAGACAGACACTTAATTCCTTTGGCACCAGGTCTCTTTGGAGAATACTTGGCTATCGCTGGTCGGACTTTGTGTCCAACGAGCAGTTCCTGAGAGAGGCTCAATTGAGATTTGGTACCTGCATAGTCTGTGAGCATCAGCTGCGGCTGTATGGACCTGTGGCTCATTTTCCTAATGCTGATTCTGCTCACCAGATTCTCTTACTGAGGGAGTCGTGTGAGTGTATGAGGCTGATGGGCCGACCACGTGCCTCTTGTTGCAGTAGTTTGATCAGCATCTCAAAAAGATGGGGATGGGCCAGGCATCTGTCTGGGCGATGCTCAGGCAGAGGCCCCTGGTTTACTGGTGGAAATTGGGTGCAGCGACACGCTGCTCTGCCACATGCTCCCTTCTCTGACCTGACAAAGTAAGTGCTTTGCTGTTTTGAACCCTTCCCAGAGTTCCTCCACAACTATAAAGATGTTCACACATGGTACACACATCCCAATGCTGAACACCCCCTCAGCTGCCAGACCGGTTTCATCACTTGTTGGCGAATCATCAACGATAGCGCAGACAGAAATGCTTACCAATGAAGCTCCCAAGTATGTACCATGTGCAAACGTCAAAAGCAGTCAATGCATAAATGAAGAAAGACCCACCCACATCTCTCACCTATGAATGGAACGAAAAGCCAATCAGCTCTCACCTAATTCTCGGTCAAATTGGTTTGCTTTTTGTAGCTTCTTTGTCTTGAGGAGTGTGGTAGGTGAAACTAACTCACGAAAAGTTACTGCTGCTGCAACTCTCGTCCTCCACACATCCCTCCTGGGATTGCTCCAATCCTGGCTCGACAAAACAAACTTCAGGACTTCAGGTCAGGTATGGGAGCATGTGCCAGAACAGCGCGTCGCTGCGTCCACTTTCTGCCGGTACTCCAGGGGCCTCCGTCTGGCCATCCCCCAGGCAGATGCCAGGCCCATCCCCATCTCCTTGAGATGATGGTCAACCTGCTGCAACCATGAGGCACGTGGTTGGCCCACTGGCCTCCTCCACTCATGAGACTCCCTCGCTGAGAGAATCTGGTGAGCAGGATCAGCGTCAGGAAAACGAGCCACATGTCCATACAGCCGCAACTGACGCTCACGGACTATGCAGGTAACAAATCTCATCCGAGTTTCTCTCAGCAACCGCTCGTTGGACACAAAATCCGACCAGCGATAGCCAAGGATTCTCCGAAGACACCTGGTACCAAAGGAATTAAGTCTCCGTCTCAGATCCTTGGTCAGAGTCCAAGTCTCGCACCCATAGAGCAAGACTGGAAGTACCAAGGACCTGAAGATTCGGACTTTCATCTTCTCGCACAGGTACCGGCAGCACCACACCCCATGATCCAGTGAATCCATGACTCCCCAGGCCCGACCCAGACGTCTATTGACCTCTGACTCGCAGCCAGCAGAGACATGAATATCACTGCCAAGGTAAGTGAATCTCTCCACGACCTCAACAGCCTCACCACAAACAGACACAGACAGGACAGCAGCATCCAAGATGTCACCGAAAGCCTGGATCTTAGTTTTGACCCAAGAAACCCGTAATCCCAGCGGCTCCGACTCCTCATTCAGCACCTCGAGGGCCCCCAAAAGGATGTCTAAAGTCTCCACAAAGATGACTGCATCATCTGCAAAATCAAGGTCCGAGATCTTGACATTCCCAAACGATGCACCGCAACTTGATCTCTCCGACATCCTCCCTAAAATCCAGTCCATACAAGTGCTGAAAAGTGTGGGGGCAAGTACACATGCCTGCCGAACTCCAGTAACAACTGGAAATAAGTCAGAGATGGTACCACCACACTTCACAGCACTCTCAGTACCAGAGTAGAGTTCAGACATCAGATCAATCAGTTTTGATGGCACCCCACGAAGACCAATAATCCTCCAGAGGACATCCCGATTCACTGAATCGAACGCTTTACAGAGATCAACATAGGCTGCAAGCAGCCCCTGCCGAAACTCTTGTCTGCGTTCGGTGAGGACACGAAGGGCAAGGATACGGTCAATCATTGACCTCTTTGGTGTAAAGCCTGACTGCTCTGGACGCTGGTGCTCAAGCAGATGGTGGCGAACCCTATCAAGAATTATCCGAGCAAAGACCTTGCCCGGCATTGAGAGCAGCGTCACCCCTCGGTAGTTGTTGCAGTCTTGGCGATCACCCTTCCCTTTCCAGAGAGGGACAACAAGGCCCCTCTTCCAGTCAGTTGGGATGATGCCTGTGTTCCAGGCAGAGCACAAAACTGCATGCAACGACACGATTGCAGCATTTCCACCAGCCTTGAGAAGTTCGGCATGGATGCCACAGATTCAGGACTTGCTTTTCTGTTAGTGCCAAGTTTGGGAAGCAGTGCTTCAGGATCATCACTTCCCTTATCGAGCACCTTCGCAACTTCAATGTCATTTTCCTTCACAGTATCCAGTGTCACTCCCTACCCTACAATAATCAAAAAACATTTCCGCAGATCCACTCTCAACTACCGCTGTACCATCTCTGTTACAACAGCAAGAAGCGCCAGACTAATCATAACCCTCTGCCTTAGCATCACTTCCACAAGATTCATAAACAGAGTAATTGGCCTTCACAATTATCATCGAAATCTGAACTCTGAGATTGGCCCTGCAAATTCATTTTTAAAAAATCACTACCACGCTGCTTCATTTGACAAGCATCCTGCTTTCTCTTGAGGTTCGTCTGTGCCTGTTAACCCGCCTTACACTTTTTAAAATTGGGCAATTCTCTCTCTCCAGAGTCCACATCAGCAAACTCACTTTCGATCGTTTCCGAACTAGTCACTTGCTCGGTACTTGGCATGTAAACGTCACTGTCGCTCTCCTTCACTACATGTCCTGCAAATCGTTCAAACATTGGCTCTGCCAAGTCTGCTCAACCCTGCTCAGTAACACTGCCAATGATAAAGTGCTGAAAGTCCAACCCAACTTTGTACAAGTTAGTCAGCCATAGCGTGTTCTCAACAGGACCACCATCACCACCGATCAGGCTAACAGAAACTTTTAGTTCTATCTCCTCTCCCTTTACAGCATTGTCCCAAGTATTCAGCCGCTCCTGTAACATCTCCTCCATTTTTTCCCCCATTCAATTGTGGTTCCCACAAGCCTTTATCAACGAACAATCTGCTCTTGTTCTGTTACATGAGTTTCCAACTTTTGCACCTCCTCAGCCAAACAACCACCCTGGCGCCTACAAAATCCCAATTCCTCTACCTGCTGCTGCATTCTGACATCCACACAAGCGTGATGGTCCTCCAGGTCCTTGTTTACGCCCTCAAAGCCTTTATTTACTTTGTAAAATCTTTGATTTGTTGACCCAATTTGTCCTTCCAAGTTGGCCCTTCGTCGAGTATCCAATTTAGTCTCAAATTCTTCCAGTCTGTCCTCCATTTGGTGTTCTATTCTTTTCTGCATTCCATCAATTCACGCCCCCAGTTCCTGTGTTATTCCCTTCTTAATTTCGTTCATTTGATCAGTGATGCCTTTTTTTCCCCCTTCAATTTTGTCTTCCAATTGTCCATTAATTTCCTTCATTTCATTTCTGCACTCATTAATTTGTCCCTTTAATTGCCTATTCATTATTTCCATCATTTCATTCCTTTGTTCATTTTTTTCCTTTGTCATTAATTTTGTTTTCCACTCTCTTCATGTTTAAATTAATTCGTGCCTTCAATGCACTATCCATAAGATCCATTAGTTACCTCTGCCACCGAAGGTAAAGGAGGTTTTTATGTTTTCACCCCTTTCTGTCTGTTTGTCTGTCTGTTTATTTGTGTACAGGACATCTCAAAAAGTTGTAGACGGATCCAGATGAAATTTTGTGGACAGGTTTGGTGTGTGACAAGGATGAACTCATTAGATCTGGTGAAGATCCGGATCTGACGACTATAATTTTTTAAGTGATTCTTCACCATTGAGAGATTTCATCGCATTGTTCCAACGTGAACCGGAAAGCCAATGCTCCCGCTACCGACGTCCCATTTCCCACTATTGTGGTGGGCTGGCTGACGCATGGGACGGGGAAAACTTCTACCCTATCCTTCACAGCCAACACCAACCTCGGCTCACTTCCTTCATCCTCATTATCTCCCACGAACAACGCCATATTGTGTATCATCTCCTCCATTCTTTCCTGGCACACGTTTAATCTCCTCAGAAAAAATTTTTTCCCTTAAATTTCCAAGCGTTCTTTTATCCTCCAACACCAATTAACAATACAATTTGTACCTCGGTCACTACAACCCTCTCTCCCTCAATGGTAGAGAGGTGATTATTTTAAAATTTAGATTTCAAATTCTCTTCCTTTTTTAAAAACCTTTAGCTCGCTCCGACACCAAATGTTGTGGTCCCGATGGATTAAAAAAATCCCACTCCTGATCAACATCTGTTGATCAGGGTTCGAATCCCACTCCTGACACCAATTGTCGTGTCCATGCCGGTTAACACCGACTTGGAGGGATAGCCGAACAGTTCTACCTTGGAGGCGAAAACGTGATCCTTGGAGATGAATGTGCACGTGGGATGGGAGGCGGCAAAGCAAGTACCAAACATATTCACCAGGACAGAGGACAAAGGTTTACACTATAACCCACAATGAATAGACAGACACAAGCAATCTTAATAAATAGGGGTTTAATGAACATAAATTAAAGCATGAGGGAATGAAATGTGAGGTAATTTACAGCCTAAAGTTGAGGCACCTCGACACACAGTTACAAAAACGGACAAGGGGAAAAGATAAAACAAAAGAAAAATCCCTCCTTTATTCTGGCACTTAGCTTCATCGAGAGATGATCCCTTTTGGACTTGGCGTTGTCAAAACCACGTAGTCACCGCGTGGGAAACCGCACCCAAAAATGGCACCAAGCCGCTTGCTCTCTCGGCGGGAAATGTACAGGAGGCAATTCAGGCGGTGATATTCAACACCAGGGCTCAGAAACCGCCATGCAGTCTCTTCTCATATTTGAGATTGCCAACCCCGCTCCTCTCTTATGCCAGGTCGCTTACAATGACGGCCCACCTTCCTCCTCGAACACACAATGGGTTCATGTCGAGTTATTGCTGAGAGACACGTTCTTCTTCTCCTCTCCTCTCCCTCTCATAAACGTACAACTTCGCGACTCAGCCGAACAGTAATGGCGAGTGTCTTGCTCCAGCACATGGGCAAATTCAAACAGCATGAACATGAGAATTGCACAGGCTTCTTCACCATGTCGAGGAGAAGCAACCATAATGCCATTCTTTTCTAACTGCCATTTCCTCACTCGCTTATCTGCCGAACCCATTGAAGTCCACCCCCATCCATCATCAACCCCAGGGGTGTGGTTTGCGAGTTGTCATTTTTTGAGGTGTGGTGTTTTGCCTGCTTGGAACGTTTCGCTCAGTTGTTGTCGTTTTAAGGACATGATTCCTTTTTATCGCCGGTCTTGTAAATGCAAAAACATAGGAAAAGGTCACAGGGGGCAATCACATACTGGGAGAAATTGGCCTTAATCCCCACCTAATTAACATAGCACTGCCCCCATGCGGTGACATGTAACAACTTAAGCTGACAGTTTTCCCAACTTAAATTACATTGAGATGTCTCCTGCTCGTCCACAGACCATA
>NC_140963.1:89614313-89624313 GCF_056783735.1 Eptatretus burgeri
CGGCACCCCGCGGAGATGCCCTGATGATATAAAAAGACGGTCTGTGAGGAGAAACGTTTGGAGAGAAAAGGCAAAAGAGAGGCGTTCTGTGAGGAGACATGTTTGGAGAGGAAAAGGCGAAATAGGGACGTTCTGAAGCGAGAGAGATGTTGTGTGAGGAGATACGTTTTGAGAGTGGGGAAAAAGCGAAAGCGATACGTTCTGAAGAGAAAGAGATATGTTCTGAAGAAGAAAGAGATACGTTCTGAGACAATAAAAAAGCGTGAACGAAAGAGGTACGAGAGAGATGCGAGCAAGAAGCGGGTGTAGGTGCGCAGAAGAGGAGAAGGAAGCACGTGTGTGGGTGTCTGGCCAGCGCCAACAGCGTGACGGTTCGTCCTGCCCAGAGCTTCGGCAAGCGAGCGTGTGGACTGGCGTTAAAGGCTGCCCCGCGAGAGGCTGTATGACAAAGCTGGGTGCTGGTGATGGACGTGACACCCACGCATGCTTTTCAGAACGTTTTTGCTTCATGGACGACTTTCTGGTGAGCAAGACGATTTTCTCCCCCTCACCTCCCCCTGAATGATCCGTTGGGTACCCTTGTCTGTGTTTAGCTGTAAGTCAATCCCCGTTAAGCTTCTGCTTTTTGTCTCTTTCCTGGCATTTTGATTGATTTTGCTTTTAAATTCTTTATTTACCTCAGCAAATAAAAAGTTCTTTTTATTTATTTATTTTATTATTAATAAATTATTTGTCGATTTCCAACCTGTCCGTGTTTGTCCTTTCATTCATTGGTCTAGCATTGTTTGAACCGAGATAGACTGGGAGGTAATTACCACAGATTTGACCAAAAAATCGTTGGTACTCACCAACGGTTAAAACGCTCGGCCGCCCGAATTAAAATCTAATTAGATAATATTGGTGCTTTGCCGAGGGCGCGCTCCCCGCTCATGTAACCACGTGACCTCTAGTTAAACGGAATAATTAGATGGCAGACACTGGAACTCGTGGTTGACTGGGTGGCATTCGTGGTTTTAAAACAACCCACCGCACCGCAACGTTAATTGTGAGCGGTGGCCCCAGATCTGGCTCCACAGAGGACAACCGGGGATTAATCCCCCTGAGTGACAAGTTGGTGTCTCGGTATCCGGCACGGCAACAATATGTTGACATACACATATACATACACACATATATGTATATATACATACACATATATGTTGTAAGATTGGGGCAAGTTGGGATTATACATCTTTAAAGAAGGCTCTTCCAACCAAAAGTAAACTAGATCTACTCCACTAATTTCAGCAATAAGCAACAGCAGACGTGATTTCAGGTGACGTTTCACCAGCTTCACAGCTGGCTTCTTCAGTGGAATATAGTGGACAGGTTAGGTGTGTGACAAGGACGAATTGATTAGATGGTGGTGATGATTTGGATCTGGATCACGAGATTTTTTGTTAATTTCTTAGTGATTCTTCACCATTGCGATATGGGGCCAAAAAATATATTTCAAAAAGGTGCGGAGGATGATGATAAAACTCGGTGGATGAGTTGGAATGTGACAAGAACAACTGCTTAGATTTTGGTTCAGGTCAGGATGCAGATTTGGCCTATTGGTGGGATACAAAACATAAAATGTTCAGCCTGACTATATGATGTATACGCTCTCAAGTGCTGTTGGAATGACCTCACCATCGAAGCTGTTTTCACTGTTTGTTTCTCTGTAAACAGGATATCTCAAAAAGTTTTGGACATTTACATTTATTTAAACATTGTAACCCACAACCTCGAAGTGTAAAAACATATTCTACATATTTCAGAAAATGAATTAAAAGTACAAAACAAAATAAACTACGATATCTTCGTTGGATAAGTGTCCACCCCCGAGTTAATACTTGGTGGAAGCACTTTTGACAACAATTATGGCTGTGAGTTTGTAGGGATAGGTCTCCACCAACTTTTCACACCTTGATTGGGCAATATTTGCCCATTCTTCTGTACAAAACTGTTCAAACTCAATCAAGTTGTGTGGGGAGTGTTTAGTCAGGTTCCTTGTGTCCATAATTTGACGTTCGTTGGAATTTTTTGGAGAGTAGCTAACCCCAACATTTTTGGAAAGCTTAAACAATATAAAAACAGAAAATCCATGTTTCACATTTTTTTCAATGCATATAATGTGGTCAAATAGGTCGTTTTGGGGTAAAAACCCTTTTTTTTTTAAATTTCAGCTCTGAAAATTCAAAATTAATCGCAAGCAAGCAACTGATGATGCATAATTGTTAACTCGAGGACAGTTCTTAATATAGAATACATATATCTGTATTTTGAGCAATGGTTGCCATGGAAACGGCGATCATTTTGTCAAATTACCGTTTATTTAATGTATTGCTTTCAAATCTTGAAACAAGTAACGCATGAATATGGTGATCAGTGAAATGTACTTAATGTCAAATATGAGTTTGTAGCCAATTGGCATCACTGTCTCTAATGTCACTCATCATTGCCATCGTCATCATCACTATCGTGGTCATGCCGTTCAATGTTTGAGTCGTCGTCATTCTCACACGAAGTGCTGCACATGCAAAGATCAGTGCATGTGAAGTTCTTGGCCCTGCAGGGACATCTCTGTGATGAACATTCTGTCTTGCACTGGCACCTTATCATCTCGATAATTGCTTTTGGTGCAGGGAGAATGTCTGTTGTTGTCGGTTTGAGTTGACCACTCGTGTCCTTGTGGAAGCCATTATTTAATGGATCAAGAAATGTTTGCTGAGAAATTGCTGCTTGACCCCAAACGTATGCCTGGATATGTACCCGCATGAGATGCTGCCTCAGAGCACCGACAGTTGGTGGTAACTTGTCATTCTCAGCCATGTTCTTACAGAAGAGATGCCACCAAAGTTCAGGGATGCTGCAAATATTGACACCACTTGGACAACAACCTGAACAGACAAATCTTGCTAAAGTTGTGTATAGGTCCTCTGACAGTTCAGCATCCTTACAAAGCATAGCAAATGCATCTACCATGTCGTCACCGGCCTTCAAGTAACACTGGAACCACTTTGCCTTGCCATGTCGAGTGAACCACCCAGTATTATCGGCACCTGTGAATGCGTGGAAGGCTGGCAATGCCTGGGCTCTCTCCTCACCGAGGGCCTTCCAGATTGGTTCGATTTTGACAATGCTAGATGCCATTGAGATAGATGTGTGTCTTGGCAGGAGATGATAGTTTGCTATGGCAAGAACCAGAACATCCGTATCAGGTGAGAATATCGTCAGCTCAATATCTCCTGTGTGTTGCTGTGATGCAGCTATTGCTTGCTGGATCATCAACGTATCGGCCTCCTCATGGTTATTCGCCTCAAATTGGAGACCCCTGTTGCTCGACGTCCACCCAGATGCCGAAACGACTACCACCTTTGTTGAATCGCGGTTGTATTCCAGAGTTTTCTCTGCTAAGTACTCCGTCAGATCAGCTTTGGTTTGATCATGGGACAGAAATTGACTCATCGTGATGTGTTTGATACTGGTATCATCCTTGACCTGATATTGGACTGGTGCCTTTCTTTGACGTCGTTTGTCTCTGGTTGTGCTCTTGAGGGAATCTTGCTTGTATGTATCAAAAACAAGAATTACATGGTCAAAGCCTCTGGTCAGACTCATCACACTATCATTGAAACATTCACTGAGGTCCTTCACCGTCACGACCATTGCTGGTTTCTTGGTCATTTTCTGGACAACTACCATTCCATCCACGACTGCGACCTTCGTGCTCGTACTGCCATCAATTACAGCATCAGCGGGTGCTGGTTCCATGTGTGTGACATCAAGCTCATCTTCTGGTAAAGACGGTTCCTTGTTGGCAAACTTCTCCAAGTTCTGGATTAGCTTTGATTTGTCGGTGCATGACAGTAAGCTACCGTTTGGTGCAAACAGGGCCCTTGGTGTCACAGTGAATTCAAAGTTGCCAATTGCATCCTTCTGGTCGACGTCCCTGCTGGATCTGGAGAGTACCATCAGTCTACCAAACAAATCCTTGGTTTATTTTAGATCTACTGTCTTGTCCCTGATCTTGATTGCAAGTGTTGTATTGCCAGACATGTACATTCTGTTCTTCTCCTTCTTCACTGGCGCCCATAGGATGACATCACCATTGATCCGTTTAGCAACAAAATCTTCATGGAGATTCTGCCCTATATTCTGTCCTATAAACACATAGCTATAACATGACGACTGCCCAACTTCCAACTCCTAGCCTAACAGGAAACACAATTAAAACCTCAAACCCCATGGCCATTCAAACTATAATCCTACCCCATACAGAAGAACATAAAATGACAAAAAGGTACATATGCCTCAAAGGCGATCACAACTTACCGAAAAAAGGAAGAAAGGTGTTGAAAACCGAATATGATGAAATGAAGCTCCGAAGTAAACCGTCATGAATAAATCGAAAATAAACGAAGTGAACAGAAAATGACGTCATAGTGCTGCACGTGCTTGGGCATGCGCCGCGCCACATCACGACGTCATGCCACGCCCAACAACCATAACTTGAGGCGATGGCATGGCGTCGCGACGTGGCGTCACCTATGTTCCCTACAAGATCACACTTACAATACATCAAACTACAAAAACTTAAAATCAAACGTTTTACTACTGCAGGTGCCGAAACCTTCTGATATTGAACAACAGACACACCAATGTTTCATTGCACAGATAGCCGTTTCCATGGCAACCAACTGTTCCAATACTTGAAAATCATAATACTTGTGTGTAAGTTAGTCATGGTCACTATATTTAACAATTATTTAGGCCATCCGAGAGAAAATATAATTAAAAAATATATATATTAAAAAATGGCAATTCCACTCCAAAAATGCTGTTTCCATGGCAACCGACAGTCAAAATGCAACATTTTATTATCTTATAAAATCCATTGTTAGCCATTTAACAGTAATCCATCATCAGTTGGTTATTTTATATTGTTTCAGATTTTTTAAAATTGGAATTCAAAAAAAGCGTTTTTCACCCCAAAACGACCTTTCCAAAAGTTGAAAAAATGTGAAACCATTTTTTTATTTAAATACATTTTAAACTTCTCAAAAATCTATAGGTTGACAACTCTCCAAAAAATTCCAACGAAATTACACAAGGAACCTGACTAGTTGATGTACAGCAATCTTCAAGTCCTGCCACAGATTTTCAGTTGGATTTCGGTCGTGGCTCTGACTGGGCCACTTAAGGTCACTTATCTTTTTGTTTATTAGCCACTCCAGTGTAGCTTTGGCTGTGTGTTTCTAGTCGTTATCATGCTGAAAGGTGAACTTCCATCACAATTCCAGCTTTCTTGCAGAGGACAGCAGGTTTTCCTCTCGGTTTTTGTGAATTTTGCTCCATCCATTTTACCTTCGATCCCAACAAGTGCCCCTTTCCCTGCTGAGGAAAAACATCACCATAACATGATGCTGCCATCACCATGCTTCACAGTCGAGATGTTGTTCTTTGGATGACGTGCTGGGTTGGGTTTTTGCCAAACGTAACCTTTTGGATGAAGGTCAAAAAGTTCCATCTTGGTTTTGTCCGACCCTCCCCTCTCATTCTTGTTGCCGACCATCTCATTCCACGCTGCCTCCCCCCTCCTTCACGCTGCCTCCCCCCTCCTTCACGCTGCCTCCCCTCCTTCACGCTGCCTCCCCCTCCTTCACGCTGCCTCCCCTCTCCTTCACGCTGCCGCCCCCCTCCTTCACGCTGCCTCCCCCTCCTTCACGCTGCCTCCCCCTCCTTCACGCTGCCTCCCCTCCTTCACGCTGCCTCCCCCTCCTTCACGCTGCCTCCCCCTCCTTCACGCTTCCTCCCCCTCCTTCATGCTTCCTCCCCCTCCTTCACGCTTCCTCCCCCTCCTTCACGCTGCCTCCCCCTCCTTCACGCTGCCTCCCCCTCCTTCACGCTGCCTCCCCTCCTTCACGCTGCCTCCCCCTCCTTCACGCTGCCTCCCCCTCCTTCACGCGGCCTCCCCCTCCTTCACGCGGCCTCCCCCTCCTTCACGCGGCCTCCCCCTCCTTCACGCGGCCTCCCCCCTCCTTCACGCGGCCTCCCCCTCCTTCACGCGGCCTCCCCCTCCTTCACGCGGCCTCCCCCTCCTTCACGCTGCCTCCCCCTCTTTCACGCTGCCTCCCATCTCCGTCACGCTGCCTCCCCCTCCTTCACGCTGCCTCCCCCTCCTTCACGCTTCCTCCCCACTCCTTCATGCTGCCGCCCCTCCTTCACGCTGCCTCCCCTCCTGCACGCGGCCTCCCCCTCCTTCACGCGGCCTCCCCCTCCTTCACGCGGCCTCCCCCTCCTTCACGCGGCCTCCCCCTCCTTCACGCGGCTTCCCCCTCCTTCGCGCTGCCTCCCACCACCTTCGCGCGTCTCCTCCCTCCTTCACGTTTCCTCCCATCTCCGTTGCGCTGACTCCCATCTCCTTCGCGCTGACTCCCATCTGACTCCCATCTCCTTCGCGCTGACTCCCATCTCCTTCGCGCTGACTCCCATCTCCTTCGCGCTGACTCCCATCTTCTTCGCGCCGCCTCCCATCTCCTTCCCGCTGCCTCCCATCTGACTCCCATCTCCTTCGCGCTGACTCCCATCTTCTTCGCGCCGCCTCCCATCTCCTTCGCGCAGCCTCCCATCTTCTTCGCGCCGCCTCCCATCTCCTTCGCGCCGCCTCCCTTCTCATTCGCGCCTCCTCCTCCCTCATTCGCGCCTCCTCCCCCCTCATTCACGCCGCCTTCCCCCTCATTCACGCCGCCTCCCCCCTCATTCACGCCGCCTCCCCCCTCATTCACGCCCCTCCCCCCTCATTCACGCTGCCTCCCCCCTCATTCACGCCGCCCCCCTCATTCACGCTGCCTCCCCCTCTTTCACGCTGCCTCCCATCTCCGTCACGCTGCCTCCCCCCTCCTTCACGCTGCCTCCCCCTCCTTCACGCTTCCTCCCCCTCCTTCATGCTGCCGCCCCCTCCTTCACGCTGCCTCCCCCTCCTGCACGCGGCCTCCCCCCTCCTTCACGCGGCCTCCCCCTCCCTCACGCGGCCTCCCCCCTCCTTCACCCGGCCTCCCCCTCCTTCCCGCGGCTTCCCCCCTCCTTCGCGCTGCCTCCCACCACCTTCCCGCGTCTCCTCCCTCCTTCACGTTTCCTCCCATCTCCGTTGCGCTGACTCCCATCTCCTTCGCGCTGACTCCCATCTGACTCCCATCTCCTTCGCGCTGACTCCCATCTCCTTCGCGCTGACTCCCATCTCCTTCGCGCTGACTCCCATCTCCTTCGCGCTGACTCCCATCTTCTTCGCGCCGCCTCCCATCTCCTTCGCGCTGACTCCCATCTGACTCCCATCTCCTTCGCGCTGACTCCCATCTCCTTCGCGCTGACTCCCATCTTCTTCGCGCCGCCTCCCATCTCCTTCGCGCAGCCTCCCATCTCCTTCGCGCCGCCTCCCTTCTCATTCGCGCCGCCTCCCTTCTCATTCGCGCCTCCTCCTCCCTCATTCGCGCCTCCTCCCCCCTCATTCACGCCGCCTTCCCCCTCATTCACGCCGCCTCCCCCTCATTCACGCCGCCTCCCCCCTCATTCACGCCCCTCCCCCTCATTCACGCTGCCTCCCCCTCATTCACGCCGCCCCCCTCATTCACGCCGCCTCCCCCTCATTCACGCCGCCTCCCCCTCATTCACGCCGCCTCCCCCCTCATTCACGCCGCCTCCCCCTCATTCACGCCGCCTCCCCCTCATTCACGCCGCCTCCCCCCTCATTAACGCCGCCTCCCCCCTCATTCACGCCGCCTCCCCTCTCATTCACGCCGCCTCCCCTCTCATTCACGCCGCCTCCCCTCTCATTCATGACACCTCCCCTGTCATTCACGCCGCCTCCCCTCTCATTCACGTTTCCTCCCCTCTCATTCACGTTTCCTCCCCTCTCATTCACGCCTCCTCGAGTCCCTTTTTAGAGAGAGTAGCGACATAGAGGGTCCGGAAAAATCTAGTCACGTGATTGCGTGGAGCCATTTTGAGTCCATCGCAGACAGGATCGGACGCATATCGGTCAGCGTTTTAACGTTCCCGCTGTACGCAGCGTTCTCATTCGTGTTTTACATAGATTTTACGACAAAATGACAGGTTGTTGCACCTTTGGGTGCACAAATAGAACGGAGAAGGGATTCAAGATGTATATATTTCCATCAGATGATAAAAGACGGAAAATCTGGGAGATCAGAGTCAGTCGTGTTGGATGGAAAGCAACTTCTTCGTCAGTTCTCTGCCAGGTCAGTGTGATGGTGGTAATGGTCCCATATGCGTATATTTGTGTGCTGCGAGTGAGACTGGCCTTTGCTTTGGCTTTCCAGGCTTGTTATCCATTGCTCGTGGATTAATTAGCACTTGAAGGGGAAGGCATCTTTATTTAAAATTAAGTTTCAGTTAGAGTCTTCGAGCTAGATCAATTAATATAGGGTCTAGATCATGTCTCCAAAGTCAGACTCAGATTCAAAGTCAAAGTCAAACTAAAGTCAAAACAAAGACGAATGAATGGAGAACGGATCCTGCCTAACTCGGCCCACGGGCTAACACGGCCCACTCTTCAAAGGCAGGGTTAGGGTCAACACTAACCCTAATTCTGACCCTAAACCTAAATCTAACCCTAAACCCTAACCCAAGCTTTTAAGAGTAGGTTATATCAAAGATTTAAAATCTATTGGTGTGGGTGTGGACTGCCAGATCTCAGGAAACTAAACAGGTCGACACACCATAGAAGCATAGAAGGGAGCCCATCTTACTTCTGAGTGTAGAATGGTCGGGACTGGCTTTTACCTTCGGCTTTAGTGGACAGAAAGTTTCGAAACAATGTTAATAACATAAGTTGATGTTATTAACACCATTTCAACATGATATTTCTGAGAGGGAATGATTGTAATATCGGTTGGAAATTAAATATATGTACTGTATGAATATCTCGCAAAGGAGCTCATTATGAATGACGAGAATTTGAGCATGTATAGTTGTATACTCTGTTTTGAGGTACATGAATCAAAACTTACAAATTGTTGTTTGTATGAATGGACCAATGCCCTGTGCTAAAGGCACCTTCCTGCCTGTGGTAGTTAGTACTCAAACAAGTGAATGAAATGCTTTGTTTTTAACAAAATTATGTCATTTGCTATAAAAGTGGAAGGTTACAGGTTCACGGTTTGAGTATTAATCGTAAATGAGTTCAAAGCCTTTCACAATGGTCTCAGACCTTCGTAAAACAAATAAAACTCGAGGGGGAGCACTCGGGAGAGAAATTTTGTTGAAAAAAAAGTTGCAAAAATTTTTTTTCCTCTTAACAATTTTTTTTTTTTTGGGGGGGGGGGGTTGGAAATCACTTAAAACATGTAGAAATGCAAAAAAAAAAAAATTCAAATATTTTTTCAAATTGGCCGCCAGAGCGGCCATATTGGATTTTGAACAATATAATGATGTATATATTGTGATATATAGATGAACAATATAACGTCCAAAATATAATGCCATGATCCTCGGACCAGACCAAACCCCCCACCAAGTTTCGTCGAAATCCGTCGAGGAGTTTTTCCGTAATACTGTTCACAAACAAACAATCAAACAAACAAGCAGTCATCGACTGGTACTTACGAAATCGTCAACTTGACCTCTGACCTTGTCTAATAAAAGCTGTCTCTCGAGAAGGTAGCGACGCAAATCAGAAGTTTCTACGATGATTCTGTACCAAACCATCAAAAATCGAATGTTTTGGATGTTTGACCTCACTGTGACCTTGACCTTTGACCGATTTTGACCAAAATCTAATCAGCGCTAGCCACCACCCTCCTGAATCACGTGGTGTAATTTGACATTGGTAGCTTCTTCCGTTCTCGAGTTATCGTGCCTACAAACAAACAAACAAACAAACAAAAGTCATCAATATACTTACGAAATCATTAGATTTCGTAAGTCACAAACAGAAAGGGGTGAAAACAGTAACCTC
>NC_140963.1:89626813-89659313 GCF_056783735.1 Eptatretus burgeri
CCTATCAAATGCATGTCCAGAACACCTCCTTCCCCTCCTCGCGACCTCATCCTCCTCGCTCCCTCACCCATCCCGGAGTGTATAGTGACGGGTGGTGAGGCCTCGCTCTCCCACTCCCCTCCACGCCTCACACCCCTGGTCTTCACATTCCCATCAGCAAAGCAACAGGTTGTATTTGCTCATATACATGTATAATGTATTGTTACGAATTTCATTCCGCCCGGCGTGCGATCGGCCACGTAACTCGAATCGCGACCGCGTTGCCCACCGGAACGGACAATTCAGTCGTGACCCTCCTTGGAACTATCGCCAGGAGCTCGTCACGGGTGGGTCTTTCGACCACACCACAATCGTGCCAATCGGCCACCCGCGCAGGATAGGGTTGTTCGCCAAACTCGACCTACCTAAGTACCTGCGCGAGTAGTTAACCGGGCGATCGTACCTCGCCGCTGGCCGGCCGAGGACACGAACCGCTTAAGCGGTCCGTTCCGTGCTTCAGTGATAACCAAGTGGTGTTATCGCTGGCCCCGACGGACGTGATTATTTACCGGGTGCTTACACCCCTCCTACCAATTCCTTCCGTGATGCAAGATGGAACTTTCAAACAAGGGAAAGGACGCAACGAAACGGAGAACAGTTCAACAAGCACATTTATTGCACACTCAGACAAGCACGTATTTTACAGCCATACAGAAAATCATGCACGTATAACAGTGAAAGCAATGAAAGCAAGCAAAGGTAGAGTTACAACCGAAGAAAGTGTCTTTATTTCACACGCACACTTAGACAATTCTACTTATAAGACGGTGCCACCACATGCATTTACACAAAAGCAAAGGAAAAAGCCACCCTCAAAGGCAAGGGTGGCAGACAGTTCCGTGGACCAAATGTGCGTGGAACCTGGATGAGCAGCCAGGTCCACTCGACCGAAGAGTCTTACCCGCGCCCTCGTGGCACGATGGCGGGCAAGCCGCAATGTCAGCGTAGCTGCGCCTGGCTTCGTGCCCCTGGCGTGGCCGGTGAGCTCTCTCCGGCGTTATCCCCGCATGCACGTGTTTCACCGTCAGCACCACGGTTGGGGAGGGGAACGGACGGGGTTACCGGCGCTTTCTTAGCGCGGAGCTCGGTAAGGGAGAGGGGAATTGCTGACGCTCCGTCCAACGAGTTGACGCTCTGGACCGCACTGGCTCCGGCGAACTCCTCTTGACTGTGGCCTCCACGACGCCCCTTCTCCGCGTTAGTCCCCACTCACCCCTTTGGTTCGCCTCTGAACCCTCCTCCACGTCCCTGCTCCAATCAGCAACTCGCCCTCCTCGCCCCTCAACTTCGACCTGAGTTCCGAGCTCCTTCCTCTCCATCGATCGGCCCCCGTCTGCCTTTCCCCATCTGCTTCGAGCTCCGTCCTGTTCTCCGACCCCTCCAGACTGCCTCGAGTTGCGTTGTGCTCGCGCTTATATAGGCCGGGGGAGGAGTGCATATGTAAATTTGTGGATCACAGCGGTTTTGGAGGCAGGGCTACACCACCTGATGCTCAGCCATTGGATGGATGAAAAGTGGGCGTGAATCATTCCTGATCCGATTTCCTCTTTGAAAGGATCCCATTCCCAACCCATGGCACGACGTTCGGTAGAAAGGCGAAGGTGGTGGGAGTTTGCTGTGGTGGTTTGGGAAGGGTGTTGGTGGTGGCGATTTGGTTGTTGGCGGGCGTCGTTTGAGAATGGCGGTGAAGCGATGTTTGCGGGGTGGAGTTGTGGAGGTAAAGAGGCAAAGGTGGTGGTGTTTGGTGTAGTTGTTTGGGGGCGTTGTTGGTGGTGGCGATTTGGTTGTTGGGGGATGATTGGGCCAAAATAACGACAGCAAAAGAAAAACGGCTATCTCAAAGGATCACAGCCCTGTGAACACGGAAATTCCCTCCAAACAACGGTGGGGAAATCTAACCACACATACTTATCATCATAACTGATCTAAGGTCCTTTGTGGTGGTCTGCGAATTTCCACAGCCGTAACACTACCCCCTCCCTTCTTTACAGACTCGTCCCGAGTCGTTGAATTTTCGTGTGCCATCATGTGTAGTTCTCCCCGAGTACGTTTTACCTTCGGATCCCTGAGTGCGACATTCATGGTATTCGTGTCCCCAAAATAAATAACCTACGGGCTGAGTAACTAACTCAACAAATCCACTCATACAGACGACTTGAATAAAATGCTGGCGCTATGACATACATGCGGGGGCGCACTCATATACAATACACAACTTAACAACTTAACCTTATAATTTACACTATTCCATTGCCCAGGATCGATGGACTCTGCAAAGAGAAAAAGTTAGCAGGGAGCCAGGCTGCTCGCACGCAGTCCAAGGCCTCCCCCTTCTTAAAATGAATGCAGTGAACAAACAAACGGTGCACGGGCCGCCGGTGCAGTCCCGTGTTGCAGCTGCCATCAGGGCAGTCCCTGCAATTTGCGCGAGGATCCTGGCGCATATGGTAATGAACAGGGGGGGTGGGGGGGAAATGCAAAACAGGACGGGGCAACTGGACGAGGGCAGCAGGCATGGGCCAATGCAAAGGCAGGCAGGCAAGGCCAAACAAGGCCGCTGTAGCAAACAGCCGGCAGACGAAGTGACCGGCACAGGTCTTGAAGCAAAAACACAGTCGGCAGATGACGTGGCCAACACAGGCCTCGAAGCAAACAGCCAGCAGATGATCCGACTGGCACAGGCCTTGCAGCAACAGCCAGTAGATGAAGTGGCCGGCACAGGCCTTGAAGCAAAACAGCCAGCCGATGAAGTGGCCATCCTCTTGCCTTGAAACGGAGGTTCGTGGAGGGAGTGCGGTGGTGCTGGCCACTCGGAAGGCGGGCTCGGACCTACCCTACTGTCTCCCTCCCAACCTATCGCCTTTGCCTGTCTCTGTCCATACCCACCCCCTTAATTTGTCAAAACCCAATTTAGCCCCAACCTATTTTTTTGTTTTTATTTTTACTTTCCCACTATGAATCGTCCCCTAACCCCCTTCATCGTCTTTGTTCGGCGAACCTATCGTCTCCAAGCCTACTCCCAACCCCTACGTTCCCTTCCTGGAGGGGAATAAGGGAGAGCTAGCGTCCTGTGTCGAGGCCCAACTCAAGCCCCAGGATGGCTTCCTCAGACTTCAGCGATCTTTCCCAAAAGTGGGTCCAGCGGCCCACAACGAGAGCGAAGGGATGGATGGTGCAGAGGGGTACACTTCGTAACTACCCTAACCATTAACTTTTAAACTACCCCGGGGCTTTCAACAAGCGCCTCTCGCTTAAACTATTGGTTCTACCAACCAGGATTCCCGTCGCCTGTGTTGGTGTCCTCACAATTTTGGGCCTTGCCCCCCAATTTTTCACCCGTGCCCTCACACGGTTTCGTGGCTGGGACGCGTGGCTACCTTGGCAGGAACTCCCCTCTGCCGATTCTCCAAAAATGGCACTACACTGCCTCCGAGCCTACCAGCTCCCTAAACTGGGGAGTGCCCTCCCTGGCAACTCCCCTCAACGCTCACGTGGCAGACTGGTGCCCCGGGCCCCTTTCCAAGGGTCACCCGTGCCCACGCACTGCCCACGCGGCCTATGGCGCCACGGGCCCCGCATCAGCGGGTCATCCATGCCCACTACACTATCCCGCCCCCCCCCAATGGGCCCTTGGCCTACCGCGGCCGACTAGCCCGGTGCCCGTGGTACCCACTCAGCGATACTCACCATTCGCAGCCACGCTCCCAGCCGATCAACAGGGCTCCTGCACCCCTCCAAATAGGTATCGAGCCTACTTTCCCACCAACAACAAAACAACCTCCATTTTTCAATTTCGCTAACCCCCTAACTCACTCTACACTGACCCTGGGGTCCCTTGGGCGGTGACGTGGATTTTTTTAAACCCACCTTGTTGTGATCGTTGTCCTCCTGAAGGATTCTAACTGGCCGATTTTGGAATCCTATTTGACTTCAGACAGAGTTTAACGTTTGTCCGATTTGATTATAAAATCCTACAAAAACCCTATCGACACTGATAAAACTGATGTCCACACAAGTCCTTCCTTGTGAAACAATTTATTTCCTAATTATACACCATACACTTCTCACCCTTGCACAATGAACTTAAGAATCCCCATTGATTGCAATATTATTTGGTTCTATTTCATTTATTCTTACTTTAGTTTACAGTGAGACCAACCTGATTCAATTCACTTCTACATTACATCAGAGAGTTTTATTCTAACTTGGGACTTGGTCAGTTCCAAGGAGTACAAGCCACTGAGAAACTATACTTCCTCACGTGCTTGCACTGAAAACAATTTTAGATTTCAAAGCATTTTATACTTTCATGAGAGAGAGGTTGGGGGATATTCACCCAGACTGTAGACGTGTCCTTAAGACGAAAAGCCACTTCGTACATTTCTAAGCTAAGGTTCATTTATCAGCTCGGTCACTCTGCTCCAGAACAACACATTTCTTATCATTTAGGGGAAAAGTCTTTTGGCCAGAAATGACAGCCAATTCAACTTGCAGCATAAAAGTTACATTTCTGAAACTCCATTTGTTACAATTTAAAATACATTAATATAAATTTTTCCTCCACAGCGGGAATCACTCCTCCCCCCAATCACTCATCGCACCATGCATACCACATTCGCTCCATACATACAGACCCGCTGGCCTCACTTACTCAACATGTCTCCTTTCCGCTCTTCAACTCACCCATCGCTGATCTCTGCCATCCTGCTCACTACTTCCCCTAACTACCTCGTGCTCCCATGTCGTCCCTTACACTACAGCACGTTCCTTTTTAACATTACGTAGCTAAGCTACGTCCCCTCTACACACTCACAGTCCGTCACTGTCCTCAAATCCTCAAAAATCCATTTCCCAACCTAAATCTCAACTAAAACCTTCTACCTAATCCATTCCACGGGCCCCATGAGGACTTATCCCTGCCCCGTGGAGTCGGTCTTGCTATCACTAACCCTTCCCCCTTACTAGTGATCATCCTGTGCCCAGGCAGGGGGTCTTTCACCCCTGCCTCGGGAATCCTGTTCACCCGAAGCGAGGCTTGCTTTTTTTTTTTTTAAATGCGCACCACCAGTGCGGAAACTCGCAACCTGCGCTCTCTCCCCGTGACGTCATGGCAGCTGTTCACACACCTCGTCCCTCTTGGACGGTACCATCCGGCAGGGATGCCCCTCCTGCCGGATTACAACCCTACGTGCAGCCATGACGTCACCCTGCGCATCAAAAAAAAACAAGCCTCGCGTTTCGAGGGGTTCCCCACGCAAACACATGTGCTCTGCCCGTTGGAGCTTCACACACGCTCGCGTGGAGAACCCATCCGGTCCAAATCCGTAATCCAGCCTACCTTTTGTCCGTCCGCGGGATCGGCAACATCCACCGCTGGCGTTTCCAGACCGGGTTTCACTCCCGCAAGCATGCACGTGGTGGCCTCGTGCGCTGCACGGCCCGAACCTCGCGCTCGCTGCTGGGTAAACCCGGCGCGGTCCCCAATGCAACTTCGGCCGCTACTCGGCCTCTGTCCACCTGTTGCCGTCGTCCTTTCCATTCCCTCCACGCGCTCAAACTCCCGTGTGTCACGAGACACACACCTCACCATTACACTCACACATGGAGACGCGGCCGCATTCTCCCGCATGCCGACTGTCATCTCCCTCACGTACCGCTCTCTTTCACACACGGTTTCTGTCACACTCAGCCGTTCACGCACGCATGCCCTTTCACTCGCACACGTGGTTCCATTCACACATGGTGCCTCATCCACAAACGGCGTGCTGGGAGGCACGCACGTCGGCTCACTCGCAACCTCGCACACCATTTTCCTCACACACACGGTCCCTTTCACACAATGCCTTTCACCCACGATATGCGCGCGTTGCAGCACACATTTCGCCTCACTCCTGAACACACACACAGGAACATTCACAATGAGGAATCGCGTCACCACAAAGGTTTCCGGGGCCTTCAAACCCCCCAAGCTCCGTGTGCACCCATCCACAGCACTCGCCCCCTCTACCTCGCAAAGCTCCACCGGACCCACCTGGTCGAGATCCGCTTCAGGGGAGCATTGCGTCTCCCTCCATTCCCGAAGGAGGCTGTCCAGCTGCTTGCACCGGGTCCCCACACATTCTGCCATCTCGCTCCCATTGTCCTCAACTACCTCCGTGTGTGTGTGTTCTGTTCCTTTAACCCCGTCTTTATCGTGCAGTCTCTCCTCTTTTTTTTTCTATCTCTCGCGTCTCTATTTGCGTTTGTCACCTCCTGGCTATTAGTTTCTTCCTGGATCTTCGTCTCTGTTTCCTCCTTCCTTCTATTTAATTCAGTCTCGACTCGGTCCATCTCCCGTGTCTCCGGCAATACTTCTACCTCCTTTGTTGTCTCTGTTACTTCCCTCGTCTCCATTTTCAGGGTTTGCCCAAATCGTTGTTTCATCCGACGAGTGATGTCAATTAAGTCCCGCACCACTAACGTTCCTCCCTGTGGTGATGTCACACATCCCACATTATTGCGCTGTTCCATTTCCTCGCTCCTTTTGAGTCGTTCATCCTCTCGGAGCTTTTTGAGTTGTTCGTTCTCTTTCTGGAGTTTTTCGATCTCCGTGGACTCAATTTTTGCCCTCTCCTTGAGTTGGTTAACTTCAAACTCGTATAGTTTTTGTTTTCTCTCCCACTGTTCCTCATGCTTTTCAGTCTCCAATCTCATCGTTTCTTTCAATTGGCTTAGTTCTTTTTCCTGTTTCGTTCGTTCTTCCTTCATTACCCTTTCTTGCATCTCATTCTTTCGTCTGGCCTTCGCTTCCAGCTGTTCGATCTGTACAGTGTGGTTCCTTAACGTTTCATTCTCTGCTGTCGTTCTCTCTTCCCTCAACATTCCCAACTCGTTTTGGTGTTTCTGTAACTCAGAAGCTTTTTTCTCTACCTCCTTTCTCATCTCCGCACACTCCAACCCTGCTTTGGCTTTTACCTGTTTGATTTGCCTTGTGTGGTCCCTCAACGTCTCATTCTCTTTTTCCGTTCTTTCTTTCCGCAACGTCTTAAGCTCGTTTAGTAATTCCCTCTCTTTGTTTTGGTGTTTCTGTAACTCAAAAGCTTAATTTTCCAATTCCTTTCTCATTTTGCATGCTTCTTCACTCATTTTATCCCTTCTTTCCACTGCTTCCCTCCTCAATTCCTCTCTTTTCTCACCGTATTCCTCTAGTTTTCCCTGCCATTCCTCTCCTTATTTTATGCTCTTTTCCAGGCACTCTCTTTTAAACTGGCCT
The DNA here is from genome assembly GCF_056783735.1 of Eptatretus burgeri. NCBI lineage: Eukaryota > Metazoa > Chordata > Myxini > Myxiniformes > Myxinidae > Eptatretus > Eptatretus burgeri. The sequence continues at coordinate 89,634,105 of NC_140963.1, forward strand.
GTCCTTACCTCTCGCTTCAGTTGTTCCGATTCCACATCATGTTTGCGTTTTTCCTTTTCTTGCTTTCCTTTTTCCAGCCTTATTTTCCTTTCTTCCTCTCTCATTTCTCCCTGTAGTTCTTTGAACTGTTCAGACTTTTCCAGCAATTCTTCCGTCCTTTCTTCCAGCTGTCCCTCTCCTCTTTTTATCTTCCATTCTTCCGTTCACACACGGTGCCTCATCCACACACGGCATGCTGAGAGGCACGCACGTCGGCTCACTCGCAACCTCGGACCGGAGGTCACGGGTGGGGGGAGGACCGGATGGATTAGGCTTCCTCTTTTCCGAATGCCTTCTTCTACCTCTCGCTTTAGTTGCTTTATTTCCAAATCGTGTTCACATTTTTTCTCTTCCAAATGTATTTCCCTCACAGCTCACTCTCCCCTCGAGTTCTTTGAACCACCTTGCCCCTCCAATATTTTTCCATGAGTTGTTTTAATTCCAAATTGTGCTCCTTTTGTTTCTTTTCGAGCACGGTTTTCCATTCTTCCTCCAATTGTTTCCGAAGCCTGCCGATGTCCGCCTGCCTCGCCTGCTATGCCCACGTGGCTTGAAACAGTTGGAGGGAGCGCTCGCCTTGTGTCGTGTCATTTGTTGCGCTAAAAAATATCCGCCTGCTCCGTGCTGCGCTGAGGTGCGATCGTGCCGCCATTATGCGACTCCGTTTGCCGGCAAAGTTCGTGCTCAGAATCTGAGGGTGAGCTCCCCCATGGATTAAAATTACAAGTACCGTCCCGGGCCATGGATTCTACATTACTACACATATTCATTTCTACCCCCAGCACCCGCTCGCCTTGAAACTCCATCTTATTTCTCGGAAGGGATTAATTTTTTTTTAACTCCCTGTAATTTGGGGGAACGGGGGAGGGTGTGTCGCTTCACACACCCCTGGTCCGACTCCCGTGAATTTAGTTGGAGACCGAGGTGGATTTGAATCACACACTCCTGTACACCAGTGTTACGAATTTCGGTCCGCCCGGCGTGCAATCGGCCACGTAACTCTAATCGCGACCACGTCGCCCACCGGAACGGACAATTCAGTCGTGACCCTCCTTGGAACTACCGCCAGGAGCTAGTCACGGGTGGGTCTTTCGACCACACCACAATCGTGCCAATCAGCCACCCGCGCAGGATAGGGTTGTTCGCCAAACTCGACCTACCTAAGTACCTGCGCGAGTCGTTAACCGGGCGATCATACCTCGCCGCTGGCCGGCCTAGGACACGAACCACTTAAGCGGTCCGTTCCGTGCTTCAGTGGTAACTGAGCTGTGTTATCGCCGGCCCCGACGGATGTGATTATTTACCGGGTGCTTACACCCCTCCTACCAATTCCTTCCATGATGCAAGATGGAATTTTCAAACAAGGGAAAGGACGCAACGAAACGGGGAACAGTTCAACAAGCACATTTATTGCACACTCAGACAAGCACGTATTTTACAGCCATACAGAAAATCATGCACGTATAACAGTGAAAGCGATGAAAGCAAGCAATGGCAGAGTTACAACCGAATAAAGTGTCTTTATTTCACACGCACACGAAGACAATTCTACAGATAAGACGGCACCACCACATGCATTTACACAAAAGCAAAGGAAAAAGCCACCCTCAAAGGCAAGGGTGGCAGACAGGTCCGTGGACCAAATGTGCGTGGAACCTGGATGAGCGGCCAGGTCCACTAGACCGAAGAGTCTTACCCGCGCCCTCGTGGCACGATGGCAGGCAAGCCGCGATGTCAGCGTAGCTGCGCCTGGCTTCGTGACCCTGGCGTGGCCGGTGAGCTCTCTCCGGCGTTCTCCGCGCAGGCACGTTTCACCGTCGGCACCACGGTTGGGGAGGGGAACGGACGGGGTTACCGGCGCTTTCTTAGCGCGGAGCTCGGTAAGGGAGAGGGGAATTGCTGACGCTCCGTCCAACGAGTTGACGTTCTGGACTGCACTGGCTCCAGCGAACTCCTCTTGGCTGTGGCCTCCACTACGCCCCTTCTCCAGCGGTGGTCCCCATTCAGCCCTTTGGTTCGCCTCTGAGCCCTCCTCCGCGTCCCTGCTCCACTCAGCAACTCGCCCCTCAACTTCGACCTGAGCTCCGAGCTCCTTCCTCTCCGTTGATCGGCCCCCGTCTGCCTTTCCCCGTCTGCTTCGAGCTCCGTCCTGTTCTCCGACCCCTCCAGATTGCCTCGAGCTGCGTTGTGCTCGCGCTTATATCGGCCGGGGGCGGAGTGCATATGTAAATTTGTGGATCACAGCGGTTTGGAGGTGGGGCTACACCACCTGATGCTCAGCCATTGGATGGATGAAAAGTGGGCGTGAATCATTCCTGATCCAATTTCTTCTTCGAAAGGATCCCATTTCCAACCCATGGCACGACGTTCGGTAGAAAGGCAAAGGTGGTGGGAGTTTGCTGTGGTGGTTTGGCAAGGGTGTTGGTGGTGGCGATTTGGTTGTTGGCGGGCGTCGTTTGAGAATGGTGGTGAAGCGATGTTTGCGGGGTGGAGTTGTGGAGGTAAAGGTGGTGGTGTTTGGTGAGTTGTTTGGGGGCGTTGTTGGTGGTGGCGATTTGGTTGTTGGTGGATGATTGGTCCAAAATAACGACAGCAAAAGAAAAACGGCTATCTCAAAGAATCGCAGCCCTGTGAACACGTAAATTCCCTCTAAACAACGATGGGGAAATCTAACTACACATATACTTATCGTCATAACTGATCTCAGGTCCTTTATGGTGGTCTGCGAATTTCCACAGCCATAACAGTATATATACAGTGAATTAGCAGGTTATGCTTACACAATGTAAGCAATAACAAACCCTGATTCCCCGTTGTCTCGTGGTCGCTCACCTGCATTTGATTTTTCATTTATTTATATTTTCATTTACGGATGTTTTCCGACGGTTGTGATTTTTCCCATTGTATCGGCTTCGATGTATGTCGTCACAAAATTACCATGCTTCCCCAATGTCTCAGGTCGCTCACCTGCATTTTTCCCATTTATTTATTTTCATTTACGGATGCTTTCTGACGGTTCTGTGACTTTTTCCCAGTGTATCGGCTTCGATGTCCATCGGCACACAAAATTTCAGCTTTCTCCGTCACCCTGAAGGTATCTCGTCAGTGGTTTGAATAAAAAAAATAATGACCGTTTTTACAGCCATTTTCCCTGCTGTGCAGGGGTTTGGCTTTTTCTTGAGGCAATGTTTTTATGGCCGGATGCCCTTCCTGACGCCAACCCTGGTTGCCTCTTATGACACACAGGGATATGGTACACCTATTCTAACCGGGGCATACACCGGGACCAGTACACTGGTACTCATTTCGCCGACCTTGGAAGGATGACAGGCTGAGTCAACCCCCTGGTGTTAATTCAGCAGCCAACGGGGCTTGAACTCAGGACCCTGGGATCCCAAGCCGCCACCCTAAAGTGGTGAGAAAGAGTGAATAATTAAATTTATGACATTATCTGTCACATGGTATAGCAGCCATATTCGATTAAAGGGGAAAAAAATTGGACATCCATTTTCTCCAAAACCTCTCAACCGAAAAAATTGAAACTTGGCATATGTCATCAACTCCCCATGAGGTATATAGGGTGATAATGATGACACCATCAGAGAAGTGGTATTCCAGCAATAATTGGTTGAATTGAAATTCTCATACAAAAAATCTGAAACTTCATACAGTACTAGCATAACCCGCGCTCTGCGCGACATGTTGGGGTGGGTGTGTGTGAGAAAGGAACTGATGCAGAGTATCAGTAGTAATTTTACTTTAATGCAGTAAGTGGAATACGATTTCACTGTTTCAGAACCATTTTATTTACTTTTTTTGTACCATGCATCTCATATGGTCTTTGAGATAATGTAAGCCGAATATCACGTTACTCGAGCGCAGAACAAAGTCGAAGATAGCGCGACACGAAACCACAAACTCGGAAATAATATATAAGATAATCTGATCTATGACCCGATGTGAGTGAAGAAATTTATGACTTTTGTAACCCATGCCAATAAACAATGTGATATAATAGGGAACATGGATGATGCGGGTATATAGGCCATAATAGCAGCATGTTCAGTTAATGATGGTATTTTTGTTCAGAATGAATGCGCGAGGCAAGACTATGCGCTCTACGAGTGCCGTTGTAGTTGTATTTTAATTCATCCCAGAGTTGCCATAACTCCTTCGGATGGAGTCGAAAATGGTTTCTGTACGAGAACAAAATAATGCTTACTCATTGACTTGCAAGTCTTAGTGTTTGTCAAATCGATGTTTTGGCCCACAGTAGAGTTAAAAGAGAAAATGCAAACACCTGCGAGATGAAGCAAACCAATCTGTAGTAGAAACGTTGTGTAGAGTGGACTCGTTTATCATCTGCAAGTCCATAATGTGAGAACAATTGCCACTGCCTCATCATCAACCAAAATTGGCTGGCATGATAACCTAGAAGTATGCGCACACTCATCTGAGTTCTCTATCCTGTGTTTGAATCTTGATCCAGCCATAAACTCTTATCCTGGTATTTCATAAGCAGAGTGAGGCATCAATGTGTGTATCATTCCTTGGATGGATGTTAAACTTGGCGTCCCATCTGCCAGCATTGGTGGATGTTAAAGATTGCAGTGTCTTTGTGAAAAGACCGTGAGCTATCGCCAGCACCATGAACAAATAACTAATTCCTACCGGAACCTCCAGAGGGCATTAAATTAGTGGCTCCTCTCCCCTCCCTCCTACCCCTCCAGCAAATGATGCCACACACGGGCTCAAATACCAAGCATATTTTGAGGAGCTGCTGAAGGAGATGTGATGTTATACATTAGAAAGGAGGCCATTATGAGGGGATTGATGGAGATTTTTTTTTTTTGTATACCTTGGTCGAGGCTCGTATGAGAGCTAACACACAACTCACATCAAGGGGGTATGAGACAAGAGGGGCGGGAGTGGAAGGGACAAAACAGTGCGGAACAGACACATTAGGTGAACAGTGGAAGGGAGAGGGATGGGGATGGGACGGGGAACATGGCGAAGAGAAGATGGACATTACAGGGACTTTCAGGAAGGAAAGCAGGGGAATTGAAGGAAGTGGGCTTGGGTAGATTATCGGGGGTAGAAAAGATCGAGGATTTGGATGGGGGAAGATAAGAGGTGGTGGTGAACAGCTGTTTTGAAAGCCTGGAGGGAAGAATGGGAAAGAATAGAGTGAGGAAGTTTATTCCAAAGGCGGGAAAAAAGAGGAATGAAAGAGTGAAGATGAGCAGTGATTCCTGATTTTGGTAGTTTTACCAGAAGGGGGTTGTTGGCGGACCTTGAGCGCCCTGTGGAAGTGTGGTGGGGACAAATCGCAGAGAGAGCAGGGGGGGCAAGGCTGGAGAGGAGTCGGTAGAAGAGAGAAAGACCACCGACCAACCTGCGGTGATTGAGTGAGAGGCCCAAAGACTCAGCTTCATTGCGGGAGATGCCGATGATCTTAAATGCCCTGGTTTCGACAGCGTAAATCCGAGAAAGGTGGGAGGCAGGAGCACCAGCCCAGAGGGGAGAGCAGTACTCCATCAGGCTACGGACAAAAGCTTTGTAAGTGATCAGGAGCTCAAGAGGGCCGAGGAAGGACTTTGCACGACGGAGGATTCCCAGTCGGCGACTGGCTTTTGAGGCGAGGTTGGAAATGTGACTTTCCCAGGAAAGGTCATGGCAGATAGTGAGACCCAGAAGCTTGAAAGAAAAGACTTCTTCCAGAGGATTGTTGAGAAAGTGGATGGGGGGGTTTTGTAAACGGTCCTTTCGAAGAGACATAGTGAGAGTCTGAGATTTGTCTGGATTGAAAGACATGTTCCACGTGTTGGACCAGTTTGTGATTTTATCCAGATCTGCAGTGAGCGAAGAAGCTGCTGCTTGCCGGTCTGAGGGATGACAGATGGTACGGCAGAGGGTGGAGTCGTCGGCAAAGAGAAATAGAGGATTTTCCAGAGAGTCCGAGAGATCATTGATGAAAACCAGAAAAAGAACAGGGCCCAGAACGCTACCTTGAGGAACTCCAGCCTGCACAGGAAGAGGGGATGAAAGAACTCCATTTAGGGCCACACGTTGACTGCGACAGGAGAGGAAGTCTGCGAGCCATGAGTGGAGATGGCCTTGAATACCATGGGAAGAGAGTTTGGTGAGTAGTGCAGGGTGCCAGACTGTGTCAAAAGCACGTGATATGTCCAGGGATACGGCTCGGATTTCCTGTCTGGCATTGAGGACCTCCATCCATTGATGGGAGAGCAGAAGCAGCATATCCAGGGTATAGTGACCTGGTCTGAAACCAAATTGATGATTGGAAATCAAGCCATTGGAGAAGAGGAAGGATTTCATGTCTGAAGTGATGATGGATTCCATCACCTTGCTGATGAATGGGAGAAGGCTGATTGGTCTGTAGTTACAGGGATCTGTTTTTGCACCTTTTTTATGCAGGGCAGTGATGTTAGCAGATTTCCAAGCAGATGGCAGATGACCTTGGGCAAATGAGAGGGTGAATAGAACAGAGAGAGGGTGAGCAAGAGCAGAAGAGCAGGCTTTGAGGACACGTGGGCTGATGCCGTCTGGACCGGTTGCAGAATCTGACTCGAGGTTTGAAAGCAAGCTCTCCACCTTGTCAGGAGAAAAGGATACAGAGTCCAGGGACAGTTGGGTGCGACTGGGTAAAGTGGGTAGAGATAGTGATGAGTTTAGGACACAAGATTTAGCTGCAAACACCGAGTTTAGACATTCAGCTTTTTCACGTGTGGAATCAGCAGTGCGGCCATTTGAGGTAAGGGAGAGAATGGAGGGGGAACATACACCAGAAACAGATTTGATTAAACGCCACCAGGATTTTGAGGAGGGAGAGAGGTTTCAGAGTTCAGACTTGATATGAGAAAGATGTTGTTTTCTGGCTCTCCTGAGGGTAGATACACACTTGTTCCGAGCTTTGTGGAAGGAACTGAGATTGCCCTCAGTTGGGTTTGCTTTCCATGAGGCAAAGGCAAGTTGTTTCAGGACAACTGCCTCGCCACAAGCTTCAGTAAACCAAGGGTGGGAGGAAGGGTAGGACAACTGAACACGAGAGGGGATAAATCTGTGCATGAGGGAGAGCAAGTTTCTTTGAAAGAATTCCCAGGATGAGTTGATGTTTGAGAAAGTAGTGATAGGAGATGTGATAACGAAGGTTCGAGATAAAATAAGTGCAAGAGTTTTTTCTGCAGAATTGACAGTGATTTGACCAGAGACCACAGTTTGAGAGTGAAGAAGAGGAGAGTTAACCCTTTGAATCATAGCGGCTGTTTTACTGGCCACTATTCAAACCTCCATATACCTGAGTGACTGGACTTTTCTCCAGGGATCCCAGGGTGGGAGAGCCGAAAGTCCATGGAGCTCGGGGTTCAAAGGGTTGAGATGTTATTAAGGTCAGGGTATTTCACTCAGTGAGTAGTTTATGCGTGGTCTCCCTGGAAAGGTAGTGGAAGAGAGAGTGGATGGGTTTAAACAAGAATTTGATAGGTACCTATATGTGGTGGAAATTGAGGGGTACATACTGGCAGGATTGCTCAGACAATTGATGGGCCTAATGGCATTCTCCTGCGTTGGAGTTCCTTGTGTGATGTGCAACGTTTGACACAAAATATACCTGGCAGATATAAGTCTTCCATGATCACTATATTCTGCATTGAATCACAATTTGTAACATCTATTCCACAATCTCTGACCATTTTCAGGGAGCTGCTTTGCTTCGTTTAATTTTACCACCACAAACGCAGAACATACTAACCCTCTGTTTATAAAAGTTTTCCATAAAAGGCTTTATAATAAAACGTGTGCCTCACATTGATGCTTTAATTCATTCAGAGGTTGCCAAAAGTATGACATGATCTCAGAGGGAAAATGTTTGAAGATACAGACGTGGTGGCTTGGGTTTTGCAAAAATTAAAATAAAATGATACTCGTTGACATGCAAATCGTAAAACTTTTGATCTTGGCTGGACTGTGCATTTATCAGATCTCAGTAACTAGTCGGCGATACAAATCTTCCATCCTCTCGTCTTCACTGTCACAAATATTCTGCCACAGTACCTGTTAGGAGATATATTCATTACTTGCAAAAATGAAAATATTGCAAAAGCAAATCCAAACATATATCGCAGAAGGAAAGGATCTGATTGACATGTGGTCACAATAATTAACATCCTCTGCCATGTAGCTAAATGGCAGCAAAACCATATGGGATAAGGATCGGATTGGGAGTTTGCTGTCTCAACACAAGGATCATTATATAGTGTGTATGATGATTTACAGAAGTTATGGGTTGGAAAGGAAAATAACATGTCCACATAAAATACCTTCAGGAGTTGTTCATCATCTTTCAGAACCAGATGTCGAAGCAGATAGCCTCGGGCTACAGAAGCCATTGTGCCTTTTGAGGTACGATAAACTACCCGCTCGAGTGCAATGCGGGTCTGCCTGTGAATGGAACATTCCAGGACTTAACGACCTCGGTAGTGGATGAGCACAAGAAGCAAGGAGGAATTGCAGGGGGAGGGAGGGGGTGCTATATAATAGCAGATTGCTGCTCCTACCTGGCACCCCTGTTTGTAGAAAATAGCAGCAGACTCCTGAGGAGTAGAGCAAGTGGACATTGTGGGACAACACGCAGAGCTTCTGTTAAGGCCTCTTGTGCCAAGGGTGGCCAGCGTTTGTCAGAACTATCTGCCTGCCAAGAGAAGGGAAAGTATTCAAACAAAGTATGTAACCTGGAGACATCGTCAGCATGTAAAAACGGTGGAATGTTCAATCACTCCTCGAATCAGGAAGGTGGGTCAAAATGTGTTTCCTCCAACCATGAAGGAATTGTCTTGCACCAACAACACTAATCACAGAAGTTAAAGACCGTTTCATCATAATATTTTCAGCCAATGCCACATCTTGTCTCCAGTGATGGTTCCTGATGTCATTGGAACAGAAGTCACGTGTTTTACTCAAGCTTTTTGAAAAGTGGAAAAAACTTTCAGACTCTTCATACGAGAAAAGACTCTTTGCATAAGACTTGTATACCCCCAAGTTCTCCAACTCTTTTCTCTTACCAATTTGCTTTCCCTTGAATCGTCTTCCTGACTACTTTATTACCCTTCCTTATCCCCTTTTCTTTCTTTTTTGCAAATTACATTTCCACAATTTTACACCCCACTCCTCTCCACCAGCCTGATATGAGCAAAGGCCAGGCTGCTGAGGCCAAGGCCCCAATGTGTGCTACAAACAAAGGATGGCCTGAAAGTCGCTTTACCCCTGCTAATTTTTTTGCACCTCCCTACCCTCCACCCTCTCCCGCTATGTTATGTGCCAACACTGACTCACTGACGCAGGAGTGACAAAGTGTCGAGTTTCAACAAGATGGTGCACCCACGCATTTTGCATTGCATGTTCAGGACTATCTCAATGAAACGTTCCCTCAAAGATGCATTGGATGTGGATCACCAACATCAACAGCTCCTCGACTGTGGACACCAGATCTAACAGCCAGACAACTCTTTGTAGGGCTTTATCAAGGAAAAAAAAGTGTCCACAAACTGGTATAGGATGATTGAAGAATTGAGTGCAGCAGTCGTGGCCTCTTTCGCACAGGTCAGTTCAGATCAGGTCAGGTCAGGTATGGGAGCATGCACCGGAGTAGCACATCGCTGCGTCCACTTTCCACTCCACTCCAGGGGCCTCCATCTGGCCATTCCCCAGGCAGATGCCTGGCCCATCCCCAGTCTCCTTGAGATGCTGATCAACCTGCTGCAACCACGAGGCACGTGGTGGGCTCATTGGCCTCCTCCACTCACCCAGACTCCTTCGCTGGGAGAACCTGGTGAGCAGGATCAGCATCAGGAAAACGAGCCACATGTCCATACAGCCGCAGCTGATGCTCACGGACGATGCAGGTAAGAAATCTCATTTGAGTCTCTCTCAGCAACCGCTCATTGGACACAAAGTCTGACCAGTGATAGCCAAGGATTCTCCGAAGAGACCTGGCACCAAAGGAATTAAGTCTCCATCTCAGATCCCTGGTCAGAGTCCAAATCTCACATCCATAGAGCAAAAGTGGAAGCACCGAGCACCTGAAGACTCGGACTTTCGTCCCACCACACAGGTACCGGCAGCGCCACACCCCATGATCCAGTGAATCCATGACTCCCCAGGCCGAACCCAGACGTCTATTGACCTCTGGCTCACAGCCAGTAGAGATATGAATATCACTGCCAAGGTAAGTGAATCTCTCAGTGACCTCAACATCCTTGCCACAAACAGGTACAGACAGGATAGCAGCACCCAAGGTGTCATTGAAAGCCTGGATCATAGTTTTGACCCAGGAAACCCGTCATCCCAGCAGCTCCGACTCCTCATTCAGCACCTCGAGGACCCCCAAAAGGGTATCTGGAGTCTCCGCAAAGATGACTGCATCATCTGCGAAATCAAGGTCAGATATCTTGATGTTCCTAAATGATGCATCGCAGCTTGATCTCTCCGACATCCTCCCCAGAATCCAGTCCATAAAAGTGCTGAAAAAGTGTGGGGGCCAGTACACACCACTGACCAACTCCAGTAACAACTGTAAATAAATCAAAGATGGTATCACCACATCTCACAGCACTCTCAGTACCAGAGTATAGTTCAGACATCAGATTGATCAGTCTTGTTCGCACCCCACGAAGACCATAAATCCTCCAGAGGGCATCCTGATTCACTGAATCAAACGCTTTACAGAGATCAACATAGGCTGCAAGCAGACCCTGCCAAAACTCTCGTCTGCGTTCGGTGAGGACCCGAAGAGCAAGGATACGGTCAATTCTTGATCTCTTTGGTATAAAGCCTGACTGCTCTGGGCACTGGTGCTCAAGCAGATGGTGGCGAACCCTATCAAGAATTATCCAAGCAAAGACCTTGCCCGGCACTGAGAGCAGCGTCACCCCTCGGTAGTTGTTGCAGTCTTGGCGATCACGCTTCCCTTTCCAGAGAGGGACAACAAGGCTCTCTTCCAGTCAGTTGGGATGATGCCTGTTTTCCAGGCAGAGCACAGAACTGCATGCAATGACATGAGTAAAGCATTTCCAACAGCCTTGAGAAGTTCAGCATGGATGCCACAGATCCCAGGAGCTTTACACCATTTCAACCGGTTCACCGCAGCCTATGCTTCCAGAAACGAAGGTGGACCACAGTTGATTGGAGCGTCGGCAACAGTGATTGTAACACCCCTGACATCCAACTCGACAGCCGGTGGATCAGGCTGGTACAGCCGCTCAAAGTAACCGGACCAGCGGGCCTTCACTTCGGACTCCTCTATCAAGAGCCCACCACCCTTTGCTCTCACTGCAATACACTGAGGGATGAGCTTGGAGGAACGAAATGTGCTAATTCCCCTGTAAGCAGGATGAGAATCACTTGACCTCAGGTGATGCTCTACCCCCTCACAGATTCCTCGCATGTAGGCCTCCTTGTCCATCCTTAGTGCACGTACAGTTTTATGCCTCAGCTCCCTGAACAGCTCAACTCTGCCATTCAGCCTGGCCCTGTGACTGGTCAATGGTATCCAGTGACCCTTGAGAGACAAAATTCCTCTTCGCCCTCCGGTGAGTTCCAAGACATCTACCGGCAACATCAAGGATGGTGGTCTTGAAGGCACTCCACAACTCTTCAGGATCCCCCAAAGGACCCAGACCCCCCAAATCTCCACTCAGCCTGTTCGCAAACTCCTCAGCTACTCTCTCTTACTTGAGCTTGCCAACATCCAGCCTAGTCTGGGATGGTACCATTCTCCTGGATTTAAGCTGCAACTTCAGAGTTGCTCCAACAAGCCTGTGGTCAGTATTGAGGAACTTAGCACTCCGGTAGACCATGCAGTTCTGGATCATCCTCCAGCGACCATCAACGAGCACATGGTAAATCTCCCTTGCCACCCCGCCAGCATTGGAATACCAAGTCCAGCGATGAGCCTCTGGATGGTGAAACCATGAACCAGCAACCCTATGTCCATGATTTCTTGCAAAGTCAAGGAAATTAGTGCTATTCAGGTTCACATTTCCAGACCCATGGGGACAAACACACGTCTCATAACCATCCCTATCAGTTCCAGTCGATGCATTGAAATCCGCCAAGACTGGAAGAGTATCTCGTCTGGGGCATTGATCAACCACAGACTCGAGCGAGGCAGAAAATGCATCCTTCATGGTGAGCTCACTCGCCTTAGTCGGAGCATATACAGAGACCAGGGAAATGGCACCCAAGGAGTGACGAATCCTTAATTTCATGACATACTCGTTGACCGGTGTTACCTCAAATATCATTGGAGTCAGCTTATTGGACACAGCTCCAGCAACTCCTTGGGCATGGTAACCATCAGAGCGACCAGAACAGTAGTTGGTGTAACCACCCGCCATGATCTCGCCGCAATCCGGTCTCCGAACCTCAGAGAGTGCTGCAATACCGTTGTCCAAACGCTTGAGCTCAGATGATAACAGAGACAGGTGATCATCCTCTCTTCGGGATAGGACATCACAGGCACCCACCCGAAGGGACTGCCTCAGGTTAACCCAAGGAAACTGCCGTCTGGTGGACGATATCTCAGCACCACTCTGACACACTACCGCAATCTGACCCGGGAAGGTTATCCCATGGTTTCCCTCCTATCATCAAAAATTGTGGGTCTTGAAGGCTTTGCCCAAATCCCGTCATCCGGTGAGCTGCCCTGCCAAGGGAAGCTGCACAAGAGGTACTCCCATGGAGTGGGTTTTCAGATTTTTTTTTTTTACGCTTTTAGAATGTTTTGGGGAATGAAGGGTTTTATGGTGGCCAGAGTGCAAATTCTGCCACCAACCTCCTCATAAAAAGTAACCCAACTCCAGGACGTCGGCAGACACAGTTGTGCACGAGATATGGATGGTTGTTTGCTCACAAGGAGCTCCTCCACCCTTTGACAGGTTTTGTTCTTCATCCTGTTGGGTGTCCATATCATACACCCTCCTCACCAGGAAACCCGGTGGGGGAGACCGTTTAATCACCGACAACCCGACCATGGAACAGGTTAGTACAAGTTTACATGGTACCTGCAGCAAGTCACAGATCTGACCTGACCTGACGCCTGACACATTTCGCACAGGTGACTCCAGAAGTGCTATTCAAGATGTCTATAAGGACTTTGCGACAAATTCAGTGGTGCAAGTAGAATGATGGAGCTCATGCAGATACAATGACTGATTAATTCTTGTAAGTAATGCACAATAAAACCTGCATATTAAAGAAGTTTAAGAACGATTACTTTATTTGGGAGGCGTAAAGCTACTTTCACGCCACCCTGTCGTATCAGTGTGATGTTGTGTGTGGATGCATCACGGTGCCATTCAACCTGCAAGAGTGAAACAGCAAGGTGAGCAAGCCGAAGTAAGATGCCGATCTTGCTGTGTCTGTCTCTGTTTTGTGAGGCCTTCTGCAGGGCCTGCCTGTAGCAGAACTCTGTGGCAAGCACTTTGCCTTCACATCGATATATCTCTGCCAGTGCCTGCACACAAAGTCAAAATGTGATAAAAGGGAACGGGCAATTTTATTCCACATTTCCATGTATAATTTGCGGTTTGGACACTTACAACAAGGATTGTCAGTGTTAAAAAATAATTAATTGAGCAGATTTAAATAAAAAGTCTGAACACCTCAACTACATGTTGATAGAAACATTGGTTATGATCGAATGAAGATAAAACTAAAACAATTTTTAGCTCCCACCTGCCAAGCATAAACAAAGCCAGGTTCTTGGCCAAGAGCTTTCTTCATGCCAGTCAGTGACCCATGTGAGGCTGTCGCATCCTGCTTGGCAACCAAATGTTCCGTCATTGCACCGAGAAAGGACGTCTCTGCTTCTTGGGAGACTGCCATCTGTGCGAAAGATATCACAGCTACAATAGCATGGTCTGCAAGATGAAATAATGATGAAAAAAATTCCCAGAAGACAATCAAATGAATCAACTCAAATAGCACTCGGTAGAGCACATATCTCCGCCAGGCTGAACAGTTTACATTCTGTATCCCACTGATGGGCCAGATCTGGATTTGGACATGAACCAAAATTGAATTGGCTTGTTATTCTCACCGAGCCAACTCATCTACCTAGTTGTGTCAACTTGTCCACAACTTTATGAAATATCATGCTATATATCGTTTTTGGCCCCATCTCTCAATGGTGAAGAATCATTTGTAAAAATAAAAAGTTCTTGTATCCGGATCTTGCTGAATCCAGATCTTTACCAAGATCAAATCAATTTTTTCTCGTCACACACCTAACCTGTCCACCAAATTTCGTCTGAATTCATACACAATTTTTTGAGATATCCTGCTCACAAACAGACAAACCAGACACGGAGTGAAAACACAATCTCCGTCCACCTTTGGTGCTGGAGGTAACGACAGTAATTTAATTATGTGGCACTTGCAACAAGTTATTGATGCAGCATACTCACAATAATCCAAGAAACACTATATTTATTGTCTCCAACTATATAGAATTAGGAATCAAAAATATTTCCTTACTAACAATATGTACATGTTTGTATACAGGATTGGAAGAAAAAAAAGGGTTGGCTGTTTGTTTGTTTTTTGTTATTTTAAAAATTTTTCACCAAGAGTGAGGTTCATGGAACAGTGAGGTTAAATTGACATTGGGGTAACGATGCAAACATTTATTGGACTATTATGAGCACACCATTCCTAGAATATTTTGAACACCTCATGTAATATGGACTAGCTTTCATTGAATGGAGAAAATTAATGACAGCGATTAAAGGCTTGGTAAGACCTCTTCCTTGCAAAGCTTCGCCGCACGATTGGTGTCGCAGCTCTGCAACATGCTGGCCACAGCCTGTCCAAGGCCCCATTTCGGGAGAGCTCTCAGCCATTGGGTCTTTCCATCTTGCTGAGTCACTGTTTTGCAGGACAAGCAATAATAAACGATGACAAACATCACGACACATGAAAAACATCGATAAATATACTCAATATTATGTATAAGAATCAATTGTCTGTATATGTGACCCACCAGCTGTTTTCAGGACCTCATGCAATGAAGCACTGCAGTCCTGCACTGCCCTGCTCCCAGTGCCACTTTCTACCTGGGCCCAGATACCAGCACCGTGACAAGAGGCCAACAAACAGGCCCAGGATGATGGGTCATCTTTGTAAAGAAAATAAAACATAGATGAAAATAAACACAGGAAGTAACATCAAAAAGCAGGTATGTCGGCATCATTGGCCGTTTCACATTCAGGTTGATCACACACAACTTGATCATGCTTTTATTTTTATATTCATATTTATTGTTTCTACTCGAGTTCATGTTTTTTTGAAAGGATTAAACACGATATATTTTGAGTCGACATCTGGAGTATTTTTTTTGTTATTCAATAAATTTTGGTTACAATGGTATCAAACACTGGACGAGCATCTAAAATTCTAGACGTTCAAATTTGATCAGAAGCTGCAGTGTTAAAAGGTCCCATTTCCAAACTTCTGGAAACGAAGGCAGTATCAGAATTATCAGGTCATGATCAGACCTGATCGGAAAAACTTAACCCACCTAGTCGTGATCGGATTGTCAGTAATCTGCCAAACCCACCGAGTCTGATCTATGTGTGATGCCACATACACACTTTGTGGTTGCCTCTTAATGCACCCAAGGAAACTTGTGATCGGCAATAAAATGCTCACCATAAAAAGACAATTCCACTCAAAATCACTGTGGAAACTATATCAACATGGAGAGATAAATAAATACAATTATGTAAAAGGTTCTGGAGGCAATTCCACACGGGCCAGTGTGGCAGCACTTCTTCATCTGTGCTTGCAGTGTATTAAACTCATCTCACCTGCCCATAATCCAAGACAATTTTTGCTTTCTTGAGGTCATTCGTCACAATTAGCAGTGCAGAAGCTTTGGTTAAGGTGGTCCAAGTCGGCAGAAATCAATATAGTAATGACGGATATACCTGGGTATAAATGGGCTGCTTGTTGTGATAGACGCAGCCAGCCGGCATTACGCGTCCCTTTGGCTAGTGAGTTTACCGCGGCAAGCATGGGTGCAGCCTGTGAAGAGGAGGCACATACTTTGATTGTGACAAGGTCATATATGGAAATAGCAAATGTTAAACAGTACAACCTTTCATTTAAAAACAACTCAAGGCCATTTTCTGGGAACACATAAACAGTAATAATAACCATTGATATATAAAAGGAACCATGCATGTCTGTGTGTGTGTGTGTCCATGTGTTCGAGTTCTAGATCCCTCCATACCTTTAGGCCCCTTAACACCCTGAATACCCCTTAATACCCGAAGACTGTTTTGAACCTTAAGACCCTCAAAAGTCCGTAGAGACGGCAAAGATCCTGAAGCCCCCAAGACACTTAAGACCCCCAAGAACCTTAAGAGTACTGAAGACCCCTTAAAACCCTCAAGACCCCACATTTAAGGCCCTTTAAGACCATGAAGACTACTAAGACCCTTCAGACCCCCCACATCCCCTAAGACCCTCAAGGCATTGAAGACTGCCATGACCCTTTAAGACCCCCAATACCCTTTAAGACCAAAAATATCCCCAAGATCCAAAGGCCCTTAACACCCCCCCCCCTCACCCAAGACTCTTTTGACCCCTCAGACCTGTTAAATCCCTAAACCCCCTTCAAACCCCCAAAACCCTTGAGATCTCCAAGGCCCTCAAGACCCCGAAGACCATTAACACAGTTGCAGGCAAATTGTTTTTCTGTAGTGATCTAATGCTCATGGAGTAACTTGGACATGTCACCTGGTCATGCAAAAAGTTCTCACCCCACCTACATAACAGAAGGTACCACCGACAAATCTAACCTTATATCACATCATTCCACATAATCCACATCCCCTTCAATGCACTTCATCCAGTGATCAAAGATCTTTTTTGACGCCAGCATAGAAACATTCCTTCTTAAGAGTCCTTAATGAACTGGACGAGCCAGTATTAACCTCTTCAGCAAATGCAAAGCGTCTGTTCTCAAGTTCGATTTTCATTTTGGTGAACAAGTTCACATTGTCTGACATTCCTCACTTCCAGAATGGGTCGTGATCATTGCTATTACGGAAGCTTCCTGCCACAGCCACTTACGTCATCAGTACTGGAAACAAATATTTTAATTCCTGAATCAAAACAAAGTGTGTAAACGCTTTATTCACCAGACATATCAGTAAAGAACGTGTCATTTTGTGATCACCGAGATATTTTACTTGAAAAGTTACAATCAGTATGACAGACCTTTTTGGATGACAATCATATGCGATTTTGATGACCATCGATCGGGTTATAAATTTTACAATTAAAATGCATCTGGTAGATTATAAGAACGTGATTTTAATCGCAGTGGTTTGTTGTGTGAAAAATGTCGCCGAGACAAATACTCCGGAGAAGCTCTGCCTTGTTAAATGCTCCGTCTTGTTCCGACTGGAACTTGATCTAACTAGAAAATGACGACTGGTTTCGGCTTCATCGAGGGGCATCCTATTGTGGAGAAAGCTGTTCTTTGAAAGGGAGAATTAAGCCGGTTGTCCTTTCTGCAATGTCGATGTTAAAGAACCATATAAGAGTTAACTGGAGGACTGAACACTTTGCCTCATGAGGATCCTTCATGGTATATATATAACCTTCACGAGGGCCATAAGAATGATGAGATCAGACCATACAGCCACGAACCTTTGCTCTGCCAGCGTCGAGTGCCATCGCAACCTTTGCAGCCACAATTCCACCCTGCGCACAAAACGTGAAGGCCGATTGAAAATGTTTACTCAAGGCAACCTTCAATCACGTTACCTCGGTTGAGACATGCGATAAATGACAAGGTAGTACTTTATCTCCACAAAACATAACAGGTTCACGTTCAATTCACGAGAAGGAAAGTCAGTGAATAACGCATTCTTGAGATTCAATCTTGTACAGAATGTGCATTTCTCTAACTCATGGTATGTATATTGCATTCGTAAGTTCTTAAAATAAAATAAAAGTAATAAAAAATATCGCTGCTTGTAAACAGAGATGTTTTGGTTACACAAATTCAGATGATGTGCACTGCCTGCCATTTGCTTTGTGTTGGAATAAATAAATAAAAAACAAAAAATAAACACCATTCATCAATTTATTGTTGTCTAAAAAAAAAAAAAATTTTTTTTGGAGTATCGACTATGTGCTTCTGCAAGTTCCTCCAGCCAAGCTGTAACTTCTTCCTGTTTAAGCCAAGAAGGCACAACAAAGGCCATTGGAAATCCAACATGAAAGGTTTTGTGAGAAATTATCTGTTCAGTAATATGAAGGAGCCTTTACAAAGTTGTTTGTAGCAACTCCTGGAATAGTGAGCAAACTCTGCTGCCTCCTAAGTTATAAAAGATCCACCGACAGTTGAGAACAGGACAAGGCCTGCCTTTTTGGACTGCAGCGCAGCCTCTCAGCTGCATGACCAAGAGCTGTTGTAACAACTAAATCAAACAAACTGGTAGGTCAGTAGGCTTTCGGTAGTTGTTGGATCATTGTGTTTGTGCGAGCGCTTTTGGAAAATATTTCTGACCTGTTAAAACTGCCCCTGGTAGTACAGCTGAGAGGCTGATTTGCTGTCCAAAAGGCAGGCCTTGAACTGTTCTATGCTTGATCATGAACCATGCTCTATACAGAGCGTTTAGTTGGTTCTGCCAAAGCATTTTCTTGCCTGGGGTTACAACCTAAACGCGTCGTCACTCTGACGCAGGAAATCAGGGCAGGAATATGGAATTTGGCCAGGGTGCTGGCGATAGCTCACCTACTCTTCACGAATGACATCGTGAGATCTTTAGCACCCACGAACTAATGTCAGCAGACGGGACACCAAATTTAATGCCATCCGAAGGACTGCGCACATATTGATCAATCACCCTGCCTATGAAACACCAGAATGACAGTTTATAGCTGGGCTGAGGTTCAAACCCAGGCAAGACAGAGTGTGCGCAAGTCGAGGTGTGAAGAGGAGGCACATACTTTGAATGTGACAAGCTCATAATTATATGGAAATAGCAAATGTTAAACAGTACAACCTTTCATTTAAAAACAACTCAAGGCCATTTTCTGGGAACACGTAAACAGTAATAATAACCATCTATAAATCAAAGGAACCATGCATGTCTGTGTGCGTCCATGTGTTGGAGTTCTAGATCCCTCCATACCTTTAGGCCCCTTGACACCCTGAATACCCATTAATACCCTGCTCTATACTAGCAAGGAATATTTTTTTTATATTTATGTTTGCAGTCAATAAACACTTGTGGTTCGTTAGAAAGAATAAATAGCCAAAGATATCTTCATAGGTGAGAAAAGTGGTGTACAACGAGTCTGACAAGATGCCTGATTTAAATGGTAATAGCATCAGTACAAGAAAAGTAAAAGGTTTGAAAATAAGTCCTGGACTATTATCGTCACACTTCATATGCATCGAAAAATTTAATGAATACTTTTCCAATTGTTCCTCCCAAATATGTTTTTTTCTTTTGATTATATTCATCCTTGATATATGTTATTCACTTTTTTAAAATGTTACATTGATCTAAAGCTAATGGAGGAGCTTGTACACAAATCACACGCAGGACAAAGATATCAGTTGACACCACTATACTTTTACATGAATTGCAAGGACACCAACAGACAATGGACAAATAGGTATGGCACATGGTATTTGGACCTGGGTTCTGAATATCATGAGCCAGGGGTTAAAATGGGAACACAAACAGGTCAACCCATTTTGAAATTGACTTTCCTCTTGCTATATACTCGTGATAGTGTGAAAAAAAAAATCATAAAATGAATGCCATTAATCCTAATCATGATCTTGATCTCTTCAACAAGCAGTTTCTATTTGTTTTCCTGTAAGTTTTGAACCTTTTCAATCACTATGTCCAGCAAAGCTGAAACCATGATACTTGTAATGCAATTAAATGGTTTTCCATGAGCAAAGTCATTCCGAACAAATCGAGTACTTCATACGGAATTCAAAATGACATCTGAACAGTTTTTCAAATTCTTACATTTTCGTACACTCGACTTCGATTTGAGTCTCAAATGTAGTCCTGCATCACAATTTCATATTGTGGTACACGATGTCACAATCCCTTGCTAAGAAGTTTTTCCACTTCTCTTATTTACTTAACCCCCATTCTCAAGATATATTATCAAACATGTACAATAAATACATTTCCAACAAATTGAAAATGACTTGGTAACTCATCAAGGTGGACGTTAAAGGCTCTCAAGGATCTCGTCTTCAACTACTTTGTGAGTGATTAAAAATTTTAATAGTCTTACTCAAGACCCACAAAATCCCACTCAAGTGTGAGTTTCTGACGAGCTAAGAAAATGTGCAACCAAGAACCACTTGGGACGGTATTTTAGCCAATGTGTGGCCCTCAACTTCATACAATGAGCACCAAGACACATTTTACGTACAAGTGAGTAGGTACAAATACTTGATCAATTCCCTTAACCAATCAAGACTATTATTTTTATTACCTGAGCTTTTGATGGTGAGAATATTGGAATGACTCTCGCAAGAAGCTCCCACAAGCTTGCTAATCCTGGATCTCTGTTATGAGAATGAAAGTAAAAAATTATGAGAGTATTATGCAGCCAACAGCTGATGAGTAATAACAGATAACTTAGGAAGAAAAGAGATGGAACAAAATAACTTGAAACCAAAATGTAGTTTTCTAAACATCGACAGACTGTTGTCAAGATGGGTTTCCTGAAACCAAACAGGAAATGTTTCCAAATTATTTTTCTGTGGAGTTGAATAATTTCATTGAAAACAAGATTGGCACACGGTAGAGCGCATGCCTCCGCCAGGCTGAACAGTTTAAGTTTTGTGTTCTACCGATAGGCCGGATCTGAATCCGGACCATTCATCCTCGTCACACACCAAAATGTAATCGGCTTGTTCTTGTCACCTAGCAAACTCATGTTTTATCATATCATATCATTTATCAAGGGTATTAAGGGTCTTAGAGGTCTTCAGGGTTTAAATGGTCTTTGGGCTTTTGGGGGTTGAAACAGGTCTTCAGTGTCTTGGGCATCTTAAAGGGTCTTCAAAGGTCTAACGGGTCTCAGCAGTCAAAAGGGTCTAAAGGTTGAAAAGGGGGTACATTCCAATAGTATGTAATTCATAGACATACGTGTAGTCAGCGTGCAACTGATGTTCAAAGAGTACATAATTAACAGACATCTTGTGACACACAGACATGAACTAAACTACATATATAGACTGGATATATATTGTTACAGTTTTATAAACCGCATGCCGAAATTGAAATGCACACAGCATGTAGACTCTTAGAATAGTTATATCCGTCATGTACAGAATGTACGTAACGAATAGCGCCTTCCCTGTAAGAGTTATTATGTAATTAAATGCGTTGGTTTGGGTAGCTAAAGCCCCCTCCAAATCTGTTGGGATAATAGCAACTTCAGCGCTTAGGCCTAAGTCACATTTGCTATACGGCGAGGATACGGCGGCCGTACGCCCTCTGAATTGACAGAAACGTGCGGTGGCCTCAGGGTGGCCCTATGCCGTTTGGCTATATTTTACAGGTCGTAAGGTCGCCGTGGAATTATAACGTGGAGTTATAACTTTTTTCATTTCTACGTTCGCCGTAGTAATTCGACAAGCCGAAAAAAAAACTGGTAAAAAAAAGAATAAAAAAAATTAACCCATTCGTTACCGTCCGTCTGGCCGCACGTTCGCCTTAGGGCCCCCTGCGGTCGCCTTGCGGGCACCTTGAGGCTACCTTGAAAATTATATGGCCACCGCAGGGCCCCCTTAAGGTCACCGTGCGAGATCAAATCAAAGACCGTACGGCAACCCCACGTTTTCGGTCTCCACAATTTCTAAGACCTCGGCCTAAGTCACATTTGCTCTACGGCGAGGATACGGCGGCCGTGCGCTCTCTGAATTGACAGAAACGTGCGGTGGCCACAGAGTTTCTGAGGTGGCCTCAGGGTGGCCCTATGCCATATGGCTATATTTTACAGGCCGTAAGGTCGCCGTGGAATTATAACGTGGAGTTATAACTTTTTTCATTTCTACGTTCGCCGTAGCAATTCGACAAGCCAAAAAAAAAAACTGGTAAAAAAAAAAAAATAAAAAAATTAACCCATTCATTGCCGTCCGTCTGGCAGCACGTTCGCCTTAGGGCCCCCCTGCAATTCCCCTTGCGTCTGCCTTGAAAATTCTATGGCCGCCGCAGGAGCGCCCTAAGGTCACCGTGCGACATCAAATCAAAGACTGTACGGCAACTCCACGTTTTCGGTCTCCATAATTTATAAATACGCCGTGCGGCTCCCCGAAAAATAAAAACATATGTGACTGCTACATTGTGTGACCGTGGAAATACTGCGGCCGCTATATAATTGCTAGTGGCCGTAGATTTTGGAGACCCCACGGCCGCCGTGGCAAATGTGACCGAGGCCTTAATGACGTGTGCCATGACTGCAGTCATCACATAGGGCATGCGTTATTTTACTGCCATTGCTTCTCGGCATGTGCGAATAACACCAGCATTCTGGAACCTTCGCCAAAGCCATGGCTTTTAGAAGTGCACGCCAAATTTCCCTTCATTGTTTAAAGCCCCACGAAGTCCTTGTTTGTGTATTCGTCTGGATGGACGTCTACCCTGTACTGCAATTTATTGGTCTACCCCATGCTGTATTTCGTTTCCCTTATCCCTGTTCATTCCGCTCCACCTGAACATGACCATGACCGATAAATGGACCAGGACATGACCCCCCCCCCCACCACAATCATTGCCCCATGCCCTGGCTTTGTGCCATGGACCTTTTTGGACTTGTGGGGTTCGTCCCGGATGGATGAGAGGAAAAGTGATTTCCCCATGTTAAGTGCGGAGCTCCGCTCCTGGCAACAGCCAGAAGGGTCAACTGAGGGCATATCCATGCAGGCAGCAGAATGTGCGTGGCTGCAGGGGGCATCCCCCAATGGCTGGCATAGGGCCAGCTCAAAAGATCCAATGGAGCCCAATAGCTGGCCCCAGGCCGCCTCGGAAGATCTGATGTGTGGCTCCTTGGCCCCACCTGCCCCAGGGACTAAAAAGCTGTGCCTGACACACTGGTTCTTTCTCTCTCTGCCCTGGTCATCGCTCTCACTCTCTCTCTCTGCCCTGGTCGTCGCTCTCACTCTCTCTGCCCTGGTCGTCGCTCTCACTCTCTCTCTGCCCTGGTCGTCGCTCTCACTCTCTCTCTCTCTCTGCCCTGGTCTTCGCTCTCACTCTCTCTCTGCCCTGGTCATCGCTCTCACTCTCTCTCTGCCCTGGTCGTCGCTCTCACTCTCTCTCTCTCTCTGCCCTGGTCGTCGCTCTCACACTCTCTCTGCCCTGGTCGTCGCTCTCACTCTCTCTCTGCCCTGGTCGTCACTCTCACTCTCTCTCTGCCCTGGTCGTCGCTCTCACTCTATCTCTGACCAGGTCGTCGCTCTCACTCTGTCTCTGCCCTGGTCTTCGCTCTCACTCTCTCTCTCTGCCCTGGTCGTCGCTCTCACTCTCTCTCTCTGCCCTGGTCGTCGTTCTCACTCTCTCTCTGGTTGTCGCTCTCACTCTCTCTGCCCTGGTCCTCACTCTCACTCTCTCTCTGCCCTGGTCGTCGCTCTCACTCTATCTCTGACCAGGTCGTCGCTCTCACTCTGTCTCTGCCCTGGTCTTCGCTCTCACTCTCTCTCTCTGCCCTGGTCGTCGCTCTCACTCTCTCTCTCTGCCCTGGTCGTCGTTCTCACTCTCTCTCTGGTCGTCGCTCTCACTCTCTCTGCCCTGGTCATCGCTCTCACTCTCTCTCTCTCTGACCTGGTCGTCGCTCTCACTCTCTCTCTCTGCCCTGGTCGTCGCTCTCACTCTCTCTCTCTCTGCCCTGGTCGTCGCTCTCACTCTCTCTCTCTCTCTGCCCTGGTAGTTGCTCTCACTCTCTCTGCCATGGTCGTCGCTCTCACTCTCTCTCTGCCCTGGACGGCGCTCTCACTCTCTCTGCCCTGGTCGGAGCTCTCCCTCTCTCTGCCCTGGTCGGAGCTCTGACTCTCTCTCTCTCTGCCATGGTCGGCGCTCACACTCTTGCCATGGTGGGCGCTCACACTCTCTCTCTCTGCCCTGGACGGCGCTCTCACTCTCTCTGCCCTGGACGGCGCTCTCACTCTCTCTGCCCTGGTCGGCGCTCTCACTCTCTCTGCCCTGGTCGGCGCTCTTCCTCGTCATTGCTCTCACTCTCTCTCTCGTCATTGCTCTCACTCTCTCTCTGCCCTCTCGCCCTCGTCATTGCTCTCACTCTCTCTCTGCCCTGGTTGTCGATCTCACCCTCTCTCTGCCCTGGTTGTCGCTCTCACCCTCTCCCTCTGCCCTGGTCGTTGCTCTCACGTCCTCTCTCTGCCCTGGTCGTAGCTCTCACTCTCTCTCTCTCTCTCTGCCCTGGTCGTCGCTCTCAC
Organism: Eptatretus burgeri; assembly: GCF_056783735.1. Taxonomy (NCBI): domain Eukaryota; kingdom Metazoa; phylum Chordata; class Myxini; order Myxiniformes; family Myxinidae; genus Eptatretus; species Eptatretus burgeri. The sequence goes on from NC_140963.1 coordinate 89,658,670, forward strand.
TCTCTCTCTCCGCCCTGGTCGTCGCTCTCACTCTCTCTCTCTGCCCTGGTCGTCGCTCTCACTCTCTCTCTCTGCCCTGGTCGTCGCTCTCACTCTCTCTCTCTCTGCCCTGGTCGTCGCTCTCACTCTCTCTCTCTCTGCCCTGGTCGTCGCTCTCACTCTCTCTCTCTGCCCTGGTCGTCGCTCTCACTCTCTCTCTCTGCCCTGGTCGTCGCTCTCACTCTCTCTCTCTCTCTGCGCTGGTCGTCGCTCTCACTCTCTCTCTCTGCCCTGGTCGTCGCTCTCACTCTCTCTCTCTCTGCCCTGGTCGTGGCTCTCACTCTCTCTGCCCTGGTCGTCGCTCTCACTCTCTCTGCCCTGGTCGTCGCTCTCACTCTCTCTCTCTGCCCTGGTCGTGGCTCTCACTCTCTCTCTGCCCTGGTCGTGGCTCTCACTCTCTCTCTGCCCTGGTCGTCGCTCTCACTCTCTCTGCCCTGGTCGTCGCTCTCACTCTCTCTGCCCTGGTCGTCGCTCTCACTCTCTCTGCCCTGGTCGTCGCTCTCACTCTCTCTGCCCTGGTCGTCGCTCTCACTCTCTCTGCCCTGGTCGTCGCTCTCACTCTCTCTACCCTGGTCGTCGCTCTCACTCTCTCTGCCCTGGTCGTC
>NC_140963.1:89664313-89670981 GCF_056783735.1 Eptatretus burgeri
AAACTTTATGAACATGCTGACATTTTATTGGTATTGTACATACTTTATAGACAATCTAACATTCTAAATAGTGCATACTTTATAGAAATATATATGTGTGTTGCTGTCAATTGACCCTGTGACTGCCCTGCATGAACAGGGTAGGTCTGATTTGCCCTTGAGCAAACCCTTTAGATATCTTCCTGGCCCGCTGGCAGCCCCACTATCATCAGGCTAATTGACAGTCGTAGTCCTGCCAACCTCTCTGATACCTTCCTATTCCTTTACAAAGGAAGGCAGTTTTGTGTACTTTTCATGGAATCCTTTCAAGCGATTAAAATTTCGATCAGTTTGCACCTTCCCACTATAAAATGCAGGAGATTAGTGTTTAAACCAAGTTCATAGCTTAAAGAAATTTTGAGTTAGGCTGTCAGAAAAGAATAAGAAGAATGACAAACGGGCACTTTTGGGTCTCTCATTTTTCTTGTTCAGCGATGAAGTCGCAAAGTTTAATGAGTGTTATTGGATGGGGAATTATCCACAGATGACTGGTAGGTAATTTTTCAGGTTTATAAAAGTTTTATCTTGGTAGACTTTTTTTTAGGATGTATGTTGTATTGAGCCAATGGAGTGTCTGGGCCATCCCTACCTTAGAAGTCTACTGACTTCTTCATGAAGTAAAAGTAAAAATAACAAAACTGTGACTATTACCACAATACAAAACAGCAAATGAATAGGAGGCATTGCAATTTGAACTATCTGATACTGCATTTATGTAAAGAAGATGAAGAAAGAAAAAGATGGGTCACAGAGCGTGATTCAAAGTAAAACCTACCTGTGAATGGATTTCACCACCTGGCGCAACGGAACCTTTCCTTGGTCACCAAGTGCAGCGAGTGCCACTACCAGCAGAGCAATTGCTTCTGGAGCACAGTCTTTGCTGTCCACGTGACCTCCCTTCGGTCGGCTGCTTGCCCTCATGGACTGACTGCGACTCTGTAACTTCAGGAGCTCAGAAAGGGCAGCCGAGGCAAGTGTCGAGTCAGCCGTGGTAAGTCCGAGTGCACAAAGGGCATACAGAGCATCAGCACATGGTTCTGTAAGCAGGGAACTAGAGTGGGCACAGGGAATAGGCGAAGGGAAAATCATTTTGTAAATTTCAGTTTCTGCAATGGGAAAAAGGGATACAAATAATGAGGAGAATAAGACGAGGAAGATTATAATTGAAAGACACAAATAATACACGAGAAATGATGCATCAAAGTTTTCTAGTATAATTATAAAGACATTTAAAGGGCACAGATAATGAATTGGACAAATGTGGTTTCCTTTGAAAGGTTCGAGCTGTAATATTTTACATATTTGAAAAATGATGTGAAAAGACCAAATAAAAATCAGACCAAATTGGAATGAAAATGTCATAATAGCTTTTGCAAGGCAAGATTACCATTTGAAAAGCAGAGTTTTCGCATCGTCGTGATTTCCTCTGCGATACTCAACGAGGGCTAAAGCTATTAGCACAAGAGCCCGGTCTCGCTCTGTAGTTGCTAATGTGAGGGCACGTTCAAATGCTGCAGGGTACATATCCAACAATTAACCAAGCAAACAAAAGCAAAAGCAGGTATACATTTAGTCAAAAAGTTTGCAAATTTGGTGCAAAGACATACAGTATTACAATGCCAACAATGATACAGTATTATTAATAACTAGCACGAGGTACCAGTGGAAATTACACGTATTACAAAATGTGACTTCAACAATATGATGCAAATAACAGTTAAATATCATGGGAATTTAATAGTCTACAGATGTGCTCCCGAAATAAGTTAACTTCCCCCCCCACCCCCAAGTGCTCAACACCCCTCTTCCAACTCTATTCCCCTCTCTGCCCCCCCCCCCCCACTTTCTCAACTGCCATTTAACAGTGCTTTGTCTCCGAATTCGTCCTGATCACACATGCACCCATATTCCCATTCTTCCAAGCACGAGAGGATTCTTACATCATTCCATATTATTTCTTCATCAAATCATTAAAATGGTGCCGGGTGTGAAGTGACAGTCGAAATAACGTCCAAGTCACAATCTCAAGATCTCAAGTTATTGTGAGTCACCCAATTGCGTTAATAAGTGATCCCAAATGAATTACTTTCATCGTGATGTGCACGTGCGCATTCATGCACGTGCACACACACACATTTAAACAATGAAATAACGTTTAATTCACAATCTGGTGAGATGACAGAAAAAGATAGATTGACCAGCATATTATTATTTAGATAACTAGAGAGTTCATCGAACACATTACCCCACACAGTGTTCTTGTATATACTTCCATTTAAATAAAATAATGATTTTAAAGATCGTTTAAAAAAATTCCGTAAGGTTTGCACTATTGAAGCAGTCTTATACACCACCTTATTTAACATGTCCAAGTAATCCGAAATGCAATGGTTTTGAAAGTGCAAAGAAAGCGTTTTGTGTTCGACAGTGTTCAAGTATATAATTCAATTAAAATAAAATAAGGACTGTAAAAGTTGTAGAAAAGAATGAATTCTGGAATTTACCGCCGTTTCACTTATGCCGTTGATGCAGTGTCGATTACACCACCCCATCTAACATGTTACATTAGTTATTCGCGCCTGTTGTTTGTGCCCTTTATGACGTCCTTAAAAACGTCCTTATGACGTTTCCTGTTTGGAATGATTTCCAATCTTGTTTGACTGCCAGGCAGCCAGCGTTAAAATATTATCTCACTCCTCTCTGCGCATGTACAATTGGGACAAATTCAAAGCCAAAGTACTGTAAACGGCAGGTTGGTTTTTCAATTCATGTTCCTATTAGTGTTCAAAATATAACATTCAATTTAAGTAAGTTGTTTCCTCGATCATGAAAACTGATGTTTGCAGACGGACAGACATGAACCAATTTCTTATAACCCCACTTTTTGCTTTGCTTGCGCAGGGTAATAACAGCAGCAGAACCATAAAGTCTTCATAACATAGTAAACTACCAAAATCCAATAATCCACGCTCTAACATAATGGACCAACCTTCATAACTTTCCTGCAGATGATCCAAAAATGTTAGTGTCAAGGCAAGGCCTGTGATTTCATCAAAATGCTCCAAAGGTGATATCAGGCGAAAAGCCTTCTCAGACTCTTCATATCGGCCAACAGCACTGGAAGAAAATAAACAATGGTGTATTAAAATAGTTGAAGGCAAGGGATGAGGGGAAACATTAACTGATTGCTAAAACAAGCTCGTACATCTTATCTGAAAGTTTTCACAGCTAAATTGTTGTGAACACCTTCTCCAAAATTGTCTTTTCAGAACTGCTCTCTGTGCAAACTTTAGAAAATGCTTAATTTGGTTTGCCAGATGGAGAAATATTTTTGGTACAATTTTGCTTTTCAACCAGACTGAAAGTTTTTGTTTGTTAGGGAATAAAAACCACCTTAAACAATAAAAGGACTGCCTTTTACAAAAGAATACATTTCTGCAGAAATTCTTTCTCATCCATCAACCAATAGCATCGGTGGTTGCAGTGGAGAACGTGACTTGCAATCCATGGAAGGGCGTTTTGTCCCATTTCTGGCCTCATCTATTTGAAAGACGTAAAAGTCAGTGATCTGGGTGGGCAGGTTAATCAGGATAGAAAAGCAGAGTGTTGGGTGCACAAATCTGAGAGAGAGAGAGAAAAAAATCAAATGATTGAGCACTCCCATCTCACAGCAAAATGGACTTCTACATGCAGCAAATAAAAGGTTTTTGCTCTTACTAATCCTTCAGATTTTTGACCCGGGTTAAGCAAATTTGGATCAGACACTTGAAAGCCATAGGTAAGTGGGGAAATAATTGCCAGTAATGGTCATTTACAGCAATCTACTCACAAAGGATTATTGGTAGGGTCTTCTCACAAAAAATGTAGATCCCACATGATACAGGTGGTTTGAAGCACCAATTTAGTGTGAGAAACATCCTTCTTGGGTAATTTTCACAGCAACTCCCCCTCATGAGAAGCCATATGTATGGCGATCAAATGAGATTTTACCAAAATATTTACAACATGGTTCTACGTGGAATATTTGGACAATCTCCACATGAATGTACTTACCGGAGTGTCCGTCCGTAATGCTGTAAAGAGGCGTTGAGTTTCTTCTGATCGGTTCCAGCTTGTTCAAAGATTTCCACCACTCTGCAGACATAATTGATGCAAAGATCATTTGCAAGTGATGATTTTTGTTTTCTAGAAAATTAAACTATGACTACCAATGTCAGACAATTCATAAATTTGAATATTTTTTTTTCCTATAAAGTTACTTCATGTTTATTGAACCTCTTTTCTCACTTTTCTCAGCCATGTTCATATTTCTACGCTTTCAAGGTGCCTGTGAATCAGGGTCGATCTGTGACTTATTTTAAGTTGCAAGTTGTGCTTGGTTTACTACATGACTTGTAAACACAAACTGGAAATGCTTATAAAATGGACTAATTTTGCAATTAAAATCATTGAGATCATTTTCCTTCTGTAACTAGAGAAGGTAATAAATTTAAAACCGAACAACAGTAAATGGTTTTTTCTTCAGCCCAAACAACCGTTTCTTTTTCCTGACATACAGTGCCTTCAGAGCATATTCACACCCCTTGACTTTGTCACATTTTGTTGTGTTACTGCCTGAATTTAAAATGGATTAAATTGAGATCTTTTGTCAACGATCGACACAAAATACCCCAAAATGTCCAAGTGAAAACATGTTTTGAGAATTTTTTACAATTTAATTTAAAATGAAAAGCTGAAATGTCTTGCATTAATAAGTATTCAACCCATTTGCTACGACACTCCAAATTGAGCTCAGGTGCATCCAATTTAACTTTGATCATCCTTGAGAAGTCTCCCCAACTTGATTGGAGTCCACCTGTGGCCAATTCAATTGATTGGACATGATTTATAAAGAAACACCTCTCTATATAAAGTCTCGCAGGTGACAATGCATGTCAGAGCAGAAACTCGACCAGGAAGTCAAAGGTACTGTCCATAGAACTCTGAGATAGACTTGTGAGGAGGCATGGATCTGGTGAAGAGTATAAAACAATTTATAGAGTGCTGAAAGTCCCCAAAAGCACAGTGAGCTCCATCATTAGGAAATGGAAAGAATATGGAACTACACAGACTCTTCCGAGAGCTGGCCGTCAGACCAAACTGAGAAACCAGGCAAGAAGGACCTTGGTCAGGGAGGTGACCAAGAACCCATTGACTACTCTGACAGAACTTCAGAATTCCTTGGCTGAGATGGGAGAATCTGTTGGAAGGACAACAGTCTCTGCAGCACTTCACAAATCTCGGTTTTATGGAAGAATGGCCAGACGGAAGCCACTCCTGAGAATAAGGCACATGACAGCACGCCTGGAATCCGCAAAAACTCAGAGCATGAGGCAAAATATTCTGTAGTCTGATGAGATGAAAACTGAACTCTTTGGTCTGAATGAAAAGCGCTACATCTGGTGGAAATTCAGCACAGGTCATCACCCATGTAACACCATCCCTGCCATGAAGCATGGTGGTTGCAGCATCATGCTATAGGGATGCTTTTCAGTGGCAGGGACTGGGAGACTTGTAAGGACAGGGGGAACAACAAATGGAACCAAAATACAGGCAAATGACTTACGGTTCTGGTTTTGAGCGTCGTTTGGTTCTCTCAGGGCCCCCTGCCAACTTTTTCAAAGATAAGTTTCTGGTCGTTGTTTGCCACGTTTTGACTTTACTTTGTTGCCTCCATGTTTCCTGTGTGTTCCCACTTCAGTTTTGTTTCAAAACTTGTGCTAATTTGGTGTGTTTTCACCAGTTTGTCATATCGGGTTTCCCTCAGGCCTACCCATCTTCCCGTCTATGTGCACGATCGTGTTTATTTGTATTTTCTCCTTATTATCATTAATTTTTATTTTGTCCACTTCTCCCTCCACCCTCCTATCCCACCAAATGATACCCTGTGTTTCATGGCTTTAAATATAAAAAAATACAACAAAATTGTTTTTCCCTCCTCATCTTATACCCCACGTAACCATGTGACTTCATGTCCCAACTCTTCTTCCTCCTTCTCCTTCTTCTTCCGATCTATCATATTCCTTCTACTTTTGCGAACCCACATTCACCATCCATTTTCACTATTTTTGATTCAACCATTACTTTACATAATATTTAATTAAAAAAAAATAAGAATAAAAAATAAATTCTTCATTATTTTCACTTCCCACCTTCCATCTCGCAAAACCACGTGATTTCTCTACCCCTCTCCCTCTTCTTGTAACTTTCGCCGACCTACCATATTCCTCCTATTTTATCCGATCCACATTCACCATATACCTTCACTGTTTTTTCTTCAACCCTTCCTTTACCTATCCTTCCTAATCTTGATAAAAAAAGGTCTCTTCAAATGTTTCAACTTCCTCTTTCACACACGTGGTTCTCTGAATTGTATCAAAATTCACTCTTCTTCTTCCTCTTCTTCTTCAAAATTCTTCTAAATTTGACCTTCTCTTCATCCCATGTCTAAAAAGTCCCACTGTTACAACGTTTCATTTCTCCATTCTCTTAATTCTCCTTTATTGCATCCTTCATGTAATGTGTTTAATCACATCTCTGAATTAAAAAAAAAATTTTACATCCCAGTTTGCAATGTATGTTCATGTTCC
>NC_140963.1:89671481-89711481 GCF_056783735.1 Eptatretus burgeri
TGCAATGTATGTTCATGTTTCCATAAATCATCCTTTTTTCCAACTTAAGTGCCAATTTACCCCACCTACTTAAATCTACCTCCTCAGAACCCATCACCTGTTATCCCCTCTCCTTACTCCTCCCATCTTGCCCCTCATCCTACCTCTGCTCTTAGCACCTCTTCACTGTCCTCTGCTCGAGTATCAGCTCCTCTGATGTCCAAACTGTGTGGTGTTCAAACATATGCGGGCTCCATTCTACAACCTAACAGATATCTCACTCTCTCCATCAACATACTCCTCAACATCAAAACATGCACTTTCCTTTTTCCTCTCATCACACCTCCCGTCTTCCCAACTCCTCAAATATTGTACCTCTCCCTGCCTGCTCCCCTTCTTTACCATACGGCATCTGACCAAGTTTCATCCTTCCCCCCTCTCCCCACCTCTCCCATTGCCCTCCTGCCCCTTAACCATGCCTGCTCTCATCTCCCCTCCCTCTCACCCCTCCCTCTCAAAGCAACCTTCACTCTCTTTCTCTCTCACCTTTCTCAAAAACTCCCCCTCACTCCTTCACCCTCCAATCTCACCCTCATCCCACCTTCTCAAAGTTGCCCCCCCTCACATTCACAAAGCTGCCTACTTCCCTTGCCCTCTCTCTTCCATCTCTTCCCTCTACCTCCTCAAATTTTCAACTTCCTTCTGCTCCCTCTCTTAGTTCTCCCCACTGTACCTCAACCCATCACCCACGAGCCTTTTCTCCTCCTCATCTGGCCATCGACGTGAGATCTTCTGCAATCCCCCCATACTGTCGCAAACTCTCCCTACCCCCCCACCCTCCTCCCTCATCCTACCCTTTCCCTCCCCTGCCCTCCCCTGCCCTCCCCTCCCCCCCAAGCCTCCCCTCCTCCCTCTTCCTTAACAGTGTGGACCTCAAACATCCAGGGCCTTCGCTCAAACCTGACAGCTCTTTCCATACAGGTTGCCACTGACAAACCAGACATAATCTGCTTAAAAGAAACTTTCCTTCATCAATGCATCTCTGACTCCCGAGTATCTCTCCCTGGTTACTCTCTCCTCTGGTATGACAGACCTAAGCCTCGTCCTGGTGGCAGAGTTGCTCTCTTCTATCAAGAACTCAATTCCTCACTCTCCATGCACTGCTCTCACTCCCCACACCCCCAGGCATAACTATGGGATAAGGCTCCCTCCACTCCCACCTCATGTTTATATGTGTGTTGTACTGTGCACCAAAGAGTGATGACTCCATTTACACCCTGCTCGCCGAAAACATGGACCAACTTCTGTCCTCTCTTCACAACTCTCTCTTCCTCATATGTGATGACTTCAACTGTGATCATGCCAGTTGGCTGGGTGTGGGTACCTCTCTCACCTGCCATAGCTCTTCAGCAAAAGACTTGTGTGACTCAATGGGACCAGCACAATCTGTCAGCTTCCCGACCCGGATCTCAACCAATGGTCCTCCATCTCTTTGCATCCGATTTTGAGCAATTTCCCTGAAAATATCTGCTGTTCCTCCTCTGCTCCAAACGGTTCATCTTTACCACATGTTTGTCAAAGTAAACATTTCTCTGGCTGTTATTAGAGAACCACCTCAGCGCCGTCAAGTCTGGCATTTCACTCAAGACGACTGGCAAGGACTTCATGCAGCCATCAAATTTCTAGACTGGTCTCACATTTCTACTTTCTCTGACATCAACTCGTCCTGGGAATTATTTCAAAGACATTTGCGCCCTCATGCACAGATTTATCCCATCTCTTCTACAGTTGTCATACCCTTCCTTCCACCCATGGTACAATGAAGCTTGTGGCGAGGCAGTTCTCCTGAAACAGCTTGCCTTCGCCTCATGGAAAGCTAATCCAACTGAAGGCAATCTCAGTTCCTTCCACAAAGCTCGGAGCAAGTGTGTGTCTACCCTCAGGAGAGCCAGGAAACAACATCTTTCAAATCACAAGGCTGGACTCTCAAATCTGCCTCCCTCCTCCAAATCCTGGTGGTGTCTAGTGAAGTCGGTTTCTGGTGTATGTTCCCCCTCCATTCCTTCGCTTACCTCAAATGGCCACACAGCTGACACTGCACATGAAAAGGCTGAATGCCGAAACTCAGTGTTTACTTCTAAATCTTGTGTCCCAAACCAATTACTTTCTGCACCTACCTTACCCTGTCGCACAAAGCTGTTCCTGCACTCCATGTCCTTTTCTCCTGACAAGGTGGAGAGCTTGCTATCAAACCTCGACTCAGATTCTGCAACCGGTCCAGACAGCTTCAGCCCACATGTCCTAAGAGCCTGCTTGACTGCTCTTGCTCACCCTCTCTCTGTTATATTCACCCTCTAATTTGCTCAAGGTCATCTGCCATCTGCTTGGAAATCAGGCAACATTACCGCTCTGCATAAAAAAGGTGCAAAACAGATCCTTGCAACTGCAGACCAATCAGCCTTCTCCCAATTATCAGCTCGATCATGGAATCCATCATCGCTTCCCACATTAAATCCTTCCTCTTCTCCAATGGCTTGAGTTTCGATCATCAATTTGGATTCAGACCAGGTCACTCCACCCTGGACTTATTGCTCCTGCTTTCCCAACAATGGATGGAGGTCCTCAATGCCAGACATGAGATCAGAGCCATCCACCTGGACATATGCCTGCCATTGGCTTTGCAATTAGGGGGGTGGCTTGGAATCCTAGGGTACTAAGTTTGAAATCCGTTGGCTGCTGAATTAACACCAGGAGGTTGACTCAGCCTGTCATCCTTCTGAGGTCGGCAAAATGAGCAAAATGAGCAAAATGAGTGTGTATTGGTAAAAGGGGCACTGCATCAGTGGCATAGCCACACCCCTAACCAATGATGCAACCAGCAGCATCAAAGGCTGTACACGATGGGAACCCAGACATATTGCATGCTTTCAATATGGTCTGGTGTCCCACATTCTCACCAAACTCTCTTCCTATGGTGTCCAAGGACATCTCCACTCATGGCTGACAGACTTCCTCTCCTGTCGTAGTCAACGTGTGGCCCTAAATGAAGTTCTCTCATCCCCTCTCCCTGTCCAGGCAGGAGTTCCTCAAGGCAGTGTTCTGGGCCCTGTTCTTTTTCTGGTTTTCATCAATGATCTCTCAGACTCTCTGGAAAATCCTCTTTTTCTCTTTGCTGATGACTCCACCCTCGGCCATACTATGTCATCCCTCAGATCAGTAAGCAGTAGTCTCTTCACTCTCTACAGATCTGGATAAAATCACAAGTTGGTCCAACACTTGGAACATGTCTTTCAATCCTGACAAATCTCACACTCTCACTCTGTCTCTCTGAAAAGGACTGTCTGGAACCCCCCACCCCCATCTACTTTCTCAACAACCCTCTTGAAGAAGTCCTTTCATTCAAATGTTGGGGCCTCACTATCTGCCATGATCTTTCCTGGGAAAGCCACATTTCCAAGCTGGCCTCCAAAGCCAGTCATTGACTGGGCATCTTCCATCGTGCAAGGTCCTTTCTCGGCCCACCTGAGCTCCTGACTACGTACAAAGCTTTCATCCACAGCCTTATGGAGTACTGCTCTCCCCTCTGGGCTGGTGTTCCCACCTCTCACCTTTCTCGGCTTCACGCTGTGGAAACCAAGGCATTTCGGATCATTGGTATCTCCCACAATGAAGCCGAGTCTTTCTGTCTCTCACCCTCTCACTGCAGGAAGGTCGGTGGTCTTTCTGTCTTCTACCATCTCCTCTATGGCCTCGCTCCCCCTGCTCTGTCTGCTATCTGTCCTGCCAATATTTCCACAGGGCGCTCAAGGTCCGCCAGCAACCCCTTTCTGGTAAAACTACCAAAATCAATAATCACTGCTCCCTTCACTCTTTCATTCCTCTTTATCCCCACGTTTGGAACAAACTCCCACACTCTCTTCAATCCTACTCTTCCCCCAGGTCTTCAAAACAGCTGTTCACCACCATCTCGTATCTTCCCCCATCTAAAACAATTATCTTTTCTACCCCTGTTAATCCACCCCAAACCCAATACCTTCAAATTCACTGCTTTCCTTCCTGAAAGTCCCTGCAGTGTCCACCTTGTTTCCCCCGTGTACCCAGCCCCATCCTTCTCCCTTCCTCAGATCTCTTAATGTTTCTATTCCCCACTGTTTTGTGCTTCTGTCTCCTGCTCCCATTGTTATACATTCTCTGTGTTGGCTCTTTTGCGAGCCTCAACATTGTATACAATAAGAAATTTAAAAAAATCCTTGAGGAGAACCTGCTTCAGAGTGCGAAAGACCTGAGACTGTGGCAAAGATTTACCTTCTAACAGGAAAATGACCCCAAGCATACAGCCAAAGCAACACTGGAAAGGCTTCAGAACAAGAACGTGAAAGTCCTTGAGTGGCCCAGCCAAAGCACAGACTTGAATCCCATTGAGAATCTGTGGAAAGACTTGAAGATTGCTATTCATTGATGCTACCCATCCAACTTGACAGAGCTGGAGCAAATCTGCAAGGAAGAATGGGTGAAAATCCCCAAATCCAGATGTGTAAAGCTGATACAGACATACCCAAGAAGATTTGAAGCTGTAATCGCTGCCAAAGGTGCTTCTACATCGTATTGACTCAGGTTGCTGTCTGTGCATAATTTTGAATAAACTGGTAAAAATTTCTAAAACCATGTTTTCACTTTGTCATTTTTAGGTGTATTGTGTATATTGGTGATAAATTGTTTTTAAAAAAATATTTAATCCATTTTAATTTCAGGCTGTAACACATGAAAATGTGAAAAAGTCAAGGGGTGTGAATACTTTTGAAGGCACTGTATTATATTATATGTAGTTGAGGGGCTGAATGCAAACTTTTGAAAATCAACAATAAGCTCTCATATGTTTTCCCATTTGTAATTGGATATCAGGGCCGGCAGATATCAGGGTACCCGCTGGGCCAATCCGGCTGAAATTTGGCAGCAACGTTCTGCTTCTGACTGGTATGGGGGATTGCAATGCTCAAGTTTCAGTCACCTGACTTTAAGTAGGTCAAAATGGCCGACTTTGTAAATTTCTACAAAAATATTCTTCTCCATACCTACCAGTTAGAATGCTACCAAATTTGGGTTACAACATTAGGCCAAGGTAGGGATGTTAAATTGAGGTCATGCCGTTCATTTGACCAGAAGTGTTTCAAAATGCCCGACCATCAATTTTTGGGAAAAAACACATAAATTCCTTCAGAAATCTTCTTCTCCAGACCCACTAGTCAGAATGCTACCAAATTTGGGTTACAACATTCGGACAGTGTCCTGATATTAAATTTCAGAGGCCATGCCGATCACATGACTGGAAGTGTGTAAAAATGCCGGTGGTGTAAATTCCTTCAAAAATCTTCTTCTCCAGATCCACCAGTCAGAATGCTACCAAATTTGGGTTGCAACATTATGTCAGGGTAGAAATATTAAATTGTGGAGGTCATGCCAATCACGAGATCGGAAGTGTGTCAAAATGGCCGACTTCATCAACTTTTGGGAAAATCGCATATAATAAAATTCCTTCAAAAATATTCCTCTTCAGACCCACCAGTCAGAATGCTACCAAATTTGGGTGACAACATTAGGCCAGGGTGCAGATAAGCTACAGGTCCAGTGGTCCTATGCTTTTTATTTAATGAGTAAGAATATATATATATATATATATGTATATATATATATATATATATATATATATATATATATTTCCAGCAATGTGTGTGTGTGTGTGTCTGTCTGTCTGTCTGTCTGCGAACGCCGTTTCTCGATGACCGCCGGTCCGATCTGATTGAAACTTGCTCGGAATATTGCCGGGGACCTGCGGATATGCCTTTTCAAGGTTTGATATTAATCGGACGAGCAGTTCACAAGTTACGGCCATTTTATTGCTTTTTTCAGTGTTGGAAAGGTGTATATATCGCAGCTGAAGTGTCCTTCCACCTTATCATGCCATTTTTTCCCAAAGATATCTCAGAATAATGATAACAGCATATTAATAATAATAATAGCAGAATAATTGGCAGTAATAAAAAGAATAACGTGATACAATGACCAATGTCTGTCAACCAATAATGACCTATATATTGTCTGTCAACCAATAATGACCAATAACGTCTGTCAACCAATAATGACCAATAACGTCTGTCAACCAATAATGACCAATAACGTCTGTCAACCAATGACAGGACACGGTGCTATGACATCACCAATGATGTCACAATCAATATTTATTTGTTTTTCCCAAGGGTTTGAAAGCTGTGTTTTTTTTTAATTGTTGTGATTGGTAGACATTTGTGAATACATTTACAGAGAGAAGGGCGAGAGAGGAGGGGGTAGAGAGGAGGGGGTAGAGAGGAGGGGGTAGAGAGGAGGGGGTAGAGAGGAGGGGGTAGAGAGGAGGGGCGAGACTAGGGGGGGAGAGAGGGGGGGAGAGAGAGGGGGCGTCAGAATTCTTCTTCTTCTTCTTCGTTTGATATATCGTCACAATTGATGTGGGGGGCCTGAGTATGTTTCCCCAGGTGTTTCCCAAGTTATGGCCATTTATGATACGGTTGGTCCGATCAAATTGAAACAATGTCCCAATCCAGTCGTCGTTTACAAGAGCGAAGGAACGAAGCTGCACATACTGGCACGCAACTACGGGCCTGCACCAGTACATATAAATAAAAGTAGCCGGATTTCTTCTTCCATCCCTCTGTCTGTCACACTCTTTTTGCTGGGATGTCATTATGCTGTTACATCTGGGACGTATTTACGGCATGACATCTAGCGCTAGGGTCAGCCTCGACGGACGTGCACGTCGTCCCAGTGTCCAGCACTCTACCCATCACATCGCTTCGCTGATGGCAGTACAACAACATAACCCATATATCTGACTCGAACTGACATCTGTAGGTGATGGGCTGAATGCCAGATGAAGGATTTAATAAGATGGTGATGTATTAAGATGGCATTAGGCCTGGAACATCATTATGGCGTTAACTTTAACACTAGGCTATGCCTTGACGGTGGTGTATTACTCATGACTCAATGAGGAGCGTAATAATTATTTGAGAAACCACTTCTGATAACTGCTTACAAGCCGTAACTAATTAGCCAACGTTTTTTAATAATATCATTATCGTAATAATAATAATAATAATAATAATAATAATAATAACGTGAGATAGTGAGATGTACAACAACGTGTTTTCTCCTGATTGTCACTTTTGTTCACCCATCAGAAAGCATAAATGAGAACAAACCTGATACATAGCGCAACTTGAAAAAAGAAGAAAGACCTAACGTTTGATCCCTGGGAACATAAAACAAATTCAAAATATAGTTTTTTTGGCAAATAGGTGTACATATTACTACAAATAATGCTGGGTTGTTTGCAGTAAACAAAATGTTTCAGGAATAAAATAAACTAGCATCCGCTGAAGACAAAGTCTTCGATATCCCCCACCATAGTAAATGAGGACAAGTAGCAAAAGGCACCAGTTCAATTTATTCTTGATGTGTGTACCAAATTTCATAAAGAAATAGTTAATCGTTTTGCAACTATGCTCTGGAAACAAAGGTTAACCTCAATTATTTCTTAATACCCACTTGTTTACATGGAAAGTGACAGAATTTTTTTTGGGGGAAATCTCTAAATATCAAAAGGCACCAGGTCACCACTTGTTTGATATGTATACCAAATTTCATAAATATTTCTTGAGGGGATTTGTAGTTACATTAAGCTCCGGAAACTAAATGTGACGGACGGACGGACGGATGGAACCAATTTCTATATCCTCCACCAACTTCGTTGGTTGGCGGGGGATAATAATTATAAAAATAATTGAAATCAGATAAGCGGTTTTCCATATATGACAAAAAACATTTTTTTCAAGATGGCCGCCCCAGTCGGCCATCTTGGATCCGGCCACGCTCAAAACCAATAGGGTTCTTCCTTTTCAGGTGGTACATGTGTGACCCAAATTTCAAATCGATATGGCGAACAGTTTATGAGTTATCGCACTCACAGCTATAAATGTTGACGCCCAGCCAGCCGGCCGGACGGACGGACAGACGGACGGACAGCCGGACGACCCGGGTGACAACAATATCCCCCTTCCGCCACGCGGCGGGGGATAAAAATTGCAAATAATGACTCAATAAATTGTTTTCCTGTCATGCAACATATTTCCTACAAGTTATGTTATTCAACTACTGTCAGCGAAATGATGGGTTCAATGCCAGTACAAGCCGTAGACCTTCGATACAATTTTGCTTTTGTGCTTCACAGGCAGCATGTATTGAAGGATTCCTCAGATGGGGTTCAGTTACATGTCCTTCATACTTATCCCATCATACCTTTTGAAAAAAAAACTGGACTTTTGGCCTGTTACCAGGGGAAAACTTTAAATTCCCATCTTCTGATTTATATTGTGAGTTGCCTCTTGTAAAAGCATTCGCTACAGTCGACACCATCAAGCAAAAGCGAAAAGACGTGAGGAAATACCAAGAGTCTAGCTTTACAGGAACAAGATAACTGAGCGGGATAGAGAATCTTGAAAAAGCAAGTCATACCTGCCGTAGGCCTTGGCAGCCTGGTGGTTCAATGACATGTGTTCGCTCAGGTAACCCAGCATTGTAAGGCTGACTGGCTCATCAGGAAGTCGGACTAATGACAGGCAAAAGTCACTTTTGTAAATAGTTGTATTAATGCTTTCTTTTAGTTTCTAAAAAAAATTGCTCAAAAGATGATCGGAATAATTGGACACAAATATCGTAAATGAAAGAGCAGGACATTATAAGAACAAGGAAATTTGAAGAGGAATGGAAGATGGACAGGATATTAAAGAGCTAAATTGTGTTTTATATTTTGGGGCTATGCAGTCCACACACAATCAGTGCCAACTCATGTACCAAACTTACCAGTACACCCACTAATAGCCAGGTGAGCAGCCACCACCGCATTCATGCGCACTATGTTAAAGCGATACAGCTCAGAGCTGCGGTTACTCTTGTCCTGCAGCATGGTGCACACCCAATGTGCATAACCCTTTGCACCTTCGATCTGTGCATGAGATCAGAACACATATTCTTCATCATCATCATCATCACGGAAAATACTTTGTTTGCAGATTGTCAGATCAACTACGACAAATCGCAAATGTTTCCGTGGCTGAGAATCAACCCAGGACAAATTAATAATCCATCGCAGCAAACACATATTGCTCATACAATTCTTTTCAATAATAATAATTATTATTATTATAAGTAATCATCGGCATGAAAAAAAAAGTCTGCAGTGATTTTTTTCTTTTAAACAAGCATGACACCTTAAGTGACAGTACATTTTACTATTACAGCAGACCCACCTCAAACGTGGGTTTCCGCATCGCGGTTTCA
This sequence comes from Eptatretus burgeri, assembly GCF_056783735.1. Lineage (NCBI taxonomy): Eukaryota > Metazoa > Chordata > Myxini > Myxiniformes > Myxinidae > Eptatretus > Eptatretus burgeri. Next base: position 89,680,851 of record NC_140963.1, read on the forward strand.
CTTAATCGCAGTTACATTATTGTGGTAAAATGTGCCGATCACGGCATGGGTCCCTCACTCTGTCATGGTCTGACGTGGAGGAATACACAACCCCGCATCTCCATCTCACCTCAAAGCCCCACTTCGCCTTCCATCGCAGACTCAGTTGCTCTTTCGACATCGTGCTGCACGGACTGTTATCACGTGATTGAGTTTGTTATCGTGTGATATTGCGCGATTTAGTCTTCGCTCGTCTTTTAATTACATTGTGGGGTGTTCGTGACAGTAAATAGTTATGAAGAAGAATGTGGGGTTTTAGTGAAATATGGCAAATAAAACATCATAAAATGTTATTTAAAGCTTTTAAAGTTAGAAGGAAATTTATTAAATTTTATGAAAAAGAATGTGGGGTTTTAGTGAAATATGGCAAATAAAACATCATAAAATGTTATTTAAAGTTAGAAGGAAATTTATTAAATTTTATGAAAAAGAATGTGGGGTTTTCGTGAAATACGGCAAATAAAACATCATAAAATGTTATTTAAAGCTTTTAAAGTTTGAAGGAAATTTATTAAATTTTATGAAAAAGAATGTGGGGTTTTCGTGAAATACGGCAAATAAAACATTATAAAATGTTATTTAAAGCTTTTAAAGTTAGAAGGAAATTTATTAAATTTTATGAAAAAGAATGTGGGGTTTTCGTGAAATACGGCAAATAAAACATTATAAAATGTTATTTAAAGCTTTTAAAGTTAGAAGGAAATTTATTAAATTATGAGAAATGTTGGTGCAATTGGGAGATAATGAGAAAGGAAGAAATAAAGAATGAACGAAGGAAGGAAATAGGAGGCAGAACGAGTTCATGATTTTTTTTTTTTGAGTGAAAATATTTATTTGTGTGTTTGTTTTGAAGCGAGGAGTGGGAAATAAGATAAAGATGAGGAGCGTGAAAGAGAACACTTGGGATAAAGCAGAATGAGGAACATGTCTTGAGAGGTTTTCGCTCGTCTTCATGGAGAGGTGCTTGAAATTCAAGCGCGAAATGAACACTATCATGGCACCTTGTACCGAGGTCGATGAGGACATGCAGAACAAGGCAAAGCAGACAAAGATCACCTCCTTTGTAAAGGCTGATGATCATGATGACTCTAAGCTAGGGATGTCGACGTCATCTCAATAACCTCCATTGCCCTTCATCGTCATCATAATCATCATAATCATCATCAAAAGTAAGTAAAATTTAAATTGTTTTTCATTTTTACGAGTTGAGGCAGAAAAGTCAATAAATTTTAGAGTTGTTTCCCCTCACCATATTTTTCCCATTAGGTCTTAACATTGCGTATTGCGATTTTGCAAAATATTGGGTTTTTCAAGAACGTAACCCCTCGAACGTGGAGGGTCTGCTGTATAGCATTTCTTTCTCTGCTCTTTTCCAGGGCATTTTCTGAGCGTCACCTGCCTGTATCAGGGAAAATTGCCAACTTTACCCAATATATTCAAAATAATGATGTCACGACTGATCCTCTTACTATAGATCAGTCAGCCTTCTCTCCATCATAAGCAAATTGATGCATGGAGTTTAAAATTGCAGCAGACCCGAAGACTTCTTTTCTCCAGGAGTAACTCTTCTGATCTCCAACCGTATGTTTAGCTTCTGACCAAGTCATTCCACCTTGCTCATGCAACATCATCTGTGTCAAACAAACGGATGCCATCAAACAAGAGGTTAACGCTATTTCACTGGACATCTGCTTTGCATTTGATTGTCTGGAGCCTCACCCTGATTTCCAAATGTCAGCTCATAATATCAGTTGTTGCCTCGTAATTCCGCTTATTGTATTTCCTGTGCACTTAAAAGTGATGGATTGCTTTGCGATGAATTGTATCATGTGCTGAACTTATTGATGTCAGTGTTACCCAGTGTTCTGGGTCAGTCCTGTTCTTGATATACATCAACAACACATCTTCATCATTCGAAAATCCAATCCTGTATATCATTTCACAGATGACACCATTCTATGCAGCATTACATCCCTCTTTGCCAATCTTGAGAAAATAAGTAACTTCTCATCTATCTGGACTGTCTTTTAGTGAAAGAAAGACCCATATCCTCACTTTGTCACTCCTGCACACACCTATTTTAGCGATGCATAATTATGTGTATCCATGTTTTATTGCATGCTCATTGTTCTATGAATCTGGCAGGATGGCCGAGAGGTATGCACACTCGCCTCAAAGCTGTCTCGCCTGGGTTTGAATCCCAAACCCAGCTATAAACTGTTATGCTGGTGCTTCACAGGCAGGGTGATTCATCAATGCATGTGCCGTCCCACGGATGGATGTTAAACCGGGCGTCCCGTCTACTGACAATAGTTGGTGGATGTTAAAGATCCCATGGTGTCCTTCACGAAGAATAGGCGACCTATCGCTAGCACCCTGAACATATTACAAATTCTTGCTCTAACTACTGCTGGGAAGGCAATGGCAAACCACCCAGTATAATCCTTGCCAATAAACCACTTCGGCAGCACCGACGTTCTGCAACAGAGCATGGTAGATCAGAATCAGAATTGTTCTGGACACCTGTGACTGCATTGCTGTTTATGCATCTGCGAGCTGTCTTTTGTGGCTTGTATGCCTCTTTTCACTCCTCCCCTCCCCCCGACAACTTCAAATCTACTTTGCATTAGTCTCGATAATATAGCTAATTGTGAGGCAAACTTCATGGAAATCCACAAATTCAAGGAAATCTTGCAATCGCATTTATGGTTAAAAACGATCCAAGTCAGGTTTTCTGTTCATAGAGAGCAGACCATGACATATCAACAGCACAGCCAACCAAATATTTTTCAAATAATTTTTTTTATCATTCTTTAGCAAACAAATCACCACTACCAAGGAATACAACAATTGCATGAAGGAATGCACGTACTTACATGCAGCGCCAACTCAGTGCTGTGACGAAACAGATCCATTGCTTCTTCACTGCCAACATTCTCCGCAATTAAAGCCTGGCACACGAACATCAAAATGGGTTTTGATTTTCACATAGCTGTCCTGAAAAAGCAATTGAACCTTTGCATGTGCTTAATGAATACAAGAACCACAGCAGCAAAGCTATCGTTGCCATGAATCCAGTATGGATTTCTTATTTATCAGGAGGCAAGACAGGTCAAGGCCTAACAGATGCGTTAAGTGCCAGTGGAATTCTTAGACTTACCTGCCCAATCCAGCAAGCAACATACGAAGGCTCAACAGACTGTGCAACCTTGAAGGTTTCATGGGCAAGCTGAAAAAAAATGGATATAAAATAGCATGTTGTGAGACTTGCATATATTTCCATCAATACCAGAATCCCCCCCTTGCCTTGCCTTCCCTCACCTCCATTTACTGCTAATATTTATATGCAAATGACAGACATTTTGCTTCATTGTATTACCAGAAGTGGGCAGCGCTGTGTATAAGCAGCATTTTCAGGTCCATTGTAGTTATCCTGAGATGGTGATGATGCATGAAGAAATGAACTGAGATTTTCTTTTTTATTCTCCAAAATTAACCAAAAAGCCCCCCTCAATTTACTGACATTTAATCACTGAAACAGGAAACCTATTGATTCGACCATATGACCATGAATGGAGGCAATATAAAGACAATTAAATAGAGAGGGTGAGGCCCATCATGCTGGGTTTCCACATGCAGGTGAGGATGAAGGCTCTTTGAGAATTCACAGAATGAGCAATTTCAAGTGCTAAGGGATCGAAAAAAGCAGATTAAAAAACTCCCTGGTGTTTGATCTTTCATTTCTACCTTTACAGTGAGCTTGGGCTCTTGAAGTAGCTTAAACATATCATGGTTGTCCTTTGCTGCTGAAGACAGTCGTTCATATTTACATGCGAACAATGTGGAAATGTAAATTTGTTCAGTGTTGGAGCTGCTACCCAGACAACAAGCACACTGCAAGATAGCAAGTCGTGTAACCTGGTATCAAGTAGATTAGTGTTCAAGAAGACCAGACCACTTGCTACCCACAGTTTCGGCCAGAATTTGGAATCTGTTCAGGGCGCCAGCACCAACTCACCTACTTCTCACCAAAGATCTTCAATGCCCATTAATGGCCATTGCTAACAGTTGGGTCCTCTGACTTGAAACGTCCATCCGGTAGACGGCACACACATTGACGTGTTGGATACAGACCTTTCATGCAAAACACCAGAATGACAGTTTACAGCCAATTCGAGATCAAAACCCTGGCTACACAGCTCAAAGGTGAGTGTGCGTACCTCCAAGCTATCCTGCCAACCTGTAGCTTGTACAATGTACATGTACACTCGTACTCGATTACGTTGGACAAGGACATCACATCAATTGGAGGTGTTTCACATGAATTACAGTGCATGAACATTAGTTGCGAATGAACAAATGAACACAATATATAGGATTTGAACTTCGTACGACAGCACATACACCGACATGACGTCATCCTGTTACGAAGCGAACTCACCTCAATATTGCGTTTATTCAGGTATAAAGCACCAAGGTTTGTCCAAGCAACTACATTCTGCAGGAAAAGGGGAAGATTGCAAATTACTTCACAAAAATTCATGTTAGTTGCTCGGCGCTCACAGGACACTGACTTCACGACTTTCAACCAGATATCTCAATGTGATAAGCTGCATGCTCAGATGGAAACACCAAATAGGCCAATCTTCTTCTTTCGAATGATTAAAAAAAAAAAAAATTTTAGAATAAAAGTGGAGAAAATAGTAAACAAGATGCTTTCAAGCACATGTTTTTTTGAGTATTATGATCACTAGGCAGTCTAGACCAGAAAGTGATTATAAACTCACACTTGAAGCACATGTTCAAAGATTCAGGAGATATAAAGCAAGTATTAATTCTTCAAAAGATCAAGGATGATGGAAGAGCAAGATGACAAACGGTAAAAAGACAACAAACAGATAGTGGGAGCACTCGGGCCATCATTTCACACAGCAAGCAAGGGAAGAACAAAAAAAACAATCTAGAATGGCACTCAGTCGAGCGCATACCTCCGCCAGACTGAACAGTTTACGTTTTGTATCCCACTGATGGGCCAGATCTACAGTAGATACGGACCTGAACAAAAATCGAATAGGCTTGTTCTCATCACCGAACCAACTCATCCTCCTACTTTTGTCATAATCTATCCACAACTTTTTGAGATATCGTGCTGCATTGCATTTTCGGCCCAATTTCTCGATGGTGAAGAACCATTTATGGACGAGACGGAAAATCTAAAAAGTCTCTTTTTAAGACTCCTATAGGCATTTTGAGGTAAAAGTTGGTAAGATGAGTTTTTAACTTATTTGAGGTATGAGGAGTCTGAAAAAAAAATGTTACCAGCCTGAAATTTGCGTTTGAAGGCATGAAAAATGCAAATCAAGATGGCTGCTATTTCGATCGGATCGTGGTTTGGATTTTTGAGATATCTGATGTCATATCATTGTTCGTTGCTCTGCATGTAAACGCAAAATAGTATAGAAGTAGTTATGAATATCTGGTAATCATCCTATGCCTCTCCACCCATATTTGATCACTATAAAAAATGCAAAAAATTTCCTGAACCTAAGAGTATGGTTTATTGTATGTTGACTTCCCGGGCAAAGAAACCGACGTGCGGTATATATTTCTAAAGTTATATGTTCAAGGAATACAATGATTGGATGACATTTATTCAGTACCATATTCTTCGTTTTCAGATGTGATTTTCAGGCATTGTTCATGCACCGTTCCAGTCCATCAGTGCAACTGCATGCACCCGTGCAGGTCAAGGTTGCTTTTCTACATTTGCATCTGCTTGTTCTGCATCCTGTCTTGCATCCACAGTATATCACCTCAATGCACGCTACTGGTACTGGAGTAAGACTCATGAGCTTCGGCCTTAGCCGGCCATCTTCTGTTTGCCATCCATAATCATCAGGAGCAGGTAAAACCAGCTTCAGAACATGAGCTTGATTCCAAACCAAGGATTGATAGTGAGCTCGTAGTATGTGGTAGTGCAGGGCATCGTTTGTCGGTGAGAGAGATTCAGCTGGACGACCCTTCTTGAACAGAATGACTCTGGCACTGTTGGTACTCTCTACATCGGATAATCCATATATTCTGCACACGAAATTCACTGCAGTCTTCTCTCCTTCCAATGTAAGTGTGGGATGATTCATACCATTCAGAAGCCCATGCTGGTTTTCGAATATTTTCCATTCTGATTTCTTGATATGTCCTGCAAAGAATGAAGTACTATCACATCCGGTTCGTGCATGGAAGGAGATGAGTATCTACCATACCTTTGCTCAAGTTTTGCTGAATAGTGTGTACAGGGATGAATTGTTGCTTTCTTGCGGTGCCAGATTTCATCCACAGAGAATGACAGTTAGTCTTCTCATAATGAGCCAGCAACATAATGAGGACATCAGTATCACAGGCTGACACCATGATACAATCGGCTTGACACTGTACTGCATGAACAATCATTCTGGTGTCGGCCTCTTCGTGGCAGGCCTTGAGGAGATCAACATCCACTTCCGGGCTGGTGCTCTAAACATCATCATCTCTTGTGAAACCACCGGCAACAACAATGGTCTTGTCAGAAGGCGTTTGCTCTAACAACTGAGCAGATAGAAATATTATCAAATCAGTCTTGTTGGCTGGTAGAGCTAGGAAGCTGGACCAGCTGTTCGGCAGTGGAACCTCTCTCCCTTCGATGATCCTACGAACTGGTCTTGTGTCTTTGGACCGTCTCTCTCTAGTACCTGTTTTGATGGATGGCTGAAAGTATCTGTCGAAAACTATGTTGATTCTGGAGTAGTGTCATCCAGTTTGAAACACGGCCTCAACAAACACGTCTGATAGTTCTCCAAATGTACTAACTCCATGTGGCTTTCCAATGGTATGAATGAGGGCATTGCCATCAATAATAAGACAAGTGTCCTTCCTGTTCCAAGGTTGCTGGACCTAATACACCAGTAATCAATATCTTCTGGACAGCTTTTTCTCCTGACCTCAGAGATCCATCCAGTTGAGCCAAAGATAAAGGCACGGGTATGAGTTCATGTTGCAAGATGTTGGGAAGATTCACATTTCTCCTTGCCTCGTACGCTGTTACCAAACGCTGAAGGATATTTCTGTCCACCTTAAGTGTCTTTGTTTTGTCCCTGCAAGCCTTGTCAATCTCATACAACTTGGCAAATGTCAAGGGTTTGTTTTTTGGCAGTGTGTCTCGCAATTTAGGTCCTGGAATGTTCCTCGTCCTAACAAGTCTCTTTTCAACGAAAGATACGAGAAGATCAGTGCCATGTGATTTCGCGTTGAGCAGAGATTGTTGGATATCATTTGTAGCCAGGTCCTTGTTTGCTAAGCTTTGGAGAACTGTTGGTGATGAGTCAAGAGAAAAGAGATGGAATCTCTGTAACACTGCCAGAACTGCAGCCTCATCAGCATTGTCACGTTGGTTTCTGGAGTTGGTAGATTCACTGTGGATGAATTGATCGTCTAAGCCAAGGTTGAACATCCTCCTGGTATTCATAGCAATGTGGGCCCTCAAGTTGTATGACAACACCCAACGACTCAGAGCAGATGAGGTTTTGGTTATTCCCACAATGCCACCACCCTTTTTACCAACAGCAATCATCCACTCTTGGCTCATGTCGGGGCTCACCTGATTAAACTTCTGAGCTGAACCTTTCACGACAAAGTTTCGTCGCTGAAATTCCTCGAACACCTCACCCGGGAGTTGATGCATTTCAGCTAGATAGACGGGACCCCACGATGCATAATTTGTGTGGTCATAGCGCAAGAAGAATGGAAGCATGCACTGGAAGGAGTACAGATGAAGACTCCAAAGGCCATCACGTTGAGCACGAGTGTACATCAGCAGTAAAACTACCATCTCCATATCGTTTCACCAGTATGTGAAAGTCACACTGTCTGTGGCTCTATGAGTGATGAATTCAGCCATTGCGTCACAAAATCTGCCTGTTGCCAGAAGAGTGTTGAGTGCTTCGCCATGCTTGGTCCTTATTTCATTCCCCAGATCTCTGTCAGATTCCTTAAGGTGATCAAGTAATTGTGGGAGGAGGATCTGCCACATTGCTTGAAATGTGAGTTTGTGTGCACGCATCCCCTTGGTGTAAGACTTGCCTTCCAGAGCCTTTTCTGTTGATACAGGACGCAGAATGCCACTCTCAACCCAGACCTCTGACAAAACCGGAAGCCTGCATATGTTGTCCTATAACTTTTAGAAAGTTAATCGAGGTATGCAACCCTCCCAATCGTGGGATAAGGATGTGCTTGTATTGTGGAGTCGCCCATTTTAAATCCATCAGTATACAATACAGTGCCTAGTCTACGGTCAGCACAACATGTTTCTGTCCAAGTGATAAAGACACATGAATAAATCTCTGAACAACAGTATTGAGTGTGTCCAGTTCATGGGCAGGTGATTGTATTATTGGCATGAAACCTATGGTCGTCACTTCATGAACATCAGAGCTGTTGGCTTGATTGAACGCGCTCCAACCAGGTTTGGTGGCTTTGTCCTGCCTTTCAATGACAAAGGCCATACCAGTTGCTCGTGCTCTGATAGCGTCAACACTTTTATCCTCGGAGACAGTGTACCAATCTTTCTGTACAGCTTCTTGGAATGTAACATCTGCATGTCCTTCAATGATGCTGACAGGAATCAACTCATCCATAGCTGTGGGGACATCAAGCTTGGTTTTATTGGATGGCTTGAGATTGCTGAACAGTAAGTCAGGAGCCGGCCCTCTCTGCCATGCTGCAGCTTGCGTCGCATGAAAGGTTTTTTTCCCATCCAGTGTAGCATCATTTATATCAATATTATCTGCTGTGAAATGTACAAACCTATCTCTCAGCAAGTTAGGTGGAATGACAGCACCAGTCTGAGGATGCATAGTGAAGAGTGTACTTTCGGCAAGAGATGTGTCTAACTTCAAAACTGATTCATAACTTATGGTGTGTCCAGCACTGTGGAAAAGTTGAAGAAGTTTCTTTGATCTAGTAACTAGTTGCCTGATGCAGCGTGCTGCCTCGTGCAATATGTTTTGGTGTCCACTTCTTTCAGTCACTGACACCGAACACCATATCTTGATCAACTTTTACCTAAAAATGCCTATGGGGGTTCGAATTCCTGATTATCGGTCAAGTCCATTATAAAAATTAAATAATTCTCGTATCCACATCTGAATTCGGATCTTCATCAAAATCGAATCAATTCGTCCTTATAACACACGCAATCTGTCCACCAAGTTTCGTCTGAATCCGTCCATAACTTTTTATATAATGTATAAGTGTATATAATTTGAGTTCCATCTCTCAAGGGTGAAGAATCACGTTAAAAAAAATTACAGTATCCGGTTAAGGTGGCATGTTGCTCACTCAGGAAGGTGGCTCTTTAGGTGAGAAAAGCAAGGAACAAAAGAGTGGAAGTGTATGGAAAGCCTGCCATGTGGCAGTTTACCCAGGAGGTGATTACAAGGAGAACGTGTAAACCCTGGAGTTGCTGGGGAGGGTCACAGAGCAGAGAGAGGAGAGGGAACTAGATTGGAGGAGAGGTGGTAAAATCACAGAGGCGATACGAGCGCAACAGACCTTGTGCTTCTACCTCATTGCAAAGATGAAACCCACTTTTACAGGAAAACAAGGCCACACTTCAATATTCCTGAATAGACCAACACCTGTGCCTTTCAGCACTGGTCGTGCACAAGTATGATGGAATCGTCAACACAACCATGAGGAGAAAGTAAATTACATGATTGAAAGCGACAGAAATTCACAATTTCATCTTCTTTTCGGCACTTGGAAAACATTACAGACGGAAACAACGTCATGACATCCCGCTAAATCAAAAAGTGGCAGTATTAGTTGGTGGATGTTAACCATCCCACGGTGTCCTTCGCGAAGAGTAGGAGAGCCATCACCACCACCATGAACAAATTACAAATCCATGCCCTAATCTACAGAAGGCACTGCATCAGCGGCACAATTGCACTCTCACATAATGATGCTACATCACAACCTTGTAGAGACAGATAGAGAGATATAGAGATATAGAGATATAGAGATATAGAGATATAGAGATATAGAGATATAGAGATATAGAGATATAGAGATATAGAGATATAGAGATATAGAGATATAGAGATATAGAGATATAGAGATATAGAGATATAGAGATATAGAGATATAGAGATATAGAGATATAGAGATATAGAGATATAGAGATATAGAGATATAGAGATATAGAGATATAGAGATATAGAGATATAGAGATATAGAGATATAGAGATATAGAGATATAGAGAGATCGAGAGATCGAGAGATCGAGAGATCGAGAGATCGAGAGATCGAGAGATCGAGAGATCGAGAGATCGAGAGATCGAGAGATCGAGAGATCGAGAGATCGAGAGATCGAGAGATCGAGAGATCGAGAGATCGAGAGATCGAGATCGAGAGATCGAGAGATCGAGAGATCGAGAGATCGAGAGATCGAGAGATCGAGAGATCGAGAGATCGAGAGATCGAGAGATCGAGAGATCGAGAGATCGAGAGATCGAGAGATCGAGAGATCGAGAGATCGAGAGATCGAGAGATCGAGAGATCGAGAGATCGAGAGATCGAGAGATCGAGAGATAGAGAGATAGAGAGATAGAGAGATAGAGATATAGAGATATAGAGAGAGAGAGAGAGAGAGAGAGAGAGAGAGAGAGAGAGACAGAGAGAGAGAGAGAGAGAGAGAGAGAGAGAGAGAGAGAGAGAGAGAGAGAGAGAGAGAGAGAGAGAGAGAGAGAGAGAGAGAGAGAGAGAGAGAGAGAGAGAGAGAGAGAGAGAGAGAGAGAGAGAGAGAGAGAGAGAGAGAGAGAGAGACAGAGAGACAGAGAGAGAGAGGCAGGCACAGAAGCACGTATCAAATTTGAATTCCTGACATAGCCATGTCTAACAATAAGGCTTACCTTGTGTTTCAAAAATTATGGAACCAATTGTACCAAGAAATACTACCCCGCTATGGATCGTAAATGCCACAAAAATAACAAGAACAGCACTCAGTAGAGCACATACCACCACCACCACCACCACCACCACCACCACCACCACCAGTCTGAACAGTTTCCGTTTTGTATCCCATTGATGGGCCGGATCTGGTCACAGACCTGAACCAATATCTAATTGGCCTATTCTTGTCACCTACCCAACTTATCCATCAAGTTTTATCATAAGTCGTTCACAAGTTTTTGAAATACTATTCTATATATCAATTTTGGTTCCATCTCTCAATGGTGAATAATCAGTTGAAAAAAATTAAAAGTTCTTGTATCCGGACCCAGATCTTCACCAAAATCAAATCAATTTTTCCTTGTCACACACCCAAACTGTCCATCAAATTCCGTCTGAATCTGTCCACAACTTTTTGAGATATCCTATTGACAGACAAACAAACAAACAAACAAAGACAGACAAGGATGAAAACACAACATCCACCCACTTTTGGTGGATATCTGGGTGAAGGGTCATCTCTGTATTACGTATGCAAGAAATTGGGTGGGGATAAATTATTTGATAAAGGAAATGGGAGATGAAGGCGAGGAAGAGGGGGGGGTGGTCGGGGAGTTGGAGAACCGAGTAAGGACAGAAAGTATAGAATATTGGGAGGATAGAAGGGTAAAGAGAGGGAAGGGAAGGGACGTATTCAGGAAAAACGAGGAAGAGGGTCAATAATTCCACCATCAAATGGTTACAAAGTTATCAATGGAATGAACAAAGTTGAAAAAGAAGATCAAATTGATAGTACAGTACACTTCTGCTACGATTGGTGAAAATTATCACAATGTAAGAAAATGCCAGTCTGAAGAAAATATTAAGAAATGCTGGAATAAAATATTTTGAGAAACAGCCAATTGACTATCCCCAAGATGGAATTTTTGTTATTTTGTATGCAGCCTGTGGCTGCTGGTTTCATCATTGCTGGGAGCGTGGCTGTGCCGCTAATGCAGTGCCCCCCATCTCCAGTATTAGCCAGTACTCATTTTGCTGACCTTGGAAAGACGACAGGCTGAGTTAACCCACCTGGTGTTATTTAACGGCATGACGGGCTCAAACTAAAGTCCTTAAGATCTTAAGCCAGCCACTTTAACCGTTAAGGCAACACCGGGTTTACAAGATAGAATGGTTCAGTGTTTGTTCATAGAAACTGTAACCACAGGTACACAGCTTACATTCTGCTCTGCTTGAATGGACTTGATGAAGGCATGCTGTGCCAGAGCATAATTCCCAACATCTGTAAATGTCAGAAAAGAAAATGAGCTTCTGTATAAATTCTCCACTGGGATCATTCACAAATGACGTACGCAAAAGTGTACGACTTTTTGCCCCATTGCAACAAGAAGTTTCATAATTCTTCTGCACTCCGATCGCCACCACTCATTCATAACAATGCAAAACACTCTTCCCTTCCCTTATCGCTTACTGAACAAATATTCCATTATACATTGCTAATTGTGAAGATACAAAAGACAACGTGAAAATGCATCTGAAAACAGTCAAAACTTTTCTCCTCCATAAGTAAATGGGCCAGGGTTTTGTGAAAGACAGTTAAATGGAGCAGAGGAGTGCTACCGCAGTTGGAATGCTTACCAGGGCAGGCCGCAACAATTCCAAGGGCATTCCAATGTTGATGATTATTGTTCGATATCATGACGGCTTTCTTTAGGCTCTGTAAGTACAAGCACCGATACGCGTGTCGGGTAAATGTTCCATGACCTCAACAACCCTCAGTCTGCCAAATTACGTCGACGCCTCAACCTCCATAACCAATCCCACAGGTTTCTTAGATTAAAATTTGCTCCATCACCTACATTCCAGTTTCTAAGTTATTAATGTCATCGGGATATGGGGTATACCTGGTGTTGGCTTAATGGTGAGGGTGGTGGGCTTGGGATCGTAAGATCCTGAGTTCAAATTCCCCTCAGCTGTTGAATTAATACCAGGTGGGGTTGACTCGGACTGTCATCCTTCCGAGGTTGGCAAAATGAGTGCCAGCATGCTGGTATACTGTGTCGGAGTGGCGACCAATCCAGGATTGTGCCCAATAGCCAAGGAGACTGCTTAGGCAGCACCAACGTTCTGCATAGAGTATGGTCCCAATGGATGGATGGATGGATATGGGGTGTGGAAAATTTCAAATGAAAGAGATGAAAAACAAAAGGTGTGAAATTAGGAAGAAAGGGGTGATTAGAGTGAAAGTATTGTAACAATCCGCTTTTATATTTTTTGTATGCAGCCTATGGCTGCTCGGTTGCATCATTTTCTCGGGGTGCAACTGTGCCGCTGATGCAGTGCCCCTGTTACCAGCACGTTGGTACTCATTTTGTCGACCTCGGAAGGTTAACATGCTTAGTCAACCCTTCCTGGTGTTAATTCAACAGAAAATACAGGGGCTTTCACTCAGGACCCAAGGATCTTAAGCCAGCCACCTTCACTGTGAAGCCAACACCAGGCCTGTAACAATCTGTGATATGAATACAATCACATATTGGTATCTCGTAGCATCTCCTTTTGCCCATCCAGTGCTTGAACCCATGAAGGCATAAAAATCAATGATTTTCTGTACGACAGCCTGATCCAGATTTGGCCAAACGTGGAGCAGATTTTGTTGCAGCTCTTGCATATTATTTGGCAGAGGTCCACTTTTACACAGCTGCAGATCCATATGTCTCCAAGCATGTTCGACGGTATTCATGTCAGGGCTCTATCATGCCCGGGGAAGAAGTTGCAGTCCATTCCTTCTTTTACAGGCAGAGGAGGTTTTTGGACACATGGCCTGTGGCACCATCTTCCTGAAGCAAAGGTGTTCCATACTGCACAATGCCTTGCAGGAAAACAAGAAAACCACTTACTATATGTACAAGCAAGGCATTTTGAATTATGTCACTCATTTACTGAAGGAACATGGTGCCACAGACTACACATGCAGAACCACCTCTGATTGGGTGAGGGTGGGGGTGAGGCAGACGGATGAGGAGGAGTTCATTTACCAAATGAGGAATCGGTGGAAAGGAGGAATTTACTTTTGAGTAGCTCAGCACAGATTGTGCTATTTTGTTGACCAACGTTTAAAATGATTATAAATATCCAATAAAGGATACATTTTATCCCAAATAAAAACATTTTTAAAAGTTCTCAGTGGCGTAATGGTTAGAGCATCTGCTCCGAGTCTGGAAGGTCGGTGGTTTGAACCCGACTCCGACCGAGTCATACCAGACTTCAAAAATGGTGCGTGACGCTTCCTTGCTCAATGCTCAGCATTTAAAAAGGATACAGCACAGGCATACAACCATAGGTGGGCAACCATTGCGCAGGCTTGATGGATCTCACGGTCTCCTCATACATTAAAGTTCCCAGCAAGGGAAGTCATATTTTAGTTTGCAGAGGTTCATGGTTTGCCAAAAGTCAAAAAATATTTCTGCATGGAAGTCGGTGTTGTGAGTAGTTCTTTTCGGAGCAGTTTCCAGCTGATATCACACATTTTTGCCATTGGTGAGTTTTCACAATGAGCCAAACATTCCTTCCAGCAGTGGATGAATCTTTGTTCATACTCTCAGACATTAACAGTGAAACATGTAATTTAATCATGAAATGAACTCTCCAAGCATCAATACGTTCACTCTGGCCTGTAAACCATCACAGGATCTCATTGTGAACAATTACCGAATGACCATTGAGAGGTTCTGAAAATGTTTCAGATCAGCACTGACAGAGTTGCAAGAATCCAATGTCTGCAAGTTCATCCCAAAAAGTTGTTAGCGTTGGGTTCCAAGAATGCAGAAACCTGAGCCAAGGGCCAAAAAGATGATTTTTTTTTTGCAGTTTTTAAAATATCTATAAATAGTGGTATTTTATGAATGCTCAAGCACAATCCAATTTTCAAACATTGACACAGAAAGTTTGTGAATGAACTACATACCTGCAGTGCTCTGTCAAGTAGTTCTGAGATGTTGTTGCTGCTTGATGAGCCCAAATTTGTGCCACCTTGTTGGGAGCGCCGATGATATTCAGCCTGTCGGTAATAGATGAGACCCAGGTCGTGCCAGAGGCTGGAGCTATCAGGGAGAATCCGAAGAGCTTTTCCATAGCACCTGCAGTTAACACACGTGTTTCCAGAGAAAAATCATTTGGAAACATTTAAACGTTACCGTGTATAACACAACCCCAACCTCGTATCACTTTGTCATGCTAAACATTCTTTTTCCCCTTCTCATTTCCCCCTTTTACCTCTATATATAGTGAAACTAAATTAAGAACAACTTAAATAAATAAATATTGGATTAAGCAAGCAATACTGCAATGCTGATGAAAAACAAAAGAAGGTGATATTGATTGTGACAGGAGATCCTGATCTTAAAAGATCCTTTTACCTTGCTCCAAGAGCCAGCATCTCTTGTTTATCCAAAATCCTTGTGTCGCTATCTTTCCCGTCGCTCTGGGTCAGGAGGATTGTGGGTACAGCCATTGTGACATTCCTTCCATGCACAACATGGATGGTGGAGCAAACATCACCAGCAAGCTTCCACAAGCAACACAAGTCAGGTCGAATCGAGATGGCACTGAGATTGGATGATACAAGGTGTTCTTAAAAAAAAAAAAAGAGTTGAGACTTCTTTCACATTATATTGACTGCAACAATATTTAAAGTTGCTCACTTGAATATGCTCATCCTATTAATTTGCAATTGTCACTGGCTTTGACACCAATACAAATTTTTATTACGGACCATAGGCATCGAAAAGCTACACATATCGAACAAACAGTTTCAATTACGTAGCACCTCGCCTCCATTGGAGCACTTAAATTGCATCAGATGTGGCAATAAATGTGAATTGTTGCTCCCAGTTTGCCGGCTCGATGACAGAAAACATCATTTGCATTTTTTGCCATCTCAATCCCTACCCCGTTTGGAATCCCGTGTGGGCACGGGTGACTTGCTACTGTTCCCAATAATCACTTGGATGGCCGATATACAGCAGCGGAGCATACATCACCAGCGAACTACCATTACTCAAGGATTTCCAAAGTAAATACCAATTTGACAATCGATGTTTGGGATAGCTGAAGTTGCAAAATAGAAGTGCTTCAAATTCACCTGCAATTCTTATATCTAACTGTAAATGAAGGATATTATTGTTAGCTTTTGGAGCGATAGTGGCAATACATAGCTTTGTAAACTGATAAGGGGATGGCAGGTTGGCCTAGAGTTTTGCCCACTCGCCTCTAAGTGGGTTTGAATCCTTACAAAGCTATAAATTGTCATCCCAGTGTTTCACAGGTAGGGCGATTCATCAATGTGTGTACCGTTCCTCAGATGGACGTTAAACGGGGTGTCCCATCTGCCGGCATTAGTTGGTGGACCTTACAGATCTCACGGTGTTCTTCACGAAGAGTAGGCGAGCTACCGCTGGCACCATATCCAAATTCCTGCCCTAACTACTGCTGGGAATGCAATGACAAACTACCCAGTATAACCCTCGCCAATAAACTTCTTCGGCAGCACCGATGCTCTGCAACAGAATGTGATACATCAGAATCAGAAACTGATAAGATAGGTGCACAAGGCAATCTCAGTAATTCCAACATGGTGGTGAACAGTGCCAGGTGATGGGAGAACACTACGCGGCAAATTGTCTGGTGAAAGAAAGTGTCAAACCATGTCAAATCTACACATTAGCTGTACTGTTCGGTGATACGTAACTCTCATGCACAAGTGTTTGAATGTTACAAAAGGTTTAAAAAAGAAGAGGGATTGGGGGAAGGGGCCATGCCCCCCCCCCCCCACCTTCCTGAAGTGGTACGATCATGGGGAGCACAACTTAAGTTAATGGCATGGTCCTTACGATTCATGAAGAGTTTGGTCTACATCTGGTCATCGGTTTCTGAAAAGTAAAAAAAAAAATTACTTGAATTCAAGGCAAAACCCCCCTTTTCAGTCTCTTTTTGGGGCGGATCCAGATGGGGAGCACAACCCTATGAGACATTACTATTTCTGATGTATCGTACGAAATTTGGTCAAAATCAGTCAGGTAGTTTGTGAGGAGATGTTGTTTTTGTCTAATGTGAACGTACATGTGTACATATGGACGGATGGACAGACAATGGGACCCACTCGATGAGCTTATTTCCGAGAAATAACCTGAAAAGGGCAGGTGAACCTTGAACCAGAGTCACAATTGTAGTTATCCCCATAAAGGTAAAAATAAACAAACAATGATACAAGCACCAGTTTACATATGGAAGGAAAGGCCAAGCCAAGTTGTCCATCCTCACTTGTCACATAACATAAGTGTGATGGACCATGCTGATCCTTGCATTGCATGCAAAGATGTCCTTGAAGCTTAAGTCCAAAGTCAATCCTTACCTGCCAAGGGCTAAGAGAGCCTTTTCTGCATGGTCCATTGCCCGCAAGTCCAGAAATGCCTTCAGGGATGCTCTCAGCAAAGAAAGATTGCATTCGGCAAGGCCTGCAGCCAGCACAGTCAGAAAAAAGTTGGACAGATGGTCATCTTCAACAAACAAATAAAAGCAGGAATGCAATAAGAAGGGGTGACTTTGGAACGAAGAGTTTCAATCCCTGAAAATCATTACACTTAAGACTTAGTTAGTTCACACCTTTGACAAACTTCAAATGTCCTCCACCATTACACATCACAAAGACACCACAAGATATGAACCACACATACATCTACACCTTTGAATGCTGGAACGTAGAGTGGGTGCTCTTTTGTCAATCCAAGGTAGGCTTCCTCTGCCTCCCTGAGCTGGCCGAGAGCTTGCCTGATGTAGGCAGCCTGCAGACGGCCATAGAGTGAGCCAGATGGCTGAAGCTGGGCTGCACGGGTAAATGCCTTACTGGCTGCCGTGTAGCTTCCACGGCTAAGATATGCCTCGCCGAGGCATTCCCATGCAATTGCATCTTGGGGCTCAGCTCGCAGGGCTGCCTGCAAGCTGAGAAGGACTGGATCAGATTGGGCACGAAAACAGTTTAGGGGCCATTTATGTCTTACATATACAACTATGATTTTGTTTTTGTCACCGACTACACTCTAACATATGGAGATTCAGAGATTACCCACAACACTCCAACCTATGGAGATTTAGAGATCATCCACGACACTCCAACCTATGGAGATTCAGAGATCACCCACTACACTCCAACCAAAAGAGATTCAGAGATCGCCTACTGCACTCCAACCTCTGGAGATTCAGAGAACACCCACTACACTCCAACCTATGGAAATTCAGAGATCACCGACTACACTCTAACCTCTGGAGATTTAGAGATCACCAACTACACTCTAACCTATGGCGATTCAGAGATCACCAACTACACTCTAACCTATGGAGATTTAGAGATCACCAACTACACTCCAACCTATGGAGATTCAGAGATCACCTACTACACTCTAACCTATGGAGATTTGGAGATCACCAACTACACTCTAACCTATGGAGATTCAGAGATCACCGACTACACTCCAACCTATGGAGATTTTGAGATCACCCACTACACTCTAACTTTACAGAAGTGATATTTTATTGTTCATTTGGAGGTCCTGGATGATAAAAAATTATGTTCACGTCTTTGTATTTGGGTAGAATTGTATTTTCGACCTGCTATTTTAGATTATCAGATGTAAGAAGTGATGTTTCAATGTTGATATTTAAGGAGTTTATGTGGTTCCGTAACAGACTGTCCATCCAATTTTGAGTCATCCGTTTTAAGTGCTCTGTTGTTGGAACAGTCCTCAATTTCCTTCTTCAATTATGTAACTATGATGCATATCTGACAAATCGTGACCTTATCAGAGAATTGTAATCACAATAACAATTGAGGAACATGTTCGATCAAGTGTTCAAATGAACTCGATAAAGCCACATAATTGCTACAGGTGTGATGTTTGATCATGGTCCCAATGTATACACATCATTACTTGTGGTGGCAGCTATGCTAGTGTCGGTGTTTCTTTCCTACAGATAACGTTGACCGATACAGTCCAGAGCTGAGTCATGGATCACCCAGAGACGATAAAGAAGACAAAGTGCAAGGACAGTGAAGACTTTGATTCTAGAACGAAAGAAGGAAAGAAAGAAAGAAAGAAAGAAAGAAAGAAAGAAAGAAAAAGATTGTGTGTGTGTGTGTGTGTGTGTGTGCGCTTCACTTCAATGCTTCGAAGTGTGAACATTTTACATTCCTCTCTGAAACACCATGTGCTGACAAGAGACACCAAAATCTGCAATAAATACAACTGACGACTCACACAACCACAAGGCAGTGCATCAAGGATGGAAGACACTGTGAACTAATAACCATTGCATACGAGGAGAACCAAGGTTACTATAGAGACTGTTGTCAACGTTTCACAATGAACTTAAACAGATTAGACAAATATACTGAATGGAATCCTAAACCATCATGAACTCAAGGAGATCCTCAGCAGATGGAGCCAAACAGATATACAAGCCTGACTGCATATTCTGTAACGAAGAAGGTCGTAAAAAGATAAACATCAAGGGTTTATGGACATTATGGACAACTGAAGCTGCTTCAAGATTTGAATTTGATGGAGGGGAAGCCATCAAATAAATAGCAGTTATGAAAAATACACCCGTGTGGGAGTGACAGTCATCTCTGCGAGAAACAAGCATGAGTTCCTGTTACGAGGGTGTAGTGTTCTTGGGTCAGGAGGGATTTTTGGCCAACTTTGAAGTCAAGTGACGCGAAAACGAAAGCGAATATCGAAAATCCGGCCCGACCAAATCTAGATATTGTCCCATAGATTCATATGCCACAATCAAATTCAAGATAACTTAAGAAATGTAGGAGGAGATAGATTTTGAAAATCGTCATTTTGCAACTACATGAAGCAGTTTTCGCAAAATTCAGTCACGTGACGTGTATGTATTGGAAGATATCAGTATTCTTTCGAATGGACATGAAAGACAAGGTCAGCTGCTATGCAATGACACCATTCACTAACTTTTACCATGCCTAGTAGAGAATATATAGCCTCCTGAAGGTAGGGCAGTTTTTGCAAACTTTGAAGTCACGTGATGCGAAAACGAAAGCAAAATTCGAAAATTTGTCCCGACCAAATTTAGATATTGTCCCATAGATTCATATGCCACAATCAAATTCAAGATCGCTTGAGAAATGTAGGAGATAGATTTTGAAAATCGTCATTTTCGCATTTTTTGCCAACTTTGAAGTCACATGAGATGAAAACGAAAGCGAATATGGAAAATCCGGCCCAACCAAATTTAGATATTGTCCCATAGATTCATATGCTACAATCAAATTCAAGATCACTTGAGAAATGGCGGAGGAGATAGAATTTGAAAATCGTCATTTTCGCAACTTCAAAGGCCTCGTGACCTTGACCTTGACTTTTTGTGACCTTGAAAGTCATACCATCATCTACGTCTCATCGACCTCTATCAGGATCACTAATGACCAGATCTCCTGCTTCAACTTCATTGTGAACGGACGGACGGATCGAAGGACATCGACACCCATATTATTAGGTCATGCTCGGAGAGATGACCTAAAAAGGATGAAAGGCTTCTTGTGCAGATCAGAGGATTGGACTTCTTTGCTTGCGAAGCACAGCACCACAGAAGTTGTCACCAGAAATATGTCGCAGAGCTATGCTGGTGGTGGAGTTAGGAGTCGACAAAAATAATTCAACAAATTCAACTTGAATAAGCACATCAACAAGTGTTTTATGAACTATGTGAAGAAATTGACACCAACATATGACGCAAGTAAGTAATGAAGCTATCCGACCGATGCGATTTGTTCATATCAAGCTTGGATGCCGCAAAGTTTCTAAACAAGAACTACAGGAGTGAAAAACTCAATTATAAACTGCAGGGTAGTGAAGTTTGTGGAAGCAACTTGATTCTCACTCAGTTGGAGCACAAAGGATGATTTCAAATCGACTTGGTGTACAGCTCTGAAGTCGACATAACAACCGCAGTGAAGTAAGCTTATCAACTTAGGATTGCCGACCTCATCATAGAAGTGGCTTTGACATTGCTCAAAATCATCTGTAAGTGCTTTTGAGGAATTCAGAACGCTGCTACGATCACCAATGAGCCAGCTTCTTGCAAACAACCTCAATGTCATGCTGAATAGATTTGAAAGATTTTTGAACTCTCTGTTTACTGGTGGACCAACATCTTAGACCATCAGAGCAAGATGCCTAATCTTGTCAAAAGGTCAGGACATCTACAGAGTGTCCATCAGTGGATAGTGGAAGGTGCCAAACAAATACTGATCTGCATAACACTACATCACTTATTCAGGAGTGCTGAACTAACAACTTTTCTCAATAAACAGCCATTCCGAGAGCTACTCTTACTCCCTTGAGAATGACACTATTAGCTGTTGCTCCAACAAGCTTCGAGTCTGTTGTCAACACAAATCATCCACAATCCCAGTATGCCTTATGTATTTAATTCCAACCTTGATAATTTTGATCAACGAGCTCACGGGAGCTGGATCTATACATACGGCACATGAAATTCTGATTCAAGATGTTGACGGTCTTCCAAACGCATGGGGTGGTACCTGTCCAGACATCCCATTAATCATAAGAAGTGGTAAACGTTGAATTAAAGTACACCAAGCTAAAGATCTACCAGAGTCCTGTCTCTGTCACATGTCACTGAAGCCCAAGCTATGGGATCTCCAGGTGGTAATGTCCAAAGTGGTGAAGAAGCAATGCAGAAAGCAAACCAGTTTAATCTATCATGGGTCTTCATTGGATTGCTGAGTAGTTAAAGCTGAATTTGTTTTGACTGTTTTGACTCATCCTCACTCCTCCACCAACGTGGTCCTTCTTCTGATCCACATGAGAAGCCTTTCATCTTTTTTCAGAACTGCTATTTATTTGATAGCTTCCCCTCCATATCTGTTTTGCTCCATCTGCTGACGATTTCCTCAAGTTCATGATGGTTCAGGCTTCGATTCAGTATATTTGGCCAATCTGTTTAGCTTCATTGTAAAACGTTGATAACAGTCTCTGTAGTATGCTTGATTCACCTCGTATGCAATGGGTATTAGTTCACAGGGTCTTCCATCCTTGATGCACAGCCTCGTGGTTGAGAGTCGTCAGTCATATTTCATGCAGACATTGTAGTCTTGTCAGCATATGTTGTTTCAGTGAAGAATGTGCAATATTCACAGTTAGAAGCACTGAAATGAAGCACACAATATTCTTTCTTTCGAGACTTGACGTTTTCACTGAATCTCCATCACCTGAAGACTGAAAAGTCATTTGCGAGGAGCCATGATGTGGATCAACTGTGCGATGATGTAATCTTAATACCTTGGCTATGTGCACTGAAATCACAAGCTATCAAGTTTGGTCTCAAAACTTGACAGGTGATCCCTCTCATAAATACAGTAGATTAAACAGTACTTAAGGTTATATATAAATAAGACTGGTCTGCGTCATTTCAGAGGTCTCGGTTTTCTCAACGGTTCTCATATGATTTTTGCATGCTGAATTTAGAAATGTATCTCATTTTGCTCAATCAGGTCAAGTTTTTATGCTATCTCAATTTTAAGGAAAAAAAGAATCAAAATTTTTGTTTTTTTAATTAGCACTTTTTTTATTCAACATCAGACTTACATTGACAGAAAATGTACAAACTATATATAAAATAACGCACAAGTACCGTTAATGTGAAATTCAACATTAAAAAGCCGAAGGAAAACCGACTGCTGGAGCGACTGAAGTTGGGTGTTGCCAGAAACGACGATTTATCGATATTTTTCTGAAATTGAAATGAAAGTAATTGAGAAGGCACTTTCTTCCACATTAAGTGTACTTGTGTGTCATTATATGTATAGTTTGTACATTTTCTGTCAATGTAAGTTTGATTTTGAATTTTAAAAATGCTAATTAAAAAAAACAAAATTTTGATTATTTTTTTTCCTTAAAATTGAGATAGCAAAAACTTGACCTGATTGAGGGAAATTAGATACATTTCTGAATTCAGCATGCAAAAAACAGATCAGGACCGTTGAGAAATCCTAGACCTCTGAAAAAAAAATATTTCAAATGTAGCCCAGATGAATCGGATGAAGTCCTGTTAATTCGAGTGAGAAATTTAATGTTTGCTTTGATTATTTATCATTGTGATTGTATGATTGTTCGGATGAGTATTCATCAGATATGCGCATTTTATACACCATTGAACAGGCAACTGAATATCCTTTCAAATCCTATACAACATTCAATGAACAGTTTCTTCAAACTGAGAAAGGAGGCTGTGAAGCAGCCATCCCCCAGAAATTTCAGAGTACAAAAATCGCTTCACACGATAATGGGTACCAATCAACAAGGTGTCTAAAGTACAATTTCAACCCAAGATAAACATGTTAACATTTCTTCTCAAGCAGGACATCCAAAGGAACAAAACTATCCAACTAAGTAGAGTACTGAGGAGGGGAGGGGTGCACTGTAGCCCTATCCAACCCATGGTCAATACCCCTCATTCCTTCCCACTGTGGT
The DNA here is from genome assembly GCF_056783735.1 of Eptatretus burgeri. Classification (NCBI taxonomy): domain Eukaryota; kingdom Metazoa; phylum Chordata; class Myxini; order Myxiniformes; family Myxinidae; genus Eptatretus; species Eptatretus burgeri. The sequence continues at coordinate 89,704,451 of NC_140963.1, forward strand.
GTACTGGGCCTGCGGGGGCAGGGCATGATGTGGGGGAGCGTGGTGGAGGAGTGGTTAGAGTGGTCACGTGCTTGCACGGGATATATGAGGGCGCGCCGCCTGAGGCGTGGTCGTAGTTGCTGTAGCCGTTGTGGCCTGCGGAGCCTGGAGGTCGTGTGGCTTGTAGAGTGCATTGCTCGTGGCAATAAAGCAGGGTTGTACTGTTCCCCCGCTCGTGTCTGCCTTGGAGTACCTCACTCACGACACCACACCCACATCTATTATTTGTCCAAGTTTCCTTATATTTTGTGCGTAAACCCTGCTGTTGGTATTTCCCCCCTCTCCCAACTATTGCATTTGTTCTGTTGCATCCTGATCTTTCCAGTGTACTAGCTCTTCAATGAGCCTTGACCAAGCATACAAAAAAAAATTAAATCCCAAAAACATGTAAAATTGAATCAATTATCTTTTCTTGTTTAAAAAATATATTGAAGAAAAAAGAATGCACTAAAATGGTTATTTATGACATATTACATAGTAGATTGAATGCAAGAGATCAATACCACATCACAGCCTTGGTGTGAGAGCTTTGCCTCAGGTGGTAGAGCCCAAGACGCAGCCATGCCCACTTTGCAGTGCCCGCTGCAACCTGATTGGTCACAGAAGTCAGGATTTGCAGTGCAGAATCCTAGGAGTAATGATAGAGAAAGTGAAAGCAACCAATTGAAAAGCCACCTGAGTCTGAACCAAATGTTTTTATTTCAAAACATTTGGGAAATAATAAGACCTCCAATCATCATCATACGATATTAATGTGTGTATGTGTGTATGTGTGTATGTGTGTATGTGTGTATGTGTGTATGTGTGTATGTGTGTATGTGTGTATGTGTGTATGTGTGTATGTGTGTATGTGTGTGTGTGTGTGTGTGTGTGTGTGTGTGTGTGTGTGTGTGTGTGTGTGTGTGTGTGTGTGTGTGTGTGTGTGTGTGTGTGTGTGTGTGTGTGTGTGTGTGTGTGTGTGTGTGTGTGTGTGTGTGTGTGTGTGTGTGTGTGTGTGTGTGTGTGTGTGTGATATATCCATATGACAAATTCAGAAGGTGGAACAGAACCATCCCAGGTATCAATGTATCCACCTTAGGGTTTGCGTGTGTGTGTGTGTGTGTGTGTGTGTGTGTGTGTGTGTGTGTGTGTGTGTGTGTGTGTGTGTGTGTGTGTGTATATATATACACGCGATACCCGTGCACATGCATGGGATAGCAGTACAACATAGCTGGGAGCAGACGTATATATACGTGTGTGTGTATATGTGTGTGTATATATATATATATATATATATATATATATATATATATATATATATATATATATATATATATATATATATATATATATATATATATATATATCTTCTTCTTCTTCTTTCGGCTGCTCCCGTTAGGGGTCGCCACAGCGGATCATCCGTTATGATCCGCATAGTGATTTGGCACATGTTTTACGCCGGATGCCCTTCCTGACACAACCCTGGTCGCCTCTTACGACACAGGGATATGATACACCTATTTTAACCGGGGTATACACCGGCCCAGTACACTGGTACTCATTTCGCCGACCTCGGAAGGATGACAGGCTGAGTCAACCCCCTGGTGTATTAATTCAGTGGCCCAACGGGGCTTGAACTCAGGACCTTTTGGATCCCAAGCCACTGCCCTAACCACTGCGCCAACACACCAGGCTATCTATAGATATATATATATATATATATATATATATATATATATATATATATATATATATATATATATCGTATACATGTGTGTGTGTGGAAATATACACATATATATATATATATATATATATATATATATATATATATATATATATATATATATATATATATATATATATATATATATATATATATATATATATATATATACACACACACACGTATACGTGTGTGTGTGTGTGTGTGTGTGTGTGTGTGTGTGTGTGTGTGTGTGTGTGTGTGTGTGTGTATATATATATATATATATATATATATATATATATATATATATATATATATATATATATATACATATATATATATATACATATATATAGGACGATGTTGGGACGATGACTGGCAAAGGGCGAGAGTTGGCTGATATGATGGAGGGAAGAAAGGTGGACATACTGTGTGTACAAGAGACCAAGTGGATGGGGAGCAAGGCTGGGAGCATTGGAGGTGGTTTCAAACTGTTCGACCAGGGTGTGGATGGGAGGAGAAATGGTGTCGGGGTAATCCTGAAGGAAGATGTCAAGAGGGTATTGGAGGTGAGGAGAGTGTCGGACCGAGTGATGAGTGTGAAGTTGGAAATTGAAGGGGTGATGATGAATGTCATCAGTGCATATGCCCCACATATGGGGTGTGAGATGGAGTATAAAGAAGATTTCTGGAGTGAGTTAGATGAAGTGGTGGAGAGTGTATCCAAGGATGAAAGAGTGGTGATTGGAGCATATTTCAATGGGCATGTTGGGGAAGGTAATAAAGAGGATGAGGAGGTGATGGGTAGGTACGGTCTCAACAAGAGAAATGCAGAAGGGCAAATGGTGGAAGAGTTTGCAAAAAGAATGGAAATGGCAGTGGTAAATACGTATTTCAAGAAGAAGGAGGAACACAGGGTGACGTACAAGAGTGGAGGAAAGTGCACACAGGTGGATTACATCTTAAGCAGGAGATGCAACCTGAAAGATATTAGAGACTGTAAGGTGGTGGCAGGGGAGAGTGTAGCTCGACAGCACCGATTGGTGGTCTGTCGGATGATTTTGGAGGTGAGGTTGAGGAAGAGAGTGAGGGCTGAACCAAGGACCAGATGGTGGAAGCTGAAGGAGGAAGACTGTTGCGTGGAATTTTGGGAGGAAGTGAGACAGGTGTTGGATGGTGGTAAAGATGGGAGGGATGATTGGGCAACTGCAGCAGAAGTTGTGAGGGAGATAGCTAGGAAGGTACTTGGTGTGACATCTGGACAGAGGAAGGAAGATAAGGAGACTTGGTGGTGGAACGAGGAAGTACAGGAAAGTACAAGGAAGAAGGGGTTGGCGAAAAAGAAGTGAGATAGTCAGAGAGATGAAGAAAGTAGGCAGGAGTACAAGGAGTGGCGGCGAAAGGCAAAGAGAGAGGTGGCAAAGGCTAAGAAAAAGGCATATGACGAGCTGTATGAGAAGTTGGATACAAAAGAAGGGGAAAAGGATTGATACCGATTGGCAAGACAGAGGGACCGAGCTGGGAAGGATGTGCTGCAGGTTAGGGTGATAAAGGACGCAAATGGGAATGTGCTGACGAGCGAGGAGAGCGTGTTGAGAAGGTGGATGGAGTACTTTGAGGAGCTGATGAATGAAGAAAATGAGAGAGCGAGAAGGTTGGAAGAGGTGGAGATCATGAATCAGGAAGTGGTGTGGATCAGTAAGGATGAAGTGAGGACTGCTATGAAGAGGATGAAAAGTGGAAAGGCGGTTGGCCCAGATGGTATACCAGTGGAGGCATGGAAGTGTTTAGGAGAGATGGCAGTGGGGTTGTAAACCAGATTGTTTCATAAAGTCTTGGAAAGTGAGAGGATGCCGGAGGATTGGAGATTAAGTGTACTGGTTCTGATTGTCAAGAATAAGGGTGATGTGCAGAGCTGTGGAAATTACAGAGGGATAAAGTTGTTAAGCCACACCATGAAGTTGTGGGAAAGAGTGGTTGAAGCTCGGTTGAGAGGAGAGGTGGCCATTTGTGAGCACATGTTTTACGCCGGATGCCCTTCCTGACGCAACCCTGGTCGCCTCTTACGACACAGGGATATGGTACACCTACTTTAACCGGGGTATACACTGGCCCAGTATATATATATATATATATATATATATATATATATATATATATATATATATATATATATATATATATATATATATATATATATATATATATATATACTGGGGTATATACCCAGCCCAGATTTGTGAGCAGCAATATGGGTTTATGCCAGGAAAGAGCACCACTGATGCGATGTTTGCTTTGAGAATGTTGATGGAGAAGTATAGGGAAGGCCAGAAGGAGTTACATTGTGTGTTTGTGGATTTAGAGAAAGCTTATGATAGGGTGCCAAGAGAGGAGTTGTGGCATTGAATGAGGAAGTCGGGAGTGGTGGAGAAGTAGGTGAGGATCGTGCAGGATATGTATGAGGACAGTGTGACAGCAGTGAGGTGTGCGGTAGGAATGACAGACCGGTTTAAGGTTAAAGTGGGGTTGCACCAAGGATCAACTCTGAGCCCTTTCCTGTTTGCAATGGTGATGGACAGATTGAGGGACGAGATCAGACTGGAGTCTCCATGGACTATGATGTTCGCGGATGATATCATGATCTGTAGCCAGAGTAGGGAGCAGGCTGAGGCGAGCCTCGAGAGGTGGAGGTACGCACTGGAGAGAAGGGGAATGATAGTCATTAGGAGTAAGACGGAGTACATGTGTGTAAATGAGAGGGAGGGTGGTGGTATGGTGCGGTTGCAAGGAGTTGAAGTGGGGAAGGTGGATGGATTTAAATACTTGGTATCAATGTCCAAAGTAACGGAGAGTGTGGGAGAGAAGTGAAAAAGAGACTGCAGGCAGGGTAGAGTGGGTGGAGAAGAGTTGCACGAGTGATTTGTGACAGAAGGGTAGCTGCAAGAGTGAAGGGGAAAGTATATAAGACGGTAGTGAGACCAGCAATGTTGTATGGTTTGGAGGCGGTGGCGCTAACAAAAAGACAGGAAGCGGAACTGGAGGTGGCAGAGTTAAAGATGCTGCGATTCTCGTTGGGAGTGACGAGGATGAACAGGATAAGGAATGAGTATATTTGAGGGACAGCACAGGTAGGACGGTTTGGAGACAAAGTGAGAGGCGAGATTGAGCTGGTTTGGACATGTGCACAGGAGGGAAGTGGAGTATATCGGGAGAAGGATGCTGAGGATGGAGCAGCCAGGCAGGAGGAGAAGAGGAAGGCCAAAGAAGAGGTTCGTCGATACGGTGAGGGCGGACATGCGGGTTGTTGGAGTGTCAATGGAAGATGTGGAGGATAGAGCGAAATGGAGACGGTTGATCTGCTGTGGCGACCCCTAACGGGAGCAGCCGAAAGAAGAAGACGACGATATCTGTGTATATATATATATATATATATATATATATATATATATATATATATATATATATATATATATATATATATTTATATATATATATATATATATATATATATATATATATATATATATATATATATATATATATATATATATATATATATATATATATATTGTTGTGGTTGACGAAATTCACAAACCACCATTCAGGTCCCTTAGGTGAGATATCTCTGTAAGTATATGTGTAGTTAGGCCCAAACCCGTTGTTTCGAGGGAATAAATGTCATTCAGTCGGGCTGCGACTCTTCAGGATAGCCGTTTTTCTTTTACTATCTTTATTTTGGACCAGCCGCCATTACTACCACCAACCACGTCTCAACAGCCATCACAACAACAACCACCAACCGCAACGCTGCTTCACAACAACCACCAACCACAACGCCGCTTCACAACAACAACCACAACGCCGCCTCACAACAACAACCACCAACCACAACACCGCTTCACAACAACAGCCACGACCTTTACCGTCACAACTCGCCACCATCGCATCCACACCATCTCGCGCCACTTGTGGGCACCGATACTGGACTCGTGCAGGGCGCGCACCGAGCAGCGTATTCAGAGACATCACAGACTTTCCGAAGAAAAACGGATCAAAAACGACTCACGCCCACTTTTGTTCCGTCCAATCGGTGAGCGAGGGGCGATTTGGCCCCGCCTCCAGGGCGTTGGAGGGCGGTCGCTATATGCAAATACATGGATCAAAAAGCATTCACGCCCACTTTTCCTCGGGCCAATGGGGAGCCAGTTAGAGAGGTGAAGGGTCGGAGGCAGAGGGTCAAGGGTGAAAGAGCGAAGCCACGGGGCTTATATAAACGGCTGCGTTCGTCAGTAAGAGCAGTTGTGCGGAGTTCAAGAGAGTCGTCGGTGGAGCTGGAAAGAAGTGGGAGAAGTCAAGAGTGAAGAGTTGGGACGAGCCAAGAGAGGAGACGGAGAGGGCGAGTAGACGGAGCTGTGGAGAGGTGGCGGCGGCGAAGGCGGACGAGGGGGTGCTCGCGTCGGTGCCGGGAGCTGCAGAGGGAGAGGCCAGCAACGCGACCGAGGTCGAGGAGGAGACGTTCGCCGCGGGACCCGAGACAGGGTGATATCCTCCTTCCCCCGAGCATCAGCAACCCCCTCCTGTTTCCCCCCCGCGCTGAGATAGTGCGACAAAGGGGGCCCCTTTCCCACCCCATACCAGACACTGTCCGCGAGGCCCGCGGAGTTGAGGCACCACCGCCACTTCGCGTCTCATCATCAGACGGGTAGGCCCGACCCGGTCTCGGCCCCAGGCCCGCCTCATCCTTGAGGGTGGTTCTTTTTCTTTTGCTTTGGGAATATGTGTTGTCGGCGCCGTCTGTGAAGTAAAATTGTATAAGTGTTGCCGTGTGCCCGGTAGTCGGTTAGATCTGCATTGTTGCATTTGCTTTTTGTGTAATATTGTGTTTCTTCTTCTATTACATTTGCTTTTGGTGTAATTGTATATGTGTGCTTTCCGTTCATCGCGAAATAAATGTGCTTATTGTTGAACTGTTTTCCCGCTTCGCTTCGTCTTTTCCTCTATTGAATCTCCATCTTGCTTCACGTAAAGGGTTGGTCGTGGGCTAAAACGCCCGATAATTAATCGAACCGTCGAGGCCGACGAATAACACCGCTCGGTTATCCCGATAGTACGGAACGGGTCGCTTAAAGTGGCCCGTGTCCGAAGTCGACCTGCGGCGAGGTGCGATCGCCCGGTCTACCCTCCGTGTGGGTACTTAGGTAGGTCGAATTTGGCGAGCAACCCTATCCCATGCGGGGGCCGATTGGCACGATCGTGGTGAGACCGAAAGGTCCACCCGTGACTAGTTCCCGGCGTTAGTCCGAGA
>NC_140963.1:89713981-89826481 GCF_056783735.1 Eptatretus burgeri
ATCTCGGATATGGAAGGACTGATTTTCTTCAAACTTGGCACAAAGACAACACATGATGGTATACACAAGCACATCATTTTGTTTCACGATTGGATCAAAGTTGGCCGACTGCTGGCCATTTTAGTTGAAAAAAACTGATCGTGAACACGTCCTCAACCATTTCTTGGACATGCATTTACCAATCTTGTTCAAACTCGGCAAACAGATAATGAATGATAGCTTTCATATGCCCGTCATTTTTTTTCAAGATCAGATCCAAGATGGCTGACTGGCAGCCATTTTGTTACTTAAGCATTCTTGACAATCGAATGCAATCTTCCATGTCACATGACCACTCAAGTCAGTTGTGCATACACATAAATTTTCTAAATATGGGCTATCCCTTTAACTCCATACAGCAAAATTACTAAAAACCATGGGGGCTATGCTATTTTATCTTTTTTCTCCTTGTTTAATCTGGTGTTGGTGTAGTGCAGGCATGATGGGTGGAATGGCCTCCTCCTGCATCCAATTTCCTTGTTAAACAGGAGTTATCTGCTGCATGCACTCTACCTGGTGGGGGTTGAATAGCAGAAAGCATCGGTGGGGTCAGGTCTTTGATGAGCCTATTGTGATGGAGCAGTTATTGGCTTCTTGAGAGGAGACATCTCAGATCTCTGAAGCCTCTAACTCCACCACATGAAAAGAGATCCAGGAGGAAAACTGGTGAATCAGTCTATTGTGAAAAGGCATGCATTATCATTCTGCAGGTAAAGGTATGTACCATGAGCAAATGGGGAAAAGGACTGGTCACGACATAAGATGCAAAATCAATGCCAGCCTTTGGAGGTCATCCGAGAGAAGTGGTCCACTCAGGACAGATCATTTGGCAAATGGTCATACCAGGGAAATGGTCCCAGTCACAAGCTGGTCACAGAATCTGACTTGTGATTTTGTCTGGCAGTTATTTTGGAGGGAAAGGGTCATGTCATGGTATTTGCCCAAATTAAACTTCTTCCTTCATATTTCAGACAATTCCGTTTTTTTCCACAAAATTGGTCAAAGAGACCACGCAGTATATTGTCTCTCACAAAGATAATGAATTGTTGAGTCATCAGCAAAGTGGTTGAGGTGGTTTGCCAGTTAAGTTGAAAAGTAATTTATAGACACAAGAAGGACAACGACTATTGGACCGAGGATAATATCCTTGGGTACGCCATCCTCAAGGAGGAGAGAAAAGAGTGTTCTATCGATAAACACAGTGAACCAGGAATGTAATGTGCTGTGGTGGGTTTTGATGAAACACAGTGAACCAGGAATGCAAGAGCTGGAAGCTAAAGGATGTCGTATGTCCAAGAAACAATCGATTTAGACCAACCTCACTTCTTGCTTGAAATTCAGATAATACATTCATTGATGAAATAACAGATTAACAGGAAGAGCGTGTCGATGGTGGAGTAGCCACGAAGGAGGCCAAATGAATGGCCAGAGATTCAAGAGCAAATTTAAGAACAGCAAATTTCAAAGTTATTTGGCTTTGATAATTTACATGATCTGCAAGCATTTACTTAACATGCAAGTTAGATATAGACCAAATATATTTGTTCTCATCTCTTGGCTGTGATGGTCTCAGTATGATTTCTGAATTCATTGAATCTGATAAAAAAAAAAAATTGCTGCTCTGGTGAGGTGGCAATTTGAGGCATCAATCATGGAGCATGTCATCATTCATAAGGTAAGATATATATCAGCCATCCCAACTGTAATCATGGATGCATAATGATCCCATGGTATCTTAAATAGGAATAGGCCTTCGGGCTGAAATCACTGTTGTATCGATCAAAAAGTTTATTAAACAAGATAAATATGTTAAATACAAATTAAGAACTCTAGGTTAATGGAATATATGAAGTTATATGTAAATTGCAATGAGATGTGGATGCAACAAAGAACATGCAGATGAGCAACTTCTCCAACATCAATGAAAAAATACAAACGACAATTGTGTTACATTGACTCAGTCACAAGTGCAAGCATTTGTTCACTTGGTAGATTACAGACCTTGAGAAAATGTGTGAAAGCCTTGTTCTTGTCAGAACGTCCAGCATCTCCCATAGCCCAGTACACTCGCCCCATCAAATCCAGGAAATGACCATTCTCAGGAGCACAGGTTGTTGCCCGAATTAACCTGTACCACAAACGATCATGGGCATCAGCACTTTCTGCCTGAGACAATTCCATCATCGCACATCCTGAAAGGTCAAATAAAATTCTGTCACTACGTTTCACCGTTGTAGCCTCAAGTCATTACAAGCTACCTTTACCAATGAGCACACACCTTTGCTCTGCTTGTACAAGGTTCCCCTCAGTGAAGGAAATCCATCCATCCAAGGCATCGATGGAAGGTGCTTCAATGCTGTGCTCACGTAGAGATAACAGCAACTGAAAAGCACAGTTGTCATGGACTGAGAAAACGAAAGCAGAATATATAAAGGATTTTTTTTTACATTCATGAAAATGAGAAAGGATTCTTCAATACAATTTGCATTAATTTTATGAACTCCAATCGGTCAAGCTAATTATTACTCAGCAGCATTCTTCCAAAAAAATGATGATCAACAAGTGTCAATTATACTTCTGAATTAAATTCATTTTTCCGTCAAACTTTATGAATACAATAGCCGGAGTACCCGGTGTTGCCCGTGGAAAAAAAATTGGAAAAAGAAAGGGGTAAATTGTGGTGCTTAATATATATCACATTTACATTGCACATTTAATTTGGACACATTTCACATTTCTTTGTCGTTGTCAGCGTTCGTCATCAGTGCTCGTGAGGTTGTTATGGAGGTTGTTGTTATTATCAGCAAGCAAGTTATTTTGCTCGCGGCGGATAAAGCCCAATCGCTCTGTCTCGATCTTGCAGTAGACAACGACCAGAAACTGCTGAAAGAGTCGTGCATCTAGAGTATGTGGTTGCCCTCTCTCACAATGATGTGGTAGCTGTAGTATTGCAGCTGTGTGAGTTTTTGCCCATCCTGTCCAGCAGTAGTCCTGCCCACCAGATGGATGCTGTAGCCATCTGTTCCATATGGGAACACTATGGGATACTGGAGTGCATCATAAGATGCATGTAGCTCATTGATGACCCATCGTGAAGTCTGAGGACAATATCTCTGGGTTCTGTTGGCTCATTGTCCATTAGGATGGCGACTTCTGGTGCAGACTGGGCGTTGCAGTGGCGTGTGTGCTCGACTTGCGGTCGCTTGTTCTCTCTGATGATGATCTGGCGCTCTTCAGAGTTGCCTCCTTCTGCAAGTACATCTCTTGCAGTCTTGAGCTCACGGACCAGAGTTATTCTCGTGAAACCACTTTGTGAGCATCTCAAGGATGTGTGGTTTGAGGCCGCTGTGGTTCCTGGCAGCTAGCTCCTTGGCATGTGAGTCCAGGAAGTAGACCTGTAGGAACTTTGGCTGGCCCTCTTCAGGCGGGAGAAAGCTGCCAATGCGGTGGAACACTTGACCTTGGATCCGGAAGCTCGGGTTCCAGCCCTGGACTTCAGCTTCCTTGTGCCCGAAGCTCGTCATCGCAAAGCTGCCATTATATGTCCGAATGTTGTCAAGGAAGTGCTTGCTGAGGGGATCTTTGACTGAGAGAAGTTCCTTCAGCAAGGGAGGAAGGGCAGGAGAAAGCTCAAGGACGACCTTGCCATCACTGCAGCACACACCCTTGGTCTCTCCCTTGAACTTGTGAGCAGAGCAGTGGGTGCAGACTTGGTCCATTTGGCCGGTGTCTGCATGAGTTGTTGGGTCAGCCGGGTCATACGTGAATGCCACCCTGTTTGCATTGTTGTGCTCTTGTGCCCGGGCCAGTGCTCGTGCTTCTGCAGTGCGGTGACGCATTGCCTCAAGTCTTGCATCACACTCTTCCTCAATCTCATTTGCTCGCCGCTGTTGTTGCCGATGAGCCTGTTCATTGAGCCTGGCTGATCGCTCCTCTTCAGTCTGATTTTGTCTCTTAGTGCGTTTTCGCTTCGCTGCAGCTGCCTTGAGACCAATGGAGCTCTTCCTTCTTTGAGGCATCTAAAATTAGAAAGTCAAATTTTTCATCAGAAACTTTGTAAACGTTCACTGGTCTGTCCATTCACTGGTCTGTCTTTGTCCTATTTTGATCAGATTGTGAATAAAAAAAGTCACGACGCGGAAAATCAATCAATTGTGGCAGAAAAACTGAAACGGCCAAAAAAAAATAAAAAAAAAATCGACCATTTCTTTTTGTTTCTTTAAACATCTAATGAGTGCTGAGTAAACTTAAAACATCTTTAGACATCCAATGAGTAATAAAAATGTAATGAGAATCAGCACCTCTGAGACATGCTGATTCTGAATATGCATTTAGTTTTGCTCTGGGATGCATAGTTCTCGAGTTATAAGAGGACAAACAAACATACACGACTACTTTATATATTTAGACAGATAGAAGATAGGAGAAGAAGACTTTATGTTTTTGTTTCTTTTGTCATATTGGCTGAATAAACATAGCTGAAAGAGGCAGTAGATCTCACTGATTGACCAATGAGAAGTATTACAAGTGACAATAAGTTGACTGCCCAATAAGGAAATGTGTCTGATGTGCATTGCCAGTTCTACAATGGAATGAACCAAAAACAGAATCAACAAGAAAAACAGCAATCGGAGATTGCAGACCCTCATCAAAGGGTAGAGGAGCTCCTTGTGAGCCAACTGCCATCCATTTCTAGTGTCCAACTGTGTCTGTGGAGTCCTCCTGCAGGTGGGTTACATTTTTTAGGAGGTTGGTGGCAGGATTTGCACTCTGACCACCGTAAAATACTTAATTCCACAAAACCCACAAATGTAAGAAAATTTGAAAACCCACTCCGTGGGAGTACCTTCTGTACGACTGCCATCCACAGGACAGCTCACCAGATTATGGGATTGGGGCAAAGCCTTTGGGGCTCCCATTCGTTGATGAGAGGAGGAAAACCATGGGGTAAACCTCCAGGATTAGATTGCGGTGGTGTGTGACGGAGTGGTGCTGAGGTGTCGTCCACCAGACCGTGGTATCCTTGGGTTAACCTGAAGCGATCGCTTTGGGTGGGTGCCTGGAATGTCCTATCCTGAAGAGAGGATGATCACCTGTGTCCGTTTTCATCTGAGCTCAAGCGTTTGGACATCGGTATTGCAGCACTCTCTGAGGTTCGGAGACCGGATAGTGGTGAGATCATGTCGGGTGGTTACACCTACTATTGGTCTGGTCGCTCTGATGGTTACCATGCCCAAGTATTTGCTCTAGCTGTGTTCAATAAGCTGACTCTGATGATAATTGAGGTAACACCGGTCAATGAGCATATGAGACAAAGGATTCATCACTCCTTGGGGGATTTCAATGCATCGACTGGAACTGAAAGGGAAGGTTATGAGATGTGTGTTGGTCCCCATGGGTCTGGAATTGTGAACCAGAATAGCACTAAGTTCCTTGACTTTGCAAGAAGTCTTGGACTTCGGGTGGATGGTTCATGGTTTCAACGCCCACAAGCTCATCGCTGGACTTGGTATTCCAATGCTGGTGGTGCGGGAAACTCTGAAGTTGCAGCTTAAATCCGGAAGAATGGTATCATCCTCGCCTAGGCTTGATGTTGGCAAGCTCAAGGATGAGAGAGTAGCTGAGGAGTTTGAAAAGAGGCTGTGTGGAGATTTGGGGGGGGGGGAGGGAGTTTGGGTGCTTTGCGGAATCTTGAAGAGTTATGGAGTGCCTTCAAGACCACCGTCATTAATGTTACCGGTGGATGTTTTGGAACTCACCAAAGGGCGCAGAAAATTTTTGTCTCTCAAACGACACTGGATACCATTGATCAGAGTCGTAGGGGCAGGCTTAATGGCAGAGCTGAGCTGTTCGGTGAGTTGAGGCATAAAACTGTACATGTGCGAAGGGTGGACAAGGAGGCCTATGTACGAGGAATCTGTTTGGGGGTAGAGCATCACCAGTGGTCAAGCGATTCTTGTCCTGCTTGCAGGGGAATTAGTGCATTGTGTTCCTCCAAGTCAGTCCCTCAGTGTACTGCAGTTGGAGCGGAGGGTTGTGGGCTCTTGACAGAGGAGTCTGAAGTGAAAGGCCACTGGGCCAGTTACTTTGAGCGGCTGCACCAGGCTGATTCACCAGCTGTCAAGTTGGATGTCAGGGGTGTTACAATCACTGTTGCTGACCCTCCAATCAACTGTGATCCACCTTCATTTGTAAAAACACAGGCTGTGGTGAACAGGTTGAAATTGGGTAAAGCTGCTGGGGTCTGTGGCATCCATGCTAAACTTCTCAAGGCTGGTGGAAATGCTGTACTCGTACCATTGCATGCAGTTATTTGCTCTGCCTGGAACACAGGCATCATCCCAATTGATTGGAATAGGGGCCTTGTTGTCCCTCTCTGGAAAGGGAAGGGTGATCACCAGGACTGCAGCAATGACGAAGAGGTGACGCTGCCTTCAGTGCCGAGTTAGGTCTTTGTTCGGATAATTCTTGATTGGATTTGCCACCACCTGCTTGAGCAACAGTGTCCACTGTCCAGAGCAGTCAGGCTTTACACCAAAGAGGTCAACGATTGACTGCATCCTTGCTCTTCGGGTCCTCATCGAATGCAGAGAGTTTCCACAGTGGCTGCTTGCAGCCTGGGTTGATCTCTGCAAAGCGTTTGATTCAATGAATCGGGATGCCCTCTGGAGGATTCTTGGTTTCGTGGGGTGCCACCAAAACTGATCAATCTGATGTCTGAACTCCACTCTGGTACTGAGAGTGCTGTGAGATGTGGTGATACCATCTCTGACTACCAGTTGTTAATGGAGTTTGTCAGGGGTGTGTAATGCCCCCCACACTTTTCAGCGGTTGTATGGACTAGATTCTGGGGAAGATGTCGGAGAGATCAAGCTGCGTTGCATTATTTGGGAATGTCAAGATCTCTGACCTTGATTTTGCAGATGATGTAGTCATCTTTGCAGAGACTCTGGATATCCTTTTGGGGGCCCTCGAGGTGCTGAATGAGGAGTCGGAGCCACTACTGGTTTCCTGGGTTAAAACTAAGATCAAGGCTTTCAATGACATCTTGTATGTTGCTATCTTGTCTGTACCTGTTTGTGGTGAGGAAGTTGAGGTGACGGAGAGATTAATTTGCCTTGGCAATGATATTCATGTCTCTGCTGGCTGTGAGCCAGAGGTCATTAGACATCTGGGTCGGGCCTGGGGAGTCATGGATTCACTGGATCACTGGTGTGGCACAGTCGGTACCTGTGCAGGAGGATGAAAGTCCGAGTGTTAAGGTCCTTGGTGCTTCCAGTCTTGCTCTTCAGATGTGAGATGGAGACTTAATTCCTTTGGTACCAGGTCTCTTCAGGGAATCCTTGGCTATCGCTGGTCGGACTTTGTGTCCAACGAGCAGTTGCTGAGAAAGAATCACATGAGATTTATCACCTGCATCGTCTGTGAACGTCAGCAGTGGCTGTATAGACATGTGGCTCATTTTCCTGATGCTGATCCTGCTTACCAGATTCCCTCAGCGAGGAAGCCTCATGAGTGGAGAAGGCCAATGGACCGACCACGTGACTCATGGTTGCAGCAGGTTGATCAGTATCTCAATGAGATGGGGATCGGCCAGACATCTGCCTGGGGGATGGCCAGACAGAGGCCTCTGAAGTACCGGCGGAAGTGGATGTAGCGACGCGCTGCTCCAGCGCATGCTCCCATACCTGACCTGACCTGATCAGGACCTGTTTTGTGTGCGGTATGTATTTTGTGTGGCAAATAAATGGAAGGATGTACTGAATGCAAGGTCGTTGATCGCAAATGAAAGGTCTAAATGGTCTAGCTGTGGATGTGTGAAGGGTCCAAAGGTCTGAAAAGTTGAAAAGGACTAAAAGGGTAAAAATGGTCAAAATGGTCTTGAGTGTCAAAAGGGTCTTCAAAGGTCGAAGGGGTGCAAAGGGTCAGAATTGTCTGAAGGGGTCTAAAGGGTTTTAAAATGTCTAATGGACAAAGCACATAGCGCTTTCCCATGTGCCTTTGTGAAAAAGTCTTCACCTGGCCTCACCTGTACACACAAGGTTTCACTTGATACAGCCTTACCCTGTTCTGCTCTAATGTTTATAAGCACTGCCCACTCTGTGCACATATTACCATACGAGTTACCTCGACCAATATTTAGTACAAGAGTTCTAACCTACTCAAACATACGGTCCATACTATTCTTAACACACTTTGTCTCTGGATCTCCCACACTTCCACATATAATAACAGTATTTTCATTGATTGCCCCTTTCTTTTTTTTTCTGCTGAAAATAATTTACAAAACCCAATGAAAAATCCTCACCTCTCTCGCCTTCTCCACCTCGCCATTGGCAAGATATGCAAATCCCATGTCCACACTCAGCTCCAGGTCATCAGGAAAAATGTTCAGCAGCTGTTGGAAGAGCCATAGTACAGTGAGATAATGTTGCAATAACACAATGATCGATGGAGGATCAGGGTCAACTTGGATCTTAGAGCAACTTGATTGATAGAATGGGGGAGCAGGGAACCAAGTGTTCCAAGAAAAAGATGATCAAAGTCAAGTGAAATGAGTGACTTGAAGGACAGATTTGGGGTGTAGGAAATGAGGAATGAAAGACAGTGAATGAAGTTGGGTGAGAGAGGTGTAATATACTCAATGAACAGAGACGAAGACTCTGAAGTGAGAACAATAGGTTTATTCCAGACACGGGCATAACACAGTACCCCATCGGAACATGGGAGGCTCATATGACTCTCCTTAACCACACCCTGGTGCACCCATGTACGTATGCATTCGCATAAACTACTGATACATCACATCTCCACCCCCCCCCCTTTTTTTACTGCTGTGGGTTTCTCAATAAGGGGTACAGGGTCGGGAAGGAGTTCAGGTACATTGATGGGTGAAAAGCTTTCATAAGAAAACACCTCAGGTTCAAACACAGGTGGTGTTGATACAGGAGTGGGTGACAAAGACACTTGAGCCAATTCAATGTTTGGCTCCCCATGACATAACCTGAGTTGGTCAACATGTTTACATATGCAATTTATTCATCTACCATCACACAACTTCACAAGAAACATCATTTCACCAATGTTATCGATAATGCCAGATAACAACTTGGTTCCACATCTGGAGTTCAACACGAATACAGGATCATTGATCTGGAAGTTGCAGTACACAGACGTTTGGTGATGATTATGTTTATGTTGATACTTGTTATTCTCTACCTGGACCGTTACGTCTGGGTGCACTTATGAAAGCAGTGTTGTCAATTCACAACCCAACAGAAGCTTGGCAGGTAGGTGACCGGTGGTTTGATGTGGTCTGTTGTGGTAGTTGAGCAACACACGAGCAAGACGAGATTGAATGGAGCCTTGCTTGACGCAGCTGAGACTATTCTTGATGATCTGAACAGCACGTTCAGCTTGACCATTACTGGCAGGTTTGTAGGAGGCAGATGTGAAGTGCTTAATGCCATTCATTTTACAAAAGTTCTGAAACTCTGAACTCGTAAATGATGATCCATTATCTGATACAATGGAGTTCAGAATACCATGTTGTGCAAACATGGTACGTGGAGCATCAATTGTTACAGCAGAGAATGAGGATGGCAACACGAGAGCTTCAATCCATTTGGAGTGGGCATCAACTACCATAAGGAAGAGTTTCCCTTGAAATTGACCAGCATGGTCGGTGTAGTCTAGACCATGGCTTTGATGGCCATGACCACATGGCCAATGGAGACTGTGACGGTGTCTTGGCATGGGCTTGACAAGTGTAACAATGGCATGCACTGCACTCGATGTCACTGTCCAAACCAGGCCAGCAAACATGGGCTCCGGCAATAGCCTTCATGGTGACTATGCCTGGATAAGCATTGTCGCTTGGCTACCCCAAAGCAGGCAGTCTGCATCAACGGAGAGCCCATCTTTCCGGATGAGGTATGGGTTTTCCCCTTCCGGTAGTGATGCCCAATCACCTAACATAACACAGCATTTAATTTGTGGCAAATCTGGATTGCTATTGGTAGCACAAGCAATCTGCTTAGTGCTTACGGGTGCCTCATTGTGAATGGCATTAACCACGAGATGAATATCATCGTCAGATTGTGGAGGTTCTGGGATGGTTACAGGAAGCGGCAAGTGACTGAGCACGTCAGCACAGTACGTTTCCTTACCCAGGCCATAAACCAATGAAGTCATAAACCAGCAAGGGTCAATGCCCAACGTTGTACATGACCCGATGATGTGGGAAGGATGGCTCTGGTTTCTCCCAGGAGACCTAACAAGGGTTTGTGATCAGTCTCAAAGGTAATATGTCTTCCAAAGACATATTGGTGGATCTTTAAGGTGCCCCAGACACACGCTAATGCCTATCGCTCTACTTGATCATAGCGATGTTCAATGTCAGATAGTGTTCGTGATGCATACGCAACAGGCTGCAGATTACCGGTTCCATTTGTTTACAGCAATGCACACCCGATGCCATATGAAGAGCTATCACAACTAAGAATAAGTTCCTTGGATGGGTTAAATGGACAAGTAATGGCGAGGAAGACAGCATGGTTTTAACGGCTTTGAACGCTCTTGTTTGGGCAGCTTCCCATTTCCAGATGCTTTTCCTGAGGAGAACATGTAGAGGCTCAACGGTTGTGCTTAGTTGAAGCAGGAAATTATCAAAGTAGATCAACATACCCAAGAATGCACAAAGTTCTAAAATGTTTTGTGGCATTGGTGCATTCGCAATTGCTTCAATTTTGCTCGGAAAGGGCAAAATGCCTTGACAGGAGATTTGATGACCCAGATAGTCAACTTCATGTGCCATAAAGGTACACTCTCATGCCTTCGGCGTAAGCCAGCTTGTGACAGCCCATTGAGGACTTCATTTAGTTTCTTGAGGTGTTCATGTTGTGACTTGCCAGTCACTAGCATGTCGTTCTGAAATACGACTGTCTTTGGTGCAGTTTTCAATAACGTCTCCGTCTTGCGTTGGAAGATTGGTGCAGCAGAGCACATGCCAAATGGGCATCTGTTTTACATGTAGAGTCCTCGATGAGTGTTGATACATGTGTATTGTATCGGACTTGGAATCACCATGCAATTCCATTTGAGCATAGGCATTGCTGAAGTAAAGCTTAGTGAATGTCTGGCCACCCACGAGAGTGGTGAACAGATCCTCTGCTTTGGGCAACGGGTCGTGTGGAAGAAATTTGGTTCTTCTCTTTTGGAGTCTGAAACCATTTATTAACAGCACACATCAAGTACAAATAACAACAAACATGTGCATGAGAAAAAGGATAACAAGACAAGCGATAACAAACACGATCCTCTTTCTGCTTAAAATGCACAGAGCAATTGTTTTTATACTATTCTGGACAGCAAAAGATATGGGAGGGCTAAACATCTGGCAAGGGTGAATTGGGGGGCAGCAAGCTTGAGAAAGGGAACTGCAGACATGGCCACTTTGGGAGGGAAGGGGTGATAGACATGCTCAGGTCATGATTGCAGCATGGAAATGTGAGGCCGGCCGTGAGAAGGAGAGGGTGACAACATGGTTAAGACAAAATATGAAGAGGCTCAGTGAATGGAGACACAAGCCTAATACTTTGATCATACCTTCCGTTCACCATTGAGTAACCAGATTCTCAAAATACGACATTCCATTTTATGCTGTCATATAATCGTCCCAAGACAACAAGGCATCTGTTGCAATCGCCTTTCAGGAGTTATTTAATTGCCACCAGACAAGAGGCGCCAGCAGCAAAGCGCCCTTCTCTTGAGTAGCAGAGCAGTTTCATTTAAACATTGGAAATACTAATTTCAATGAGATAAAGCACATGCGATTTAGTAAGATACCATTTTATCTTGTCTGAATATCATCTACATCACGATGGGGATCAAAAGACTATAAAAGAGATTTTACTCACAATCAATTTGATTTCAGTACAAAAAAGTTTATTGCTCCGTTTACGAGGAAAAGGATAACAAGACAAGCAATAACAAATAAAAACAATTGCTCTGTGCATTTTGAGAAGAGGATCATGTTTGTTATTGCTTTTCTTGTTGTCCCTTTACCCATGCACATGTTTGTTGTTATTTGTATTTGATGTGTGCTGTTAATAAATGGTTTCAGACTCCGAAAGAGAAGAACTGAATTTCTTCCACAGTTGCCATCCAGCTTTGAATAGCAGTTGATCGTCATTTTGTAGTCCCAACAAATACACACTGTTCCATCTGCTTTGAGTATTGGAATGATAGGTGCTGCCCAGTCAGAGTACTCGACTGGTGAGATGATGCCCTCACTCTGCAGGTAGTCAAGCTCACATTCGATCATTGATCGCATCATATAGAGCACAGGTCGAGCCTTATGGAACAATGGTTGAGCATCTGCAGAAACATGAATCCTCACTTTTGGCCCTGCAAAAGTGCCAACACTATCGCTGAACAGCTAGGGTACTTGTTAAGCACAGTATCGTATCCAGCATCAGAGTTTGAGACTGTTTATGTCACTCCAATTAAGTCTGATTATTCGTAACCAATCTCGGCCGAAGAGGGTTGGTCCTTCTCTACGCACTATCAGTAGTGGTAGTACATGAATACTGTTTCCATATCCTACAGTTACGTTAGCTGAGCCAACTGCAGGAATCACCTCCTTGATGTATGTTCTTAAGTCAGTAGATACAGGCCGGAGTGCAGGAGCCTTTCTCGGAGGGTAGATGGAGGTGAACTTGCTCTCGCTCATAATTGTTCTGGAAGCGCCAGCATCAACTTCCATCCTCTCCGGGATCTTATCGATTGTTACATCAACTATAATTGGAGCACCGGTGCTCTTTGTTCCAACAGAGAAAACCTCATAAAGTTCCTCACTTGATTCTCGGCTGTAGGCTGTGCTCTGTGACCTATCGTCCGCTGCATCATGGTTCATCCCAATGTGATAATCAGGAGAAAAGTTCTTCAACTTGGATCGAGAACAACGATACTTCAAGTGTCCCTGCTTACCACAGTTGTCACAGGTATCATTCCTGTACCGACATTGGAAAACTTGATGATTAATACCACAACACCAACAAGTTACCGCAACCTTCCGGGTAGATTCAGAAATGTCAGGAGGTGGAGGTGAATTTGGTGGCTTGCTAAAACACTTTTGCTTGTAGCCAAAAGTTACCTTGTTAACTGATGAGTCCTGCTGGATAACTTTTGACTTGTTAGAGATGACACG
Source organism: Eptatretus burgeri (assembly GCF_056783735.1). Taxonomy (NCBI): domain Eukaryota; kingdom Metazoa; phylum Chordata; class Myxini; order Myxiniformes; family Myxinidae; genus Eptatretus; species Eptatretus burgeri. The sequence continues at coordinate 89,727,231 of NC_140963.1, forward strand.
CAGGCTCTTGGCAGTTTGCTTCGACACAGTGGCTGCTTCCATGCCGTTAGCCAAAATGGGGTCGTATTCAGCAAGGAGTTTCCACAGAATTGAGTCATCATTGATGCCTTTTATAAAGAAATCACGTAACATCTCTTCGAGTTTATCTGTAAACTCACAAAGTTCGGCAAGTCGGCGTAAATCAGCCACAAACTCGGATGCTGACTGACCATCTTGACAATGGTGGGTATAAAATCTATATCTCGAGATGATCTTACACAGTTTAGGGTGGTAATGTCTTTTCACGAGATTGACGAGCTCTTCATATGACAGAAGGTTTGGCTGGGACATTAAGATCTTTGATGAGGCTGGACGTTGGAGCGCCGCATACAGTCAGTAATACAGCTCGCCGCCTTTCAGCATCCTCATCGCTATCCATTTTGTTTTCCACGAAGTACTGCTTCAGACGATCAGTCGAGTCTTCCCAATCATCCCTCACTGCGAATTCATGGAGTCTGCCGATGCACGAAGACATCCTCGTCACTACGATAATGTACTCGATCGACAGGGATGAAGGGCTCTAAAGTAGGAACAATAGGTTTATTTCGGACACGGGCAGAACACAGCACAGCATAGCACCCCATCGGAACATGAGCGGGTCACGTCACTCTCCTTAACCACGCCCCGGTACACCCATGCATGTATGCAGAAGTATAAACTACTGATGCATCACAAGAGGAAAAGGCTGAAGTTTACTGGTAAACAAGAGTCAAAGGAAGCCATATGCAAGGGAAGCTAAAGAGCCAGAGAGGCCTTGGTGAACAAGAGCTTAAAGATCAAGGGAAGACAAGGAGCAGGCAAATACCTCTGTATAGACAGATATAGCTTCTGCATGATAGCTCTCATTCGGATGTCTCATCAATGCTCTCGCTCTGTGTCGGAGAAGCTTGTTGCGAAATGTCTCATTGTCACAACCACTTGTCATATCCTTGTTAAGCTGCAGCAAACCTGAAAGAAAAAAATGTATACATACTTGGCATGAGGTGAACCCGAACATTACAAAGTTCAGAAAAATATTCAGGTTTGTGTTCCAAATGGACAGTTTCCACTTTGAACAATGTGTTTTCTGTGGACAATGTTTCGCCCAAAATGTGTTTAGGTTTTTGTCTGAACCAAATGTCGTTCGGTTTTGCCTGTACTGAAAAGCTTTTCCCCCTGAACATGAATGCATTAATTGTAAGTTTTTGTTTTATCGAGGGCAAGAGGGCAACTCAACTCTCTGTCATTCGGTGTATAATCAGATTTTATCTGATTCGGAACAGCATTCATTCCTATGTAGATCTGTTGTGTTCTTCTCTTTTCCTTCTTCTTCTTCTTCTTCTTCTTCTTCTTCTTGTCTATTTTTGGCCTTCACAAAAACTAATCAGTAACAATGCAAGCTATCAATAATGATGAATGAGTTTAATGATTTGTAATAATATTCTTATGGATTTGGCCTTAGGGATAAAATGAGGTATCTAGATTGTAATAACTATTTCATAATGCATGTTTGAATAAGTACAATGTAATTCCTGTGATTAATAAAAGGTATCGAGCACGTGTTGGGAAAGATCTACCCCCCCCAGCCCCCCACCACAAGTGTCTGTATCAACACACACCTTTCCCCCCTCCATACATTCTTGAACCTTCTCCCATTGTAATCTGTCCTTAAATGGCTTTTCTTCTTAAGTTTACAGCCAATCAGTGCAACCCATTAGCGCAATCGTGGGTTCAGTGCAAGGACATGAGGCGCCAGCAGATACATGACCATATATGGACATCTGGCATGCTTAAGGCCACTGGACCGCCCAAGGTGTAGAATTTCCCCAGCTTGACTTGCCAATCAGCGCAGGCCATCGATCATCACCTGACGGGCCGCATAGGCCAATGGGTGCGAGGCGCGGGTGGTCCGGCACACCCCGCAGGCCTTAATACATGCCTGGACACTTTGCTTGATCTGACTCTTGCTTCTATGTCCCTACTGCTGGTGGTTGGTTGCTGTCCCTGCATACCTGCCCACTTTGAGGTGCCTCCCCAACCCACTGTTCTGGTGGTTCACTTACAACTCCGTTGGATTGGCACGCAACGCACCACAAGGACAGCCCCGGACTGATCTACTAAGTGCCAGGAGGAAAGAAAGAACATCGCTGCATGTACGAACATCGCCGTGTGGAGCGGGTTTCCCTCTTCTCTCTATCTCCTCTATTTTCTCTCTGTCCCGTGTGCCCCAAGTGAATGAGATAAGGCCATAGTTGTTTAAGCTGTTGTGGATCCAAGGGCATTTGGTTTTCTTTATAATCATTTGTTGCAGTTCGTGATTGCCACAGTATGGCCGTGTTCTTCTTCTTCTTCTTCCCCTCCACCACAACCCCAATTTTCTTGTTATAAACTCTTTCTTGTTAATGAGTACTTGTGTGTACAGTCATCAGGAGCAGGCTCCATTGCACATTGTAAATTGGCAAATTTGACAGGCTGATTGGGTTTGCATGAAGCACTGCAATTAGCGGACCAATGATGGCCAATTTGTCAGGCGGATTTGCTGTGGTTGTGAGATTTTAAATGCCGATTCACGCCAAATTAACCCGGCAGATGTGGAGACCTTTTCGACCCATCTGAGTGTGTGGCTGAGGACGCGTGACCGTAACAATACTAAACACTAAAGTAAACATATGTTGCCACTGCATGCAGCTTTATTTCATACTGTCGACTCCTTCATGAGACATGTTGCAGTATAGTTGCTGTAAACTAATCAGCATTTAACATTACTTTGTTTTAATCCCTTTTGTAACATGAGGCAATTCTGCACTGTTATTTGGGAGCTCTGCTTTTCTCAAAACCTTCTCTATTCCATTTCTCCTAAAGGGACAAAAAGTATGAAAGATGAGGATTTTGCCATTTCCGACTGGGCATCCACATAATTTGCCTGTCCTGTGCATGTGAACACGTCACCAAACTTTGTTCGTTCGTTTGGCTGCGTGCACAAATTTTGGTGGCTGAGCATTTTGCGGACATCGACGTCTATGAACATTCACCCGACCTAACACAAACTTTTCCAAACTTCAGACTTTTAACGTGTTCGCACCACGTCTAATACGTACCTGGATATCGATTTTAATAAAAAGGATGAGATTTCCAAAAGCATGAAAGAGGATCGATGTATGCATGTTGAAACATGCTTATCTACTCTGGTCATGTCGTTAATGCCTCCTGGCAAACATGAGCTGATTTATCAAAAGAGGTGGAGAATTACAAGAAGACAAAATAAAATGTGACAACACAACAAAGGATAATTAAAGAATCACCAATTTTGGGAATAACATGTTGGTTAGTGGTTTCGTGCCCTGAAACTGAGAGCAATGTGTAATCGCTTATCAAACCAACAATCATTAGCTTAATTGGATTGTTTAAAAAAAAAAAACACGAAGAAAACTAAAGGGGGAGCACTCGGTTGAGTGCAAAACCTCCGCCGCCAATACTGCTGGGTCACTTAAGTGAACCTGATATCCTATTCATTGTAGGTCAAAACAGATCAGACTCTACTGAACCATGAATGAATAAACTAAACTAGATCGACGTGCATGTAGAAATGGCAAAAAAATAAAATCGAAATTTTTTTGAAAAAAAAAGTTGCAAAATTTCTGTTTGTTTTTTTCTCACGAATTTTTTTTGGGGTTGGAAATCACTTAAAACAAGTAGAAATGCAAAAAAAAAAAATGCTTTTATTTTTCCAATAAAATCGAAATTTTTTTGAAAAAAAGTTTGTTTTTTTGGACCAAGTCCAAAATTTAATGGCATGATCCTTGGAGCATACCTAATCCCCCCCCCCCAAGTTCCGTCGAAATTCGTCGAGGAGTTTTTCCGTAATACTGTTCACAAACAAACAAACAGACAGGGGTGAAAACAGTAACCTCCGTCCATCTTCGATGGCGGAGGTTAAAAAAGGTGACCACATTGGTAAGATAGGGTATCATCTAATGTTCGACAACCAACATGCTTTACATTTTGTTCCGAACTGTTAGCTGAAAGAGGGCATGCTCATTGATGCAACACTCTGCCTGCAAAGCCCCAGGATGACAATATATACTGGGGTCAGGTATCAAACCAGACGAGAGAGCTCAAAGGCAGGTATACGACCTCTCAGCCACCCTTTCAACATATGAAATTTGATATTGATAAGGAAACAAGATGATTGAACAATCTTACCCTGGCACCTTTTGTATTAGACAAATACAAAGCACAGGAAATGAATGATGTGAATCGGTCAGTTGATTTACCTTTCGCGGTGCATACAAGACAGCCTTCAAAATCATAAGAGCGCAGCAAGGCTTCCGCCAACAGGACACGTCCAGCTAACGCAGGGGTTCCAGAAAGCTGATCAACTCCTACGGTTTGAACATCAGTCCAATCATTTATCTATTATCAAATGTCAACCAGTGCAGATGTAAAAAAAAAGAAAAATAACTTTAAAAAATAAATAAATAAATAAACTTCCTTTTGCCTGCAAAGCGTTATTAGCAATTAAATAAGCATGAGTGATCGTATGTGCTCGAAATTCTTGATGCATAATATAAGGAAGCCACATTGCTCACCTTTGCTCAATAAAGACTTTGCTTCTGCTGCAGCACCGGCACGAAGCTTGGCCATGCCAGAACCAAGCACAGCAAGGCTATGGCCCGGAACCAAAGCATCCAATTGAGTGAAGCAGTTAACTGCCTCTTTTCCACCGTCACCTACATCGCAGTTCACAACATAACATATACACTTTAATGCTCATATCGTGACCTACTTATTCTCCAAATTGAAACGCACTCACCCAACCCCAAAATTATTTAAAAGGCTCAACTTCACAACTAAAGGCTCAACTTCTCATCTTGTATCCACAACCCCTCTATCCGTACCCACCCTTCCCAGTCACACCAAACTGCTCCTGGACTCTGTGACTTTTGCACTGGAGAGGTGGAGAAGTTTCTGGCAACATTAGAATCTGATTCTGCAACTGGACCAGCCGAAATCAGTTCATGTGTCCTAAAAACCTGCTATGCTGCTCTTGCACTTCCTCTCTCTGCCATTTTCATCTTGCCATTTGCCAGAGGTTAATTTCCATCTGCTTCGTATTCAGCCAACATCACAGCATTACATAAAATGGTGTAAAAAAAAATGGATCTCCTCAACTCCAGACCAATCAGCTTACTTCCAATCATCAGCAAGGTCATGGAATCCATCACCACATAAAAGGTGCAAAAATGGATCCCCTTAACGACAGACCTGTCGGCTTACTTCCCATAATCAACAAAGTCATGGAATCAATCATCACAGTTGATATGAAATCCTTCCTTTTTTTCCCCCATAAACCTCATCTTACATCACCAACTTGCTGTCAGACCAGGTTACTCCACCTTGAACATGCTGCTTCTACTCTCCCAACAATGGATGGAGGCCCTCAGTATCAGACATGAGATCAGGGTTTTCTCTCTGGACATATCTTAAGCTTTCAAAACAGTCTGACATCCCACCTTGCTCTCCAAACTCTCTGCCTATGACATCCAAAGCAAACTCCACTCTTGAGTTACTGACTTACTCCACTCTCGTAGCCAATGTGTGGCTCTCAACGGAATCCTTTAATCTCCTCTCCCTAACAAGGCTGGAGTGCCCCAAGGCAGTGTTCTTGACCCTATCTTATTCCGAATCCTCATCAATGATCTCTCTAACTCTCTGGAAAATTATTTTTCTCTTTGATGACTCCACCCTCCACCATGACATTCCTCATCCTTCAGATAGGCATGCTACAGCCTCTTCCCTCACTTCAGACCTTGAAAAAAAAAAATCACAAACTGATCAAACACTTGGAATATGTCTTTTAACCCTGAGAAATCCCACACACTCATTCTCTTTTTCCGAAAGGACCATTTGGTAAACCAACCCCCTCTACTTTCTTCACAATGCTTTCGAAGAAGTTCAGTCACTCAAACTCCTGGGTCTCACTCTCAGCCATGATCTTTCTTGGGCAAGCCACATTTCAAAGTTGGATTCCAAAACCAATTGCTGACTGGGCATCCTCCATCATGCAAAGTCCTTCCTTGGCACACCTGAACTTCAATCCACGAACAAGGCTTTCATCCGTGGTTAATGGTAGCTTGATGGTATACTGCTTTCCCCTCTGGCTTGCACCCCTGCCTCCCACCTTGCTCAGCTTAACGCCATGGAAAACAAGGCTTTCAAGATCTTTCGAATCTCCTGCGAGGAAGTCGAGTCTATGGGTCGATCACTTTGCTATCGCCGACAGGTTAGTGGTCTGTCTTCCACCGCATCCTTTCTGGTCTTGCACCCTTTTCCCTCTCTGTACTTTATGTCCCCCAGGTATCCGCAGGGCACACGCAATCCATCAGCAACACCCTTCTGGTGAAACTCTTAAAGTTAAGAATCACTGCTCACCTCCACTAATTTATGCCTGATGTTGGCTTAATGGTTAGGGTGGCAGGCTTTGGATCCAAGAGTCCTGAGTTCAAATCCCGCTCAGCTGTTGAATTAATACCAGGTGGGGTTAACTCGGCCTGTCATCCTTCCGAGGTCGGCAAAATGAGTGCCAGCTTGCTGGTATAGTGTATCGGAGTGACGACCCAACCAGAATTGTGCCTAATAGCCAAGGAGACTGCTTAGGCAGCACCATCGCTCTGCACAGAGAATGGTCCCAATCTCCTCTCCTCCTCCACTCATTTGTTCCTCTTTTCCCCACCTGTGGAACCTCCTTCCACACTCTCTTCAATCTCATCCTTCCCTCCAGGTCTTCAAGGCAGATATTCACCATCATCTCAGATCTTCCCCCATCCAAAACCATGATATTTTCTACACCCATTAAACCACCCCTACCTCCCTCCCCCAATCCCCCAAAACAATTTTGCTTCTGTGTCCATCTTGTCCACAATTTGTGTTCTCCCTCCCCTCATCGTTACCCATCTCTCTTGTTTGTCTGTCTCAGTCTATTTTCTCCTTCAGACTTGCTGTTGGCACCCCCTCCCCTTCTCTTTCTGCTTTTTGTCCTTTTGTTACATTGTGTCCTGATCCATTCTGTGTTCTTGCACTTCCATTAGCCTTGACTCTATATTCACACAAAATTCCCTCGTCCCAACTGTCTCTCATAATTTTTTCTGCTGGCATTTTCAATCGTATTTTGTTGTTGTAGAAACCTCAAATACTCTATGATAAGAGAGAGTTTATAGAGCACCTTACCCCACACAGTCTTGAGAAAAAGAGGACTTGGGGAGGGTCTTCAAGCGGTAAATTGGATTGGTCGAGATGACATAAAATGCCGTAATATTTTGTCCAAGTACTGCTAAAGGCCCGGTCACACCTTGACGTTTTAGCCAGCGATGGCAACGTATTAAAATGTATGTAAAACGCTGGCTTACGTTGAACTTTTGATGTTTTTTTTAAAGATTCGGACGTATTCATAGCGACTTGGTCTTATGTATAACGCATTGGTAATGGACACAGAACGTTTCGTTGTGTTATAGATAACTTATACCAACGAATGCTGAACCTGTTGTCGGCCTACACAACCGATGCCCAACGATAGTCTAACTTAGGCATAGCGCGTTGCACGCATCGCCGACCATGTCGTGATGTAGCCTATTAAAAGGCTGACGCACAACGATTCGAATCATAACTGCCGTAGAATGGAAGTGTCAACATCGCGGTCACACCTTGGCGATCTTGCCAGCGTATGCCGACCTAAGAAAAATGTGTCTAAAACGTTGGGGCACGTCAAATAGGGTATGAGTAAGTTTGGTATACGTGAGTAGAACGCTAAAGCACGCTATCATACATCGTAGTAAGTAGAGTACGTCAAGAAATTTTAAACATGTTCAAAATTTTACGACGTACTCGGCGTATGACACACGTTCCGCATGCGATGGGGATAAGTTTTACACACGATATGCGGACGCTTACACACATCCACAAAGGCTACTTATAAGCTACTCATAAGTCGAAACACGTCGCGGTAATGTCTTTTTTACGCGAAACTTATTTCTAACTTATGTTTGACGTGCTTTGAACCAATTCGGAACGTAGTCCCAACACACAGACGTATGTAGACGTATTCCAATGACGTCTTCCGGTCGACAAAAAAAATAAATGAACGTGTTTCTAGGTTACAACTGCCATATAAAGACGTGTTCCCAGCAGTTTTGGGAATTGGTATATAAAAATGCTGCTCATAAAAGGGGAACCCAACAGTGTTTTCGAGTCCTTTTTGAGTCGATGTCCATGTCAGCAGTAACAGCATCAGTATCAGTATTAGTATTAGTAGTCGTTTGTTCATGTTGGCAGTAGTAGGTGAGTGTGAGGGGGAGGGTGTGGGTTATGATGGATCGTCCTTGCGTTTAACGATTTAAATGATAAACTCAACGATTTAAATGGCTGCATCTCCACTATTGAAAGTAGACGCTTGCGCTCAACAATTGGATTTTTTTTAACACTCAACGACTTTTAAACGGTACCACTCAACTATTTTCATTGTTTACAATGAACGATTTAAATTGCTGTCACTCGCCTTTGTTTTTTGACGCTGGCGCTCGGAAATTTTAATTGTTTCTATTGAACGTGCTAAATCGCTCAAACCCCACTATTGAAAGTAGACGCTTGCGCTCAACAATTGGATTTTTTTTACACTCAACGACTTTTAAACGGTACCACTCAACTATTTTCATTGTTTACAATGAACGATTTAAATTGCTGTCACTCGCCTGTTTTTTGACGCTGGGGTTTGGAAATTTGAAGCGTTTCTTCTGAACGTGTTAAAACGCTCAAACTCGACTATTTTAAATAGACGCTGCCGATGGACAATTGGAATCATAGCCAAGCTAGACATCGAAGTGTGAACATCCTCGTCATGCCGAAGAAAAGTTTGAAGAATGCTGCAAATAAGTGTCCTGGCCGTGGCCGTGGACGATGACGCAAGGACGATCCATTATACCGACGTCTTTCAGCCTATGAGTAACTTAAAAGTAACGTCTGTCGATGTGTGGCAACGATCGCGTAACGTGCCAACAACACGTTAATCATAGGTTAGAAATAAGTTTCGGGTACGCTAAACATTACCTCGGCGTGTCTCAACTTATGATTAACTTACAAGTAGCATGTGTTGACGTCTGTCAACGATCGCAGACCGTGCATACAACCTGTGGCCAGCGTAGCGGAACGTGTGAGTCATACGCCGGCATACTTCGTGAAATTTCAAGCATGAAAAATTTTGAGGACAACCAAAAAGTACAACGTTTAAAGCCAGCGTACAACGACGTATGGCAGTGTTTTTCAGCGTGCTCTCAATGTTATCAAAACTTACCCATAACGTATTCAACGTGTGCCAGCGTTTTAGAAAAAAAAAAATCAAAAATCGGCATAGGTTGGCTAAAACGTCAAGGTGTGACCGGGCCTTAAATGGAAGGTTTTCAAAAGTGCCGAAAAGGCGGTTTGTGCTCGACAGTATTCAAGTATATGAGGGCCATACCAAAAGTCATGAGAATCAGTTGATTCAACACGTTTAGGCCGAATATAGAACACGAGTAATTCGCATCATCTATCCACGACAATATAAAAAACAGGCTCAGCGCATACACACTAATGGTGTTCCCACAATCCATTGTGACAAAACATCTGTTAACGACATAGTTTAATTCAACGCAAATAAAATGAAGAATTTAATGGATGTTGAAAAAATCTTTTTTTGGAAGTTGATACGGTGTCTTTTACACCACCTTATCCAACACATTGTACATTAGTTATTCGTGCCTGTTGTTTGTGTCCTTTTATGGCATCCTGAAAAGCAGTAAGTTTACTGTTTGGAATGATTTTCAATTTTGTTTGACTGTCAGACCAAGAAAAAAAAATAATAATAAAATAAACTTACCTTTCTCCTCTTTGTACATGCACACTTGGGACAAAATTCCATACAATTTGCCAAATCCAATGCCAAAGTACTGCTAAACTACAGGTTCCTTTTTTGATTCGTGTTCAAAATATAACATTCTATTTTTCTTTTTCTTTCAAAGAAACCTGCTCTCTCTCATGCACAGGTTTATCCCCTCTCTTCTTCAGTTGTCCTGCAGACCAATCAGCCTTCTCCAAATCATCAGCAAGGTTATGGAATCCATCATCGCTTCAGACATTAAATCCTTCCTCTTCTCCAATGGCCCAATTTCTGATCATTAATTTGGTTTCAAACCAGGTCACTCTACCCTGGATATGCTGCTTCTGCTCTCCCAACAATGGATGGAAGTACTCAATGCCAGACAGGAAATCAGAGGCATATGCCTTCCTTTTGCATACCCTCGACATATTTTTTTGAAATGGTCTCTTGCTTTTGTGCTTTTGACATGGTCTGGCACCCTGCGCTGCTGACCAAAGTCTTTTCCTTTGGTATCCAAGGCCATCTCCAGTCATGGCTTGCAGACTTCCTCTCCTGTCGCAGTCAACGTGTGGCCCGATATGAAGTTCTCTCATCCCCTCTTCCTGTCGAGGCAGGAGTTCCTCAAGCCAGCGTTCTGGGCCCTGTTCTTTTTCTGATTTTCATCAATGATCTCTCCGACTCTGTGGAAAATCCTCTTTATCTCTTTGCTGATGACTCCACCCTCTGTCCTACCATCTGTCATCCCTCAGACCAGCAAGCAGCAGCTTCTTCGCTCTCTGCAGATTTGGATAAAATCACAAACTGGTCCAACACGTGGAAAATGTCTTTAAATCCTGACAAATCTCACAATCTCACTTTGTCTCTCCGAAAGGACCGTTTGGACCCCCCCCCCAATCAACTTTCTCAACAATCCACTGGAAGAAGTCCTTTCATTCAAGCTTCTGGGTCTCACAATGTGCCATGATCTTTCTTGGGAAGCCACATTTCCGACCTGGCCTCCAAAGCCAGTCGCCGACTGGGAATCCTCCGTTCGTTCAAAGTCTGTCCTCCGCCCACCTGAGCTCCTGATCACATACAAAGCTTTTGCCCACAGCCTGATGGAGTACTGCTCTGCCCTTTGGGCTGGTAGTCCTGCCTCTCACCTTTCTCGGCTTCACGCTGTAGAAACCAAGGCATTCAGGATCATTGGTATCTCCCACGATGAGGCCGAGTCTTTGGGACTCTCACTCTCTCACCGCAGGCAGGTCGGTGGTCTTTCTGTCTTCTTCCATTTCCTCTCTGGTCTTGCCCCCCCTGCTCTGTCTGCGAGATGTCCCCACCATATTTCCACAGGGCGCTCAAGGTCCACCAACAACCCCCTTCTGGTAAAACTAGCAAAATCACGTATCACTGCTTACCTTCACTCTTTCATTCCTCTTTTTTCCCACCTTTGAAATAAACTCCCACACTCTCTCCAATCCCATTCTTCTCTCCAGGCCTTCAAAACAGCTGTTCCCCACCACCTCTTATCTTCCCCCATCCAAAACCATGATCTTTTCGACCCCCCGTTAATCCACCCCAAACCCACCTCCTTCAAATTCCCTGCACTTCTTCCTGAAAGTCTCTGTAATGTCCATCTTGTATACCCCATGTTCCTCATCCCATCCCTCTTCCTTCCACAGATCTCCTCATGTCTCTGTTCCCCACTGTTTTGTCCTTCCCACTCCCACCCCTCTTGTCTCATGCCCCCTCACTGTGCATTACGTGTTCGCCCTCATACGAGCCTCGACAATATCGACAAAGAAATAAATAACAAATAATAAAAAATTGAAATGAAGTTGTTCCTCAATCATAAACTGACGTTTGTAGCCAGAAAGACAGACAGCCAAAACGACAAAGTGAACCAATTGCTCAACTCCAAATTCTTGCTTCATGCGCACCTGGTAAAAATGTCTCATTCTTTGAGTCACTAAGCTCCTACCATATTTATTCATTCCTTGCATTACTTCTACTTAATGCCCTGTCACACCTTGACGATTTCGCCAGCGTATGCCAACGTATGAAAAATTTGTCTAAAACGCTGGCACACGTCGAATACGTTATGGGTAAGTTTTGTATATGTTAAGAGCACGCTGGCATACGTCGTAGTACGCCGCGCTCGTCAAAAATTTTTAACAAGCTCAAAATTTTTTGACGTATGCCAGCGTATGACTCACACGTTCCGCATACGCTGGCCATAAGTTGTAGGCACATTATGCAATCGTTGACACACGTTACTTGTAAGTTACTCATAAGTCGAAACACGTCGAGGAAATGTTTAGCATACCCGAAACTTATTTCTAACCTATGAGTAACGTGTTGTAGGCACGTTACGCGATCGTTGACACACGTTACTTGTAAGTTACTGATAAGTCGAAACATGTTGAGGTAATGTTTAGCGTCAGTGTTCCAGACTCCATGGTTTTTTTTTTTTTCTTCGGCATGACGGTGATGTTGACACTTCGATTTCTAGTGTGGTTATAATATAATATAATTAATAGGCTGCCACTCAACGATTTAAATCATAACCCCACTAGAAATCGAAATGTCAACATAACCGTCATGCCGAAGAAAAAATAAAACCAATGTCACCCACAGGGTGACCCGTATCTTGCCAAAAGGTGACCACGTGTGACTTCTTTAAGGTCACACTGAGGTGAACAGAGCTGCTATCCACCAGGAGCGACTCCTTGAGGAATATCTGCCTACGAGAGATTCCGATGAGAATCGTTCTACAGAGTAACCATGAAAAATATGCGTTTGCCTCATAACATCACCAAATGACGTCATAATGTCTCACGCTTGACATATCTAGAAAGCACTCATCGAGGTGTTCAATTTGAGGTACTACACGATATGGTTCCTAAAACTTGAAAATTTGACCTTGGGGTCAAATATCTTTGACCTCAGGCACTAACCATGAAAGTCAAGGCCAATCACCACCAAAAACTAATCAGCTGAGCGCCAGACCATATACCACATTCCCATAAAGTTTGGAGACGATTCAATTAAAATTACTCAAAAAATAAGGGTTTCGTTGACTCCCCTGATTTGCAACAAAGTGACCTTGACCTTTGACCTTGACCTTCAACATTTTGTGCGCTGAAAGGGACCTCGATAGGCCTCTGATATGCGAAGTTACAAAAATTTTCAATGATAACTGTGCTCTGCAGAATTTTTTATACGCGATTACAGACAAACAAACAAAACAAGCAGTCATAGACTGGTACTTTCGAAATAGTCAACTTGACCTCTGACCTTGTCGAATAAAAGCTGTCTCGAGAGAAGGTAGCGACGCAAACCAGAAGTTTCTACGATGATTCTGTACCAAACCATCAAAAATCGAATGTTTTGGTTGTTTGACCTCACTGTGACCTTGACCTTTGACCGATTTTGACCAAAATCTAATCAGCGCTAGCCACTACCCTCCTGAATCACGTGGTGTAATTTGACATTGGTAGCTTCTTCCGTTATCGAGTTATAATTTTTTGGATGTTTGACCTCACTGTGACCTTGACCTTTGACCGATTTTGACCAAAATGTAATCAGCACGAGCCATCACCCTCCTGAATCACGTGGTGTAATTTGACATTGGTAGTTTTTTCCGTTCTCGAGTTATTGTGCCTACAAACAAACAGAAACGGAAGTCATCAATATACTTACGAAATCTTTAGATTTCGTAAGTAAAAAAAAACAAAAAAAAAAACATACAAGCTGACTCACATATCTTGCAAAAACTTCGTTTTGGCAAGATAAAAAACAAACAACAACAAAAAAAACCATGGAGTCTGGAACATTGACGGGTTCCTCCTGTGAAACCCATTTTTATATACCAATTCCCCTAAACGCTGCCAATACGCCATTATACGGTAGATGTAAGTTAGAAACACGTTCAGTAAGTTCTCTGGTCATCCGGAAGACGTCAAATACATCTACATACGTCAATATGCGTTGAAGATATGTTACTCATAGGTTCAAAGCACGTTACTCATAGGTTAGAAATAAGTTTCGGGTACGCTAAATATTACCTCGACGTGTTTCAACTTATGAGTAACTTACAAGCAACGTGTGTCGACGTGTGTCAACGATCGCATAACGTGCCTACAACTTATGGCCAGCGTATGCGGAACGTGTGCGTCATACGCTGGCATACGTCGAAAAATTTTCAGCATGCTTAAAATTTGTCGACGTACTACGACGTATGCCGGCGTGCTTCAGTGTGCTCTTAACGTATACAAAACTTACCCATAACGTATTCGACGTGTGCCAGCGTATTCGGCAAATTTTTCATACGTCGGCATACGCTGGCTAAAACGTCAAGGTGTGACAGCGGCTTGACACTTCGACGTCTAGTGCGGTTATGATTTGAATCGTCGAGCCGCAGCCTTTTAATCGGCTATGCCACGTGATCGTCGGCGATACGCTGCCGCACTATGCATAAGTTAGACTATCGTTGGGCATAGGTTGTGAACGCCGACAACACGCTCAGCATTCGTTGGTATAAGTTATCTATATGTTATCAAAACGTTCTGTGTACGTTACTAATACATTACGCATACGTCCAACTCGTTATGAATATGCCCAAAATTGGAAAAAAACATCAACAGTTCAGCGTACGCCAGCGTTTTACATCCATTTTGATACGTTGCCATACGCTGGCTAAAACGTCAAGGTGTGACAGCGGCTTTACACCCTGCAGAAAATTGTACATGGATTGATGACCATGATGGAGCGTTTGATTATTTTCCAGCAAAATTTATGGCTCATGAAAGACCTTATACACACACTACAGGCAGGACAAAGCCATAATAAACACAGTATATTGGATCTCAATCTGGGATCACAAGATCATAAGGTAAATGTTCTGATGGAAAGAACAAAAAAATAAAACACAGGCTGAATCAATAATGGGTCTTCTATATCCTGCATCTCACACACACACACACACACACACACACACACACACACACACACACACACACACACACACACACACACACACACACACACACACACACACACACACACACACACACACACACACACACACACACACACACACACACCAAGCCTCTCTTTCTTTGCTTAGATGACTCCACATTGTGTCATACTGTGCACTACCCACATACCATTCCATCCCAATGATTGGCGGACAACATCCAGACTCTCCACCCATCTCCACTCTTTAATTCATATTTTCTCCTGTTTGTGAACTGCTTTCTATTTCTATTCAATCCAACCCTTTACTTCAAGCGGTGCAGCACCATCTCATGTCATTCAGCTCGATTTTGAATACCAAAAAAAAAAAAAAACACGGCAAGAATAAACTAGAGCGAGAATTGCTTTGTAATGCATGTCCCCTTCTAATGTGATATTTTCTTCATCCAAAAAGGGCATAACTCTGAGAAAGAGACGAAACGCCATGAAACTCGAACTTGTTCTGCGACTTGTCGTAATAAAACCATATACAAAGTTTCAATTGAATATGTTAAAGGGTATGGGGGAAAAAGTCTGAAAAACCACAGGTGGGATGGACAGACAGACAGATGGAGAGCAAACATACAGTCCCCGCTGGTAAAATGGGTAGGGGACCAATGAAAGAGGCATTACATTTGTTTGTCCTTGAAATTTTACTTAATGGATATTTGTTTCTGCCTTTGTAGATAACAGCAAACTGCTCTGAGCAAATGAGATGAAAATGTTAAAATTTGAAAACATGTTCTCAGAGCAATGTACTTCCAGAGATTTTCAATCGGATTCAAATCCAGAGAGTTTCCCGGCCAGTCCAACACCTTTATCTTGTTTCTTTTGAAGAAATTAGTCACCACCTTCGACGTATGGCAAGGAGCAAGATCCTGCTGGAACACCCCTGATCCATCTGGAAACGCCTTGCACATGTCTGGAATCCTTTTTCCTCTATCACTTCAATGCAATGGACAGAATTCATCATCCCATGGATGGAACAAAGAGATCCCACACCAGCATAACTGAAACAACCCCAGAACAGCTTCTTTTCAGGGTGTTTTACGCATTAGTCGATGTGACATTCAAGGACATTCTCACCTGGGGAGCAGCGAACATGTTGACTCCTGTGTCCTTGAATGAAAAAGTGGCTCTCATCGGAAAACATCACTTTCTGCCAATCCTTCGTCCAGTTCTGATACTTCTTGGCCGATAGCAATCTTTTACCCATCAATTTTTAGCCGCGTCTCGTTGCGAACGCTGGCTCTAAGAGAGCTCCGCGTTGTTGTTGTTGTTGTTGTTGTTCTTCTTCTTCTTCTTCTTCTTCTGGTGAAGACAAAACCTTCATGACGCGGCTCTTAGACACATTTGTCCTTGTTTTGTCAGTAGTTGTTTCTTGACAGCTCTTCGGGCTATCCGACCCACACTCAGGAGCCTTCTTTGAACAGTGCTGGAACTCACAGCGACTCCTGATCTGGCTAGATCTTTTTGCAGATCATCGCTGGTATTTCGAGGATCAAGTTTGCTTTGACGATTCAAAAACAAATCGTTTCTCAGTGTCGTTTTAAGTTTTCTTCCACACTTTCCTTTATGCTTTGGTGACAAAGATCCAGTTGTGACGCCTTGGTTGATAATCCGTGAGACGGAGTGCTGACTGACACCTACAATCATTGCGATTTCTCTCTGTGACTTCCCAGAGTGCTCGAATAGCGTGAAAATCTTCGTCCTATCCGCTTCCGAGGAGTGATGTCCAACGTCTCTCACGAGTAGTGTGTTGAATGCCGAGTGAAACAATGGGGCTGGCTGACGTAAGGATCCCTATCGCATCACCCACCCAAAGTGCGTGCATGTGCAGTACAGCGAGATCCAAACTCCTCCTGAAAAAGCTCTAACAAATGTCACCGACCGAAAGATAATAATAAACATGAATTTCATTGTAAAAACCGGTATATTATGGAGGGAAAATACAAAATGTTCGAAAAACGTGAAAAAACGTTAGTGAGTCAATTAATTTGAACAAGGGTGTCAGCAAAGCACCCGATCATTCAAACAGATCGTTGTTAATATTTTGAAGATGTAAATGGCAAAATATAAATATTTTTCTCTTGGAATCTTTCAAATGAAAATGACCTGCAGCAGCTGTGGTTTGTTCCACACCTTGTACAACTTACGGTATTAAAATGAACAAACATTAGAAAGAGTGAAAAAAGCACCACGTCCCACCGGCCATAATGTGCAGTGCGCTCAGCGCTTCGAGAGACGTTGGATTCTGAGGGAAGGTAGATGACATTGTGCTGCACACTTTTCTCAACTTTTCTTCGTGGCTGATCACCTGAAAAAGATTGAATATAAACCAATGACAGATACCAACCTAAACTTTCGAAGAAAGTTAAATTTTTACAACACGGCCTTTGAAATGATGTCATCAATCCAAGTCACGAAGCAGTTTTATTTATTTATTTACTTTAAGTTTTTTTAGTTTCTTCTTCTTCGTTCATATGCAGTACAAGGCTGCGGGGTAGCATCATTGACTGAGGATCCGGCTGTGCCGCTGATGCAATGTGCTCTTTTGGTTAGGGCAGGAATTTGGCCATGGTGCCGGCGATAGTTCGCTTATTATTTGTGAAGGACACCATGGGATCTTTAACGTCCATCAACTGATGCAGGCAGACATTAGATGTGATGAATAAAACATACTTTATATTAAACATAATTAAAGAGCTCAATGGTTTTCTGCCATTTTATATAAGAGTTGAGGGTAATGGAAGAGCTTTAGCCTGTGTCTGAGTTTCCATTTATTTCCTTGCATTTTAGAAGTTTGCCAAATTCAAAATTTTCGCCCAGTGAATGAAATACCGAGAAAAATACTACTACGCTGCTCATGCCATCTGGTTTAAATTGTAAGAATGTTGTTATTCGTTCGGCAAACCCCATTGAACCTCTTTACACAAGCCTCCATCAGCATGAAGGAATGACTGTTTCTACATTCATTCACTCATTTATTAATTCGGGAAGTCAGAGATAACTCTTCATTAAACATAAACAAACATTCAATTGCAAAATAAACTACAGTAAATCCATAAATATCGTGGGTTTGAATATCGCTGGTTTTGACCAATCACGGCAACCTCTTTATGTTCCGATTTAGTTATCGCAGGGCCTGGGAATATTACCACAAACGAACTACAGTGGAAGGGTCGGGTGACGATTCTGAAAAGATCCTTCGGAACAACACAACTTCACAACTTTGGCCGTGAATCATGATTCTTCACCAAAAAGAAGGTGGATACTTGCAGTCCTGGGAGGACTCTGTTCCACCTTCTGAGACCCGAATTATGGAGATAATCAACAACACACACACACACACACACACACACACACACACACACACACACACACACACACACACACACACACACACACACACACACACACACACACACACACACACACACACACACACACACACGTCACCTATCAGGATCCATTTACGGGAGATTTTTTTGCTGGTTTATGGAATTGCAGAACAATTTGTAAAAGAAACACATTGACAGATTACAAAGGAAAACAAGATAAGAATTTAATAGGGGAGGAACAGTGGGGGCGAGGGGGCAAATTTAATCTACTTTTGAATGCTTCATCTGCTTCAACGCAACAGGAGACTTCATCATAAAGCTGATATATATTTTACATGTTTATTTCAATTGTGATGTATTTCTTTTGGCTGCCACCCACCTTCCTCTATATTTTCTCAAAGCATAGGAACCGAACCCACATATTCCCATGGAAAATTCATTTTAACTCTCGCTTTTTTGAATATCGTAGCAATTTCCAGGAACATAACCTCCGCAATATTTAAGGGTTTACTATATTTATAATTTCATAATTAAATTTTAATTGACAGTCGTGAAAATGAATATTATTACATATATATATATATATATATATATATATATATATATATATATATGTATATATATATATATATATATATATATATATATATATATATATATATATATGTATATATATATATATATATATGGCGTTGTCATGTAAAAAATTGCTGGAAAATGGAGAAAAAGAAAATTTAACCAGAAGCAAGCTTGCAGGGCAATAAAGATGGCATATAAAACAATGACATTATTGTTAGCATGAGTGCACCGAAAGGTTCGAAGCATTCGATGTTACATTACTTTGGAGGAAGATTTTTTTATTAATTACAATTAAACGAAAACAATTTAAATGAGAAATACAAATCTCTAAATCATGTTCACTGCTTTTGTTTTCAGCTTGGGATTTCATCATATGGTTGTGGCAAACCAGCTGGAGGAAGACCATGTTCCATTTTGATTGCGGCCTAAATTCTGGATATATGTGGAATGTTATATTTCTTAAAAAGTGAAACATCAAGTACTTGGTAAAATCAAATCACAAACCACCCACTTTGGAAAGGAAGTGGATGTACTCTGTCAATGTTTTCTCGTGCTCCTCTGCCCCAACTTTTGAACCGAGTTCGATAAGCTCCTCAAAAACCTCTTCCAACTGCAGAAAAAGTAAAAGGAAGTATCAACTGTGTAATGAGCATGTTAAACCCCATGATATATGCTTCATATTCAAGAGTGTGCTCAAAATGAAGATCAACTCATTCTCTGTTCCTAATTCCTGCCCTCTGTACCACAGCTTGGTTTTCCGAACTTGGAGTTCCTTTCTCCGCTAACAGGCATGCCACCAGCTTCTGCATGAGTTCTGTCAGCTCCTCTGGGCTCATTCCAGCCTCCTCTCGCTTCCAAGTTACCAGACGCTGCCAAATTTTTGCTGCCTGAAACAGGAAGTGCAGGTCACGTGTTAAATGCGCCCATATCACCAGACTTCCAACAGAGCAGTGCTTGCATTGTCAGATAAAATGTATTTTCCAACCTAATACGTAACACATTCACTGATCCCAGCACTTGCTTTTCCCACCTCATCATGTTTATTTTGCTTCTGATGATGCTCTGCGAGCTTTCGGCAAACTTCGGCCCATTTATTGTGGTCTCCACTGAAAACACATATTGGAAGCGGAATTCGCCCCAATGCATAAACATGAGTAAATGAAAAATAAACTCAAACTTCAAAAATGATCATTACCCACTTGACCTGATCATTATCAAAACTTTCAACCTTGTAACTTATCAAGGCACCTTTGTGATAGCAGAGACAACAATCTCTCATAGATCTCTGGAAGCGCTTCATGAAAACTTGGTTGGTCTACTTTCTCGTAGAGGTTAGCCAATCCCTGCAGGAGATATAGCAAGTAGGAGTAACAAAAAAAAAAAGAAACTTCGACATAACAAACTCTTAAGCATATTCATGCAAGGATTGAAAACTGCAGTCACAGCTACCTGCCAAGCCAATAGCTGGCCAGGTTCAATCTCAGATGCCTTCTTGTATGCCTCATGCGCTTTCTGTGGCTGCTCTGTCTCAGCGGCTGCCAACCCGACAAAAACCCAAGCTGTGTAGTTCGTTTTGTCGAGCTGCAAGACAGCCTGCCCAGTAGTAATAGAAATAAGAAAAATAAAAAAGGTACAATGATTAAAGTACTTTTATCAGCAATAATATTTTCCAATCACTAAACAACTTTTGAATCGACATAAACCTTTTGATTGTTTCGGACACAAACAACTTCTTACAAACAACAGAGTTTCTTGCTGTTGGTACCTTGCAGTGTTTCAAAGCCTCCTTGAAATCCTTGTTCTTGATTGATTCTCGAGCTGCCTTCAGGGAAACCTTTATCTCCTTACTGCCCATTGTGCTTGATGAGCTCAGGTAATCGTGTCACAATCATGTGAGAATGTAAACTCTGTTGAAAACATTCACACACAATAACATAATTCAGTGTTTCAGAAGTGGAATTTCAAAATCAGACCTTAAAAATTAAAGCGGTTCCCCACAGCTGGATGTGTGGTCTTGTGGGCCATGATAAGGAATGTTTTTTCAGAGGCTATGGTTCAAATCTGGCTGAAAGCAACAGTACTTCATGATTTGAATGCGAAGCTGCTGGTAAATAAAAAGAGATGTTATTAATTTTTATAATAAATTCACTGGTTTGTACATCTTTGGGAGGAAGAGGATTTTGAAAAAATATATGCTCATTCAAACAAAGCCGTTTAGATCAATATCTACATTTAGAAGTTACTGAGGTACAATACTGTTATGTTTGTGGGGTAGATGGAGGAATTTCATCGGAAAGATAGGATCGTATAGATATTGCTTGGCCCATGGACGTGTAAGAGACATCTCGATGTAATTAAGTAGGGAAATCAAGTAATTAAGTAATCCTATTCCCTTGTCTATATTTAAGTCTGCGCGGGGGTGCTTCAATTAGATTTAGATTTAGTTTACCTCACGTTTTTCTTTCATTATTATAATTTGAATTGTTGTCATTGTACATATTTGATGACTATTATTAAATTATTATTTCTTCTATCTCATTTGCTTGTGTCCGTGTATCTGTTGTGGGTCGAGTACAACCCACGTATCTCCGTCCTTTACCGCCATTTCTTTCCCGCGCACGCATTAATCTCAGACAGTCTCGGCTGTAAGCCTCCAAGGGAGAACTGTTTGGCCATCCATCCAGGTGGGGGCTAAACCCCCCTGGAAATGACAAGACACTCAAAATGGTGGGGAGGGGGATTGGGAAGAAATGTTGAATTGACCACTCCCCATTACCCTTCTTTCCTTCAACATTCCCCTTCCTCTAGTGCATAACATACAGTAGGGGCTAAAAATAGGGGCAATACCTCTGAGTGATCACCTGGTAATGGTTGGATAAGAAAACCAGGGAACCACTAGTAGGCATTGATGACCACAAAATATCTAACGGAGAAGAATGTAAGTACCTTTGGATTTCTTTTTTAATGCTGTGAACAAACTTTGGTACATCACGGATGATGAAGGTTGTGGTCAAGTTTCATCAAAACTGTGTCTTTGGTTTTGGAGAAGAAGCAAATACATATTTTTGGGGGGCAACCCCCCCCTCCCCATAGACCCCTTTAGATAACGATGTTGTTAATGTCGTGAACAAACTTTAGTACAGCATGGGTGATGAAGGTTGTGGTCAGGTTTCATCATTTTTGTGTGTCGTTTCTGAAAAGAAAGCAAATAGATATTTTGGGAGGGGGGAACCCCACCCCAGGAAACTGCCTCTGTAGACTCCGATTTTTAGCTCGCCTGTTTGAGGAACAGAGAGCTATAGCGATACCCCCGGCGTGAGCGTGAAAATGTTAAAGTTTTTGGTGCAAGTTATTTTTTCCTTTGTCATGTTTTTATCAACCACACTATTTTTTATACACCCAATATATATATATATATATATATATATATATATATATATATATATATATATATATATATATATATATATATATATATATATATATATATATATATATGCGTATTATGTGATACCGGTTGTCCGTCCGTCCGTCCGTCTGTCCGTTCCTGTCCGCACTCAACTCCCAAAGTTTTCAACTTTCACGTTTCATATTTGGTACATAGGTACAGACTGTGGAGACGGTGTGTCGCGACATACGTTCGTCATCTAAAGAGGTTGCCTGGGCAACCAGGATGCTGTTTTCCATGTGGTAGCATAATTCTGTATATACCTTCTTGTTCGGGTGCATATTGTGCTCACTTGCGCTCCTGTTACTGATTACAATATACAAATACATATACTGCTTTAAAATTATTTGGATCAGACTTCACTGCAATGCTTTATAAAAAATATTAATTATTAGACGAGTCTCTTAAAAACGATAAATGTATAAACAGGCGAGCATTGGGTGGCTTTGACACCAACTCTGGTTTTTAATGCCATGAACAAATTTGGTGCATTACAGGTGATGAAGGTTGGGATCAAGTTTCATCGGAATTGTGTCGATGGTTTCTGAGAAGAAAGCAAATACCTCTTTTGGGGGGCAACCCCCCCCCAAAGACCCTTTTGGGGCAGATTTTTTTTAATGCTGTGAACAAACCTTGGTACATACTGGGTGATGAAGGGCTGTGGCCAAATTTAATCAAAATTGGATGTGTAGTTTCAGAGAAGAAGTTGCAAGTGTTTATGGGCGGAGGGGCAGACGGATGGACTGACTCGCCATCCCATAAGCTCCCCGGAACAATGTTCCAGGTGAGATAATAATCAACAAAGACAAATGATCCGCATTTAGTGCAAATGCACACACCTCGATTATTGAATTTACTGCACATAACCAGCCCTCAAAAACCAAAGTAATAATGAACCCCCTGCACCTCATGGCGAAACCATAATAAATGGAAACCAAATAGAAGTATAAGAATACATATATCTATGGCAAAGCTTAAGCTTCAAGGAAAATAATGAAGAATAAGAAATGAGGTGACGACTCAAACTTGGATGGAGCCAATATGGAAAATTCAGTGACATCAAGAGAGGTATAGCTCACCAATATGTTTGAAAAAGAAAGTTTTCAATCAGTGTATTATTCCAACGATCATCTGTGGGACAGAGATCTGGGCATCAACAACAAAAATAGGACCTCCTGTCCTGAAGCTCACCTGTATCAGGAGCAACAGTCACTCAAACCCCCCGCAGACCTCCTTAACCCTTGAATTTTTTGATGCCATGAACAAACTTAGGTACATCATAGGTGATGAAGGTTGTGGTCAAATTTCATTGGTGAACAGTAATTCGTGATTTTGGTAGTTTTACCAGAAGGGGGATTCTGGCGGACCTTGAGCGCCCTGCAGAAATATGAGGGGAACATATCGCAGAGACAGCAGGGGGGCGAGACCGGAGAGGAGATGGTAGAAGACAGAAAGACCACCGACCTGCCTGCGGTGAGACAGTGAGAGACGCCAAGGCTCAGCCTCACCACGGGAGATACCAATGATCCTAAATGCCTTGGTTTCCACAGCGTGAACCGAAAAAGGAGAGAGGCAGGAGCACCAGCCCAGAGGGGAGAGTAGTACTCCGTTAGGTTGCAGACGAAAGCTTCGTATGTGGTCAGGAGCTCAGGTGGGCCAAGGAAGGACTTTGAACAGCAGAGGATTCCCAGTCGGCGACTGGCTTTGGAGGCCAGGTTGGAAATGTGGCTTTCCCAGGAAAGATCATGGCAGATAGTGAGACCCAGAAGCTTGAATGAAAGGACTTCTTCCAGAGGATTGTTGAGAAAGTAGATGGGGGGAAGGGGGGGGGGGACTGTGTGATGTACTTGTTGAAGCAACAGCAGGAACATTCAGTTCCAATACAAAGCAACAGTGATCACTTCGTCCCATTGGTGGCAGGTAATCAATCGAGTTAGCGATTTCAGGTGTGTTGGTACGACAAGGTCCAACACATTAGGCTGTTGACCATTTTGATACCTCGTAGGCTCTGTTACACATTGGTGCATACATGTATCTTGCTGTGCGTCTTAAGAACTTGTGTGCTGGGTGCTCTGGTTGAGTCATCGTATGCCAACTTTGCCAGTCAATTTCCAGATAGTTCAAATCTTCTACTATGAGGATGTGTGTCACCTTTTAAACTTACATTATGAAGTAACTCACAGAGCAACTCCAAATTCCTTCTGCCGCTCGACGGGCTCTGGTATAGGTAGCCTATGAGTATGCTCCTATCTGCCTCAAACATGATCGCACACCAAACAGCTTCTTGGTAGTCTGAAATGAGTTACATATCCACTGCATGGAGCTCAGCTTTGGTGTAGATTGCAATTCCTCATATATCCTGTGCTGTGTCCAAGTTTGATAACATATCGCACATACCCACAACTATTGGCGACGTGTTCACTTGAGACATACGTTAGTTGCCTTCTCTTCCTCGTGGATCGTACTAGTGGACTTCGTTTTCTTGTGGATAAAGGGGTAGAGGTCAGCATTATGCCGCCGTCATGCCGTGAACAGAAAAATTGACAGGAATATTCATGACATGCTGCTAACAACAGTGCTCTTGCTCCTTTTGGAGAACATCTCCTCCAGCTTGATTTGAGTTTACGTGGCTCATTTCCGTGGGTGTTTATTATTGCAGACACCACATACTCCATCCTGGGTGCAGATATTTTTTGTCATTTCAATCTCCTCGTAGACATTAAAGATTTTGTATCATGATGACTCTCACCAGAGGAGAGGGAATTGCATTTGGGTCCATTTGTTACTTGGCGAAATCTTCGATTTTGTCAAGTATGTTGGTCTGTTCGGTTTGTGACTTACGAAATCTAAAGATTTCTAATCTAAAGATTTCGTAAGTATATTGATGACTTCCGTCATTTGTTTGTGTGTTTGTTTGTGTGTGTGTTTGTTTGTTTGTAGGCATGATAACTCGAGAACGGAAGAAGCTACCAATGTCAAATTACACCACGTGATTCAGGAGGGTGATGGCGAGCGCTGATTAGATTTTGATCAAAATCGGTCAAAGGTCAACGTTACAGTGAGGTCAAACATTCAATTTTTGATGGTTTGGTACAGAACCATCGTAGAAACTTCTAGTTTGCGTCGCTACCTTCTCCAGAGACAGCTTTTATTAGACAAGGTCAGAGGTCAAGTTGACGATTTCGTAAGTACCAGTCTATGACTGCTTGTTTGTGTGTTTGTTTGTAGGCACGATAACTCGAGAACGGAAGAAGCTACCAATATCAAATTAAACCACGTGATTCAGGAGGGTGATGGCTAGCGCTGATTAGATTTTGGTCAAAATCGGTCAAAGGTCAAGGTCACAGTGAGGTCAAACATCCAAAAAAAAGTTATAACTCGAGAACGAAAGAAGCTACCAATGTCAAATTACACCACGTGATTCAGGAGGGTGATTGCTCGCGCTTATATTTTGGTCAAAATCGGTCAAAGGTCAAGGTCACAGTGAGGTCAAACATTTGATTTTTAATGGTTTGGTACAGAATCATCTGAGAAACTTCTGGTTTGCGTCGCTACCTTCTCCCGAGACAGCTTTTATTACACAAAGTCAGAGGTCAAGTTGACGATTTCATAAGTACCAGTCTATGACTGCTTGTTACTTACGAAATCTAAAGATTTCATAAGTATATTGATGACTTCCGTCCTCTGTTTGTGTTTGTTTGTGTGTGTGTTTGTTTGTTTGTAGGCACGATAACTCGAGAATGGAAGAAGCTACCAATGTCGAATTACACCGCTGATTCAGGAGGGTGATGGCAAGCGCTGATTAGATTTTGGTCAAAATCGGTCAAAGGTCAAGGTCACAGTGAGGTCAAACATAATTCCGTGAATTCATGTGGAGAAATGGAGTATTTTTGCTTCGGTCGACGTTACAAGTTCGTTTTAACTTCAATTTTAATTTTGTCTTCGGTTTTTACGATCGCTTAGGATGCTTAACACTCGGTTATCAAAATTCTGGTAAAAATCGGATGTTTTGGAGACGTTTTAAGATTGTATAAAAAAAATATTTCACTCGCCGAGTCACGGGTTGTCACGTGGTGCAGCGCACTTGAGCAGATGCGGCGTCGAGTCACGTCAAGGTTTTGCGTGTGCGCACTGATGGTGTTTTCCATAAAGATGGTGTTTAAAAGTCATTTTTTTAATCCCAATAAAGGTTATCGTCACATGCCTGACTCACTAATCCGTCGGATTATGTAAAGATTGTTGGTGGATGGCTGAATATTACGGTTTTGTGACTTTGATAAAATAATATTAAATAATTGCGTCGAGAAATGGAGATTTTTGCTTTGGTCGACGTTACAAGTTCGTTTTAACTTGGATCGCAATTCTGTTTTCACTTTTGGTAACGGTTTAATATGCTTTACACTCGGTTATCGAAATCCTGGTAAAAATCGGATGTTTTATGAGATTTATGTCGGGTGTCGTATCTGAGGCTGAACTGAAGATTATGCTAATGAGGGGGATTGGAACATACGGCATTACGCGCTCGTTAGGTCATCTCTATCATCTCAGTAGAGATGACCTAATAACCCATCTTGAAGTCTGTCCGTCCGTCCGTACGTCCACAATCAAACCGAGTGGAGACAAATAACCAATAGTGGAATGGATAGAGGTCTATGAGACATGCACAACGATATAACTTTCAAGGTCGTCCAAGGTCGAGGTCAACGTCACGAGGCTGTCAAAGTTGCGAAAATGGTCGATTTCAAATCGTATCTCCTCCCTCATTTATCAAGAGAGATCAAATGTAATTAGTGATTCAGATACTATGGACTATTATCTAGAACACGAGCCATTTTTTGAAATTTGCTCTCGTTCCGATTTTATAGCCCTTCAAACTTCGCTCTGATTCCCCGTCTTGGCCATTCATAAAGTACATACAAAAATAAAAGTATTAACTTAAGAACCGGAACTCTCTGAGATAAATATTACATTTGAAGCTTTTGTCAGATTTAACTAAAACAATGGAACACAAGTTTATATGCACACTTACTTTCATTTATGACATTAACATTGTCTTGAATGTCAATTTGTATTTTTATTTTCATAAATGACGTGCTGTGATATTAAAAGAAAAAGGTAAATTACACCGCTCGGGACTGCATCGTCATGGCTTACAAACATCGGTTCATAAGGAACTGCTGGCTTTGCAAGCGATTAGCGATGTATGAGGGTGGGTGGGTGGTCACTCGCCTGCATACAGAGGGGGGTGGGTGGTTTTGAAACCCGGAAGTAGAGCGTATGTACTTTATGAACTGCCCCTATTCCAGTCTGGCACAGGGTTACTTTCGACCTCTGGCAGAGATGACCGGCACTCCCTCTTGGGGGTATTTTTTTTAAGTCAATTTCAATCCTGTCTTCAATTTTGGTAACGGTGAAGTATGCTTAACACTCGGTTGTCGAAATTCTGGTAAAAAATAAAAATAAAAAAATGGGACGTTTTATGAGAGGTTTGGTACAGAATCATCGTAGAAACTTCTGGTTTGCGGCGCTCCCTTCTCCAGAGACAGCTTTTATTAGACAAGGTCAGAGGTCAAGTTGACGATTTCGTAAGTACCAGTCTATGACTACTTGTTTGTTTGTTTGTCCGGTCGTCTACAGCCCAAACAGCTGGACCAGCCGTTCTTAAATTTTTACACCTGATAGGCAACCCACCTGAGACGGTCCGCGTCTAAGTCGGACTAAACGTCACGACGTGACGTCACACAACGTGAAAACACATTTCTGGACATAACTCGGTGACCAGAAGTCGTAGCGACTTCCGGTTGACGCCAAATTAAACTTCATTCAAATATCTAAATGATTACTAAATGCATCTTATTACAAATTACGCATAGTTTTCGCAAGCGTATGACGTCAATGTTTTGCCTATTGACGTCATTTAAAAAAAATATTTACGCTCGTGTGCAGCCGAAACTACTGAAGCAATCGTTCTCAAATTTTAACACGTGATAGCCAATCTTGCTGAAATAGTCTGGGATCAAATCACGTCATAATCACACTTAATGTCACGACGGTACGTCCAAAAAAAGGTGAAAACAAGCTTTTGAACATAACTCAGTAACCGGAAGTCGTAGCGACTTTCTGTTGATGCCAAAACAAACTTCAATGGAATATCTAAATGTTTTAAAATGCATGTTAGTACAAATTATGCACAGTTTTCGCAAGTGTATGACGTCAAAGTTTTTAGCTATTGGCGTGATTTAAAAAAATTCTATTCGTTCTACAGGTCACAATTCTTAACCGATATGGATGAAATTTTAACAGCTGATGGAAATCCACAGTGCAAAAAGATATGTGACTTTTGGTGATGTTCAATATCAGGATCTGGATTCTGCATCACTTTATATTATCGCCCATTATAAACCAATGGGTAATTTTGTGAATTACACATGGCTATTTCTCAAAGAGTTTTGCGGTTATTAAATTGAAAATTATACTGTCTATTTATCCATGTAATACTAACATGTGTACAAAGTTGATCGAAATTGACCCAAGGTCAAGGTCAGGGTCACCCAAAACATGAAAAACACATATAAAATATACATTTTTGTTTTAAAACATATTTCAAACCTGATAACGGGATCTTAAAGCTGGTTGAAAAGCAATGATCCTCGGTATTTTCAAATATTATCTACGATCAGAATGAAGGCAACAAGCACCAATGATAAGTTGTTGAATGTCACATGGTGACTTTAAATGAGTTGTGAAAATTTTCAATCTGCTGCCATTACCATGACAACGCGCGCCTGATAATTGTTATTTGTGACGCGCGTCATTTTATTAATGTACGAACAAATAAACACCAACATTCCATGACATTACAGCTTGGATCACCACATGGAAAGGTCAACTAATTCGTCAAGTGTCGTGCTAAGCACGATTTTTCATTTGTCTGTCTGTTTGTTTGTCCGCACAGAACTTTTGTGTTTTTCTCTGAACCACTTGTCGGATTGAGACAAAATTTTCACCATTGGTGCGACTACTCATGTAGAATATTTTAATGGTAACTATGATGTCATAAGTCATGTGGTGTGGCAGCCCTTTTTTAAAGCTTCAAAAACCTTCTTCTCAAGTGGCTGAACAAATCGAGGCGAACATTTACACATATGACTGACTGTCCATGAGGAACAAAAGGTTCTTACACATATTGTTACGAATTTGAAAGCCTTTTGCACACAGACAGACAGCAGTAACTAAGCTTAGTTATTTCAACAAGTATGTGTACAGTTGGAATCCATCCCCTTCTGTCAAATGGGAATTTCGTGTGTGCGCCGAGTTATTTTTTAGTTAGGTTTTTACAACTACAACAACAACTACTACTACATCCACTACAACAACGCCACAGTCCCGCACTCGACCCGGTCGCCATTGCCCACGAGATTTTGGCTGAAGGCATAGGTGGAGCCTCCATCGCCTCAGATCGAGGCTCTGCCCCAAGGCACGGCATGGACGTTTCCTCCAGCGAATGAGTGAAGGGCGAGCATGACACGCACGCCCCAGCCAATCAGGAGGTGACCACGAGTCGTCCGACAATCCTTCGTCAAATCAAGAGGCGAGTGGTGAGGAGAAGACACCCCTCCCACCTCAGAAGGGTAGAGTAGTTGTGAGGACCAGTTTTCGGCAGAGAGTAGATCGTGGAGATTGCCGAGCGGTCTGTCATCGTGGCGATTGCCGAGCGGTCTGTCATCGTGGCCGAGTGGTTGCCGACGAGGGCTCTGCAGACGGTCATGGTTGGAGTAGTCTGCGGTCCTTTGGAGGGCAAGTCTGGTGACCGAGCAGCCAGGGTCGTGGGCCGTGGGTTCAAGTCCCACTGTGGTGGTTCGGGTTGGTGTGACCGCACGAGGCGGAACAGGTACCCCGGCACGGCCCCACCGACAAAAGACCCATGGGTCCATTTCTGTGTGTGTATATGTGTGTATGTGTGTGTGTGTGTGTGTGTGTGTGTGTGTGTGTGTGTGTGTGTGTGTGTGTGTGTGTGTGTGTGTGTGTGTGTGTGTGTGTGTGTGTGTGTGTGTGTGTGTGTGTGTGTGTGTGTGTCCGTGGGCCCCATCTTTTGGTAGGATTGTCAAGTGCTTTTGCTCATTGTACATTGCCTGCCTTTTATTCGTGATAACTCTGCTCTGTGTTCCCCTCCCCGATTATTCTTTGTAAAATAAACCCCTGTTAAATGTCCCAGCTCGTTACCTTCGCATTCTGCGAAAGGTTATGTTTTAGTAGGTGTGTATTTATTTATTTGTAATCTTGTGATTCGCATAACTCAAAAAGTATTAAACCGAATTGCATGAAATTAGGTGGGATGATTGGTTATTAGCCAGGAAGCATTTGATTAGATTTTGGGATCGTTCAGGTCAAAGGTCAAGGTCAAGGTCAAGGTCACGAAAAGCTCAAAATCGTCTTTTTACGATAACACGGTCAATTTTTATTCAATTTGCATGCAACTAACGCCAAAATGTTCAGAATTCAACATCTCATCTTGTGATATGCAATATGACACAATGACGCCCATACTCTTGTTACCGGTTAGGGGTCAAAGGTCAGGGGGGTCACGACCTTGAAAAATATGCGGTTTTTGTCATAACGCGGTCAATTATTGTCCGCTTTACATGAACCCAGCACCAAAATGTTCAGAATTTAATGCCCAATCTTGTGACACAATGACGTCATAACACATGTCACCGGTTGGGGTAAAATGTCAGGGGGGGGGGTCACGCCCTTGAAAAATATGCGGTTTGCGGCATAACTCAGTCAATTCTGATTCGATTTGCATGAAACCAGCATCAAACAAGATTACCTTCTCTTGTTGAAACGTTGTATTCACCAAGCTTGCGAGTGAAGACTCGCCAAAACGACGCGAGTTGATTGTTGTTTAGTCCGTAGCCCCCGAAAGTCGGGGGGGGTCATGACATTATAGATATGTGGTTTGTGTCATAAGACCATTCATATGAAACCAGTTCCCCACACTCATACCAAGAACAAAAAAAGTAGTGGCGGCGAAGGGATGCGCTCTATGAGTTCCCGTTCTAGTTTTCTGTGCTTTCCTCCATAGGCCAAGCATGGTATGTATTGAGAATTAGTCAGGCCATTCATGCCGATAATTGTTCATTTGGTCCGGCGCGGCTTTGGTAACTTCTGCTCGGTTACGCCGGATCCGAGTCAGTGATAGCGACTCGTTTCGGACAAAGTCGGTCGAGGGTGTGGTTTTCCCCGGTAGTTGGACGACGTGGGTATTTAGGTATATTGAAATTAGGCAATTAACCCTACCCCACGCCGTCAAAATATTGGTGACCACGGTCCACTAAGGGACCCGTGAACTCTCAGACTTATCCAAGAGTCGCGACCTAAATTCCGGGTGCTCGGTGGGAGACGACTCCACTGCTCTACCTCATGGTCGTTTATTGCCACCGAACCCTGGCCCACAACAATATATCATAGGTCACATGGTTTGGCATATTGGAATTACCCTAAAACCTATAAAAAAAAATACACCACTCAAAAGAAGTCCTGGTGAGGGTCTGCAATCTCCGATTGCTCTTTCTTGTTTACTTATTTTATTACTTACACACCATTGAAGATGACATCATCCCTACTCTTTGGATAGCATTGGTGCTACCGAAGTAGTTCCTTGGAACGGGTTATACTGTTGGGGGCCGAGGTCCGGTGGCGATAAACAACCATGAGGTGGAGCAGTAGAGCCGTCTCCCACCGAACACCCAGAATTTAGGTCGTGACCCTTGGATAACTCCAAAGGTCACGGTCCCTCAGCGGACCGTGGACGCCAATATTTCAACTGCATGGCGTAGGGTTAATCGTCTCGATCTCCAATATACCTAAATAACTACGGTCTAGCTACCGGGGAAACCACACCCTCAGCCGACTGTCTGATCTGAGTCGCAGGTAACGACTCGGATTCGGCGTAACTGAGTGGAGTTACCAGAGCCACGCCAGTCCCAATGACAACTTACGGCACCAACGGCTTTACTATTTCTCAAACCCGCACGGTACTGGGTCAATGAAAGAAAACACGAACAACGAACTGGAACATTTAACACGGGGGTTTATTTTACAATAGGCAATAATCGGGAAGGGAAACAGAGCAGAGTTATCATGAATAAAGAAATGTAATGTACAATGAACAAGGCGCTTAACGATTCCACTTACAGACGGGGCCTGCACGCACGCACGCACACACACGAAACTGGAACCCGTGGGTCTTTATTCGGTGGAGCCGGGCCGGGATACCTTCCCGCCTCGTGCGGACACACAGACTCCAAACCACCACGGTGGGACTCGAACCCACGACACAGAGTCCATGGCCCACGTCCCTGGCAGCTCGGCCGCCACTACCACGAGAAGCTACCACAAAGGGCCGCAGGCGATGACCGAGACCCAGCCACCACGACCGCAGACGAAGCCAATCGCCACCAAGACGGCAGACGCTCTGCAGTCGCCACGATCACTGCTCTACTCTCTTGAGGTGGGAGCGGTTTCTTTCCTCGCCACTCGCCTCCTGATTGGACGGTTCCATTGCGCGATCCGCTGGCCGTCCCTCATTGGAGCCCCACGGTAGGCGGGGCAACTCCCACCTTTCTGGGGCAGAGTCGGATCTGAGGCGATGGAGGCTCCGCCCACGCCTTCAGCCAAAAACACGTGGGCAATGGTGACCGGGTTGAGTCAGGGACGATGCCGTTGTTGTTGTTGTTGCTGTACATGTAATAAACATGACTATAAAATAACTCACAGCGCACACACAAAATTCCCACCAGACAGAAGGAGGGATTCTAACTATAAACACATACTCATCGAAATAACTAAGCTCCGGGGACTGCTGTCTGTCTGTGTGCAAATGGATTCCACATTCGTAACAACACTGGGTGGTTCGCCATTGCCTTTCCAGTGCACACCATGACAAACTCTAAAATCAAGACCAAAACATCAGGCAAGCTGTCCGTCATATTTGGAGTGAAAAACAAACGGCTGCGTCGTCACAGGTACGTCACAACCTGTGTTGTCTGCGATGAAAGTGCGCACGGAGGAGCACGTATATGCATGTGCATGGCTGCTCGGCACAGCTCAAAATATTCCACTCACTCCTCGGCACGTCCACCATCGCTGTGTGAAGGAAGCATAAAATAAAGCACATCGAGGAGGACTGGAATCACACGTCAAACGGACCGAGTCAGGGCAAACATGATCCCACTCCGACGGTCGTTAATGAGCCAGCTGGGTTCTTACAGTCCAGTAGTGACGTGTGGTGATATTTCACCAGACTCGGTGTTTTAATGCTCAGTGTCCGATCCGAGTCAACCCCCCCCCCCCCCGGCCGAGTCGGACCAGACTTCATCGATGTTCAGCATTTAAAACGATCAAGCACGGTTAAGCAGCCATAGGTTGGCAATCACCAACGCGGGTTTCGATGGGCCGAACGACCTGTTGTGTTGAAGTTCCTTGTGAGTTGTGAGGGAATGTTTTCTGTTCACGTGACACTTCTACACAAACCAACTGGACTTCGTGCGGCTCACAATGAGAATCCCGAAACCTTCGTACGTTAACAGTTGAACTTCAGTAAATATGGAGTGATCGAGATTTGAAATACGCGACTTTATTTATTTATTAGTATTGCGCTGCTTTGATTTATGAGGAATCTCGAATTGCTAAATTAAGCGTAAACCAATGTCGGCAAAATCAACGCGCCGCCCGAACTGCCACTCACCGGTCCGACACGATGTGGACGTTTCGATTAATTCGTCACCAATTCTATCTTTTGTATCGTTAAGTTTTACTCTGACTTTCAGTAACTACTACAAGGTGAATACAACTCAACGTTTCGATGCAACGTTTAAATTTGTTTTTATAGAATAAAACGAAACGTGGAAGTGGATGGAAGTCAGCCAGCCTCGTTGTATAGAACTATGGCTATACACCACGATTTTTGGAAGTACTTTCTGTATTCCCTTCGTGTTCGGTGGGGGTGTCCAAGCCTGGTTGTTGGCTTCGCAGTGAGGGTGGCTGATTTGGGATACTTGAGTACTGAGTTCGAGTCCTGTTTTTGCGATAAATTAATACCAGGTGGGGTTGACTCAGCCTGTCATCCTGAGGAGGTCAGAAAAATGAGTACCAGTGCACTGGTAATAGGGACACTGCATCAGCGGCACAGCCGCGTCCCTAGCCAATGATGCATCCGGCAGCCACAAGGCTGCACTCGAAAGAGAGAAGTGTTATCCCATTACCAATCAGCTTGCTATCGCTTGCCAAGCCAGACGTTCTTTATCAACCCTTTCGTTGGAGTGCTTACTTGAGTGCTCAAGCCACTTGGCGAGCGCTCGACAACCGAAAAATGAGAGTTCATTGGACACGAAACGCCGCAGTGTTCAGGTGTATATACAGTACGTCATTATTAATAAAATTATGATTTAAAGATCGTAAAAAAAAATCTGGAAGTTTACCCACGGAAGCAGTCTTTTACACCACCCCCTTCACCGCCCTTATACACGACCCATATAAACCACCTTTATACACCGCCCTATGCACCACCATTATACACGACCAATATAAACCACCTTTACACACCGCCCTGTACACCACCATTATACACGACCCATATAAACCACCTTTATACACCGCCCTATACACCACCATTATACACGACCCATATAAACCACCTTTACACACCGCCCTATACACCACCATTATACACGACCCATATAAACCACCTTTATACACCGCCCTATACACCACCTTTATACACCGCCCTATACACCACCTTTATACACGACCCATATAAACCACCTTTATACACCACCCTGTACACCACCCATAGAAACCACCTTTACACACCGGCCTATACACCACCATTATACACGACCCATATAAACCACCTTTACACACCGCCCTGTACACCACCTTTATACACGACCCATATAAACCACCTTTATACACCGCCCTATGCACCACCTTTATACACCACCCATATAAACCACTTTTATACACCGCCCTATGCACCACCTTTATACACGACCCATATAAACCACCTTTACACACCGCCCTATACACGACCTATATAAACCACCTTTATACACCGCCCTATACACCACCTTTATACACGACCCATATAAACCACCTTTACACACCGCCCTATACACGACCTATAGAAACCACCTTTATACACCGCCCTGTACACCACCTTTATACACCACCCATATAAACCACCTTTATACACCGCCCTATGCACCACCTTTATACACTTCCCTGAAAACCACCTTAGCACACCGCCCGATGCAACCTTTATACACTTCCCTTATAAACCACCTTAATACACCGCCCTATGCACCACCTTTATACACTTCCCTTATAAACCACCTTTACACACCGCCCGATGCAACCTTTATACACTTCCCTTATAAACCACCTTAATACACCGCCCTATACACCACCATTATACACGACCCATGTAAACCACCTTTATACACCACCCATATAAACCACCTTTATACACCACCCATATAAACCACCTTTATACACCGCCCTATGTACCACCTTAATACACTTCCCTTATAAACCACCTTTACACACCGCCCGATGCACCACCTTTATACACTTCCCTTATAAACCACCTTTACACACCGCCCTATACACCACCATTATACACGACCTATATAAACCACCTTTACACACCGCCCGATACACCACCATTATACACGACCTATATAAACCACCTTTACACACCGCCTTATACACCACCTTTATACACGACCCATGTAAACCACCTTTATACACCGCCCTATACACCACCATTATACACGACCCATATAAACCACCTTTATACACCGCCCTATACACCACCATTATACACGACCCATATAAACCACCTTTATACACCGCCCTATACACCACCATTATACACGACCCATATAAACCACCTTTATACACCGCCCTATACACCACCTTTATAGACGACCCATATAAACCACCTTTTCACACCGCCCTATACACCACCATTATACACGAGCCATATAAACCACCTTTACACACCGCCCTATACACCACCATTATACACGACCCATATAAACCACCTTTATACACCGCCCTATACACCACCTTTATACACTTCCCTTATAAACCACCTTTACACACCGCCCTATACACCACCATTATACACGACCCATATAAACCACCTTTATACACCACCCTGTACACCACCTTTATACACCACCCATATAAACCACCTTTATACACCGCCCTATACACCACCCTTATACACCGCCCTATACACCACCTTTATACACCGCCCTATACACGACCTTTATACACCGCCCTATGCACCACCTTTATACACTTCCCTTATAAACCACCTTTATACACCGCCCTATACACCACCATTATACACGACCCATATAAACCACCTTTATACACCACCCTGCACACCACCTTTATACACCACCCATATAAACCACCTTTATACACCGCCCTATGCACCACCTTTATGCACTTCCCTTATAAACCACCTTTATACACCGCCCTATACATCACCATTATACACGACCCATATAAACCACCTTTATACACCGCCCTATACACCACCTTTATACACTTCCCTTATAAACCACCTTTACACACCGCCCTATACACCACCATTATACACGACCCATATAAACCACCTTTATACACCACCCTGTACACCACCTTTATACACAACCCATATAAACCACCTTTATACACCGCCCTATACACCACCTTTATACACTTCCCTTATAAACCACCTTTACACACCGCCCTATACACCACCATTATACACGACCCATATAAACCACCTTTATACACCACCCTGTACACCACCTTTATACACCACCCATATAAACCACCTTTATACACCGCCCTATACACCACCTTTATACACCGCCCTATACACCACCTTTATACACCGCCCTATACACCACCTTTATACACCGCCCTATGCACCACCTTTATACACTTCCCTTATAAACCACCTTTATACACCGCCCTATACACCACCATTATACACGACCCATATAAAC
Organism: Eptatretus burgeri; assembly: GCF_056783735.1. Lineage (NCBI taxonomy): Eukaryota > Metazoa > Chordata > Myxini > Myxiniformes > Myxinidae > Eptatretus > Eptatretus burgeri. Next base: position 89,764,590 of record NC_140963.1, read on the forward strand.
CACCTTTATACACCACCCTGCACAGCACCTTTATACACCACCCATATAAACCACCTTTATACACCGCCCTATGCACCACCTTTATGCACTTCCCTTATAAACCACCTTTATACACCGCCCTATACATCACCATTATACACGACCCATATAAACCACCTTTATACACCGCCCTATACACCACCTTTATACACTTCCCTTATAAACCACCTTTATACACCGCCCTATACACCACCATTATACACGACCCATATAAACCACCTTTATACACCACCCTGTACACCACCTTTATACACAACCCATATAAACCACCTTTATACACCGCCCTATGCACCACCTTTATACACTTCCCTTATAAACCACCTTTATACACCACCCTAAGCATTACCTTTATACACCACCCTAAACACCACTCTGTACACCACCTTTACACACAACCATATAATCCACCTTTATGGAACCCAAATACACCACCCTACACACCACCCTTGTACACCACTCTTACACACCAACCTAATACACCACCATATAAACCACCTTTACACACAACCATATAAACCACCTTTATACACCACCCGAAACATTACCTTTATACACCACCCTAAACATCACTCTGGACACCACCTTTACACACAACCATATAATCCACCTTTATGGAACCCAAATACACCACCCTACACACCACCCTTGTACACCACTCTTACACACCAACCTAATACACCACCCTGTACACCACCTTTACACACAACCATATAAACCACCTTTATACACCACCCTACACACCACCGTTGTACACCACTCTTACACACCAACCTAATACACCACCCTGTACACCACCTTTACACACAACCATATAAACCAACTTTATACACCACCCTACACACCACCCTTGTACACCACTCTTACACACCAACCTAATACACCACCCTGTACACCACCTTTACACACAACCATATAAACCACCTTTATACACCACCCGAAACATTACCTTTATACACCACCCTTATACACCACCCTTACACACCACCCTTACACACCACCCTTACACACCAACCTCCCAGCAGGCACACAACGTTGTTGCAACGTCGTTTGTCGGTTCTATCCTGACGTCAGAATTGGGTCAGTGGGAAGTTGCATTTGCAACACCCATGACGTCAGATTTCAACGTTGTCACAACATTGAAGCATGACGTTATTTTTCAACTTTATCACAACGTTCATAAAATGGAGTTTTTGTTTTTACCCTTTTCTTTTCACGACAGAGAAACGAACATCGCAGTGCATGACTCCCTTCAGCTTCCAGCTTGATGGAGCCCTCGACCCGAAGGTCTGGGGCCAGCGGAGCACCGCTGTTCCACCGGTGCCATTATCAAAACATTGAAGTTGTATTGCAACATCATTACACTGTTGTGGATCTCCGCCACCCGGCGTGCGGACGACCGCTTTAAACTAATTGCGGCCGCGCGCCCACCGACCGCGGAAATCCAGTCGCAGCTTTCGGATCAACGCCGAAATCCAGCTCCGGGTGCGTTTTTTACCAAACCATAAATCAGCCAACTCTTCTGTCCACGCGCGACAGGGTCCAATCGCCGAATTGTCGATTTACCTAATTATTCGCGCAGACAGAAATGCCGGGGATTTACACCTCGACGGGACCCGTACGGACACGAGCCGCTTTCAGCAGCTCGCTCCGTTTGCGATTGCCGAGCGGTTTATTATCGCCAAGCCCTGGCGGATCCGATTATCTTATCGCTATTTATAACCAGCTATTATTCCGAACGCAATTATGGCAGCTCAATGGAGGAAGGGACACAACGAGCAGGTGAATATTCAAACAATGGGGACATTTATTTATAATGCAGGCACGTATAAAAGCAAGGCAATGAATGGGGGTAAGGGACAAGACACGAGCAAAAAGACCTACAGCCGTTGTCTATCTATTACATACATGCACTTAACAATTCTACTTAGCGGACAAGGCTCCACAGACTTCCATGCAAAAACCCCAGGAAAGAAAAGCAAGAACAGGGCCAGTAGGCCTTTAATGTTCCGCAGAGCTGTGAAGACCGAAGGAGCTCCGCGAGACCGTGCAGTTTACCTGCCACCCTCGTGGTGACTCGCTGGACGACCCTCGATGTCTCGTCATCAACACGGTAGCTGGTGTAATGGCGACTTGGTTGGTCCAGGCCTAGCTATGCGGCCTGGTCGATCAGGGCCTTGCTCTTTTAGAGTTGATGCTCTCTTAAGAGCCCGCTCACTCCTCAGCGCCGCTCGGACCGTCCCGGGGCCCAATCACTTCGGACCGTTATGGCGACTTCTTTCCGGCTGCCTCCACCGACCCACGACTCTGCACGGCACTGCAGGCTTGGCTGGACTCCAGGCTCCAAACTCCGAACTGCAGACTCCAGACTGCTGACTCAACTCCGTACCCAACCTCCACTCAACTCCACTCTCCAGAGCTCCATACTCACCCCCAACTCAACTGACTCACCCGCTCGGCGTCTCGTTTCAGCCTTTTATCGGGTTCGGGAGGGGGGGGGGGTGTTTGGTCTTACACCTCCGACCTTTCACCCCCCCTGGATCCGCCCCTTTTGTCATTTTGATACGATCTTGCCGTGGAACGTGGATGTGGTAGAAATCCCCGGCTTTTGCTCCAACTAGGGAGTCCTCGTGTTTGTCGGCGGAGATGCCGTTCATTCGTGGATGCCGTTGCCAGCGGAAAGATGGTGGCGTTTATGGAGATGAAGCTGAGGAGACGTTGTTCATTTGTTGATGTTGTTCGTTGGGGAAAAGATGGCGGTGTTTGTGGAGATGATGGCGAGGAGATGTTGGCGGTTGTGGCGATGGTGGTGAGGAGATGTTGGTGGTTGTGGCGAAGGTGGTGAGATGTTGGCGGTTGTGGTGAAGGTGGTGAGTAGATGTTGGCTGTTGTGGCGAACGTGGTGAGCAGATGTTGTTTAAAATAACGAAAGGAAAGAATAACACGACCTCAAAGGTTCACAGCCCATCACACGAATAAATCCCGTTAGACATCGGTGGGGAAATTTAACCTGAACACACACTTATCGACATAACTGATCTTCGGGAAACCTGAATGGTGTTCTGTGAAATTCCACAACCGTAACACTACCATCTCCCCTTTTTACAGACTCGTCCCGAGTCGTCAAATTTCCGTGTGCCTTCATGTGTAAGTTTCCCCGAGTACGATTTACCTGTGGATCCCTGAGTGCGACATTTGGTGTATCCGTGTCCCCAAAAGTAAATAACCTATGGGCTGAGTAACTAAATAAACAAACTCACTCGTACAGACGACTTAACTACAATTGCCGGCGCTACGACAAACATGCAGGGGGAGCAAACTCATGTACAATTTTACCTTAACATACAAATTTTACACTAAACCATGGCCCAGGACTGATGGACTCTGTGGGAAAAAAGGCATGGCAAAGTTAGTCATAGTTTGTGAGGGTGAGCGCCCCCGCAGCTGAAGGTCGGATGTCTTTGGGGCCTGTTCAAAAGGCAACGTTGTCTGTCACAGAACCTTTTTAATGTCTTCAGCTGCTGGAGGCAACTCACCTCAACCCGGCATGCCATATGCCATCCCACAGCCCATTTTTGAAGCAGGGAGCCAGGATGCCCAAATGCAGTCTCTGGCTCATGAAACGAATGTAGGTATGAACACAGAAGGTGGCCGGCTGCCCAATGCAGTCCCAGGCCTCCTCCTTGAAATGAGCGCAGTTGAGCAGTGAACACAAACGGTGCACGGGCTGCACCAATTCAGTCCCCATGTGCGGCTGCCTGCAGGGCAGTCCCTGCAGAACACTAGATGGGAACTGAAGCAAGAAAACACAAAAATGAGCAGATGGATGGATGGATGGATGGATGGATGGATGGAAAACACGGTGCACAGGCTGCCCAAATGTAGTCCCGTGGTGTAGCTGCCTGCAGGGCAGTCCCTGCAGAATACTGAATGGGCACAGATGCCAGCAAACACAATTTTCGGTGGGGCTGCCTGCAAGGCAGTCCCTGCAACTTGCGCGATGATCCTGGCACACATGGTAATGGATGGACACTGGGGCAAACGCACACACAAGGGCGAGCAGGCCTGGGATTATGGCAGAGGCAGGCAGACAAGGCATGGCAAGGCTGGAACAGGCTGCTGCAGCACAAACAGGCCAGCATACGCAGCTGGCCGGTCTCTTGTCTCGTTCTGGAGGTTTGTGGAGGTAGTGCGGTGGTGGCGGCCGGTCTGAAGGCGGGCTCGGACCTACCCTACTGTCTCCCTCCCAACCTATCGCCTTTGCCTGTCTTTGTCCATACTCACTCCCTTAGTTTGTCAAAATCAAATTTAGCCCCATCTTATTTTTTTTATTTTTTTTCTCTTATAATTCAGCTATAAATCGTCTCCCTAACCCCCTTTATCGTCTCTGTCCGGCTAACCTATCGTGTCACCTAGTCTACTCCCAACCTCTATGTTCCCTTCCTGGAGGGGAATAAGGGAGAGCTAGCGTCCTGTCCTGAGGCCCAATGAAGCCTCAGAATGGCCTCCTCAGATCTCAGCGATCTAACCCAAAGTGGGTCCAGTGTCCCACAACGACAGCGAAGGGATCGATGGTGCGGAGGGGTTCACTTCCCTATCTACCCTAACATTCATTAACCTTAAACTACCCCAAGGCTTTAAATAACCACCTCACGCTTAATCTATTGGTTCTACCAACCAAGATTCCCATCGCCTGTGTTGGTGTCCTCACAAATTTGGGCCTTGCCCTCCAATTTTCACTCGTGCCCTTGCACGGTCTCGTGGCTGGGCAGCGCGGCTCACTTGGCAGGAACTACCCTCTGCCGATTCTCGAACTATGGCACCCCGAGCCATGCGACTATCTCCGAGCCTACCAGCTCTCTAAAACCTGGGGAGTGCCCTCCATGGCTACTCCCCCTCGATGCTCACGTGGCAGGCTGGCGCCATGGGCCCCTTTCCCCAGGTGCCCGTGCCCACGACATTGCCCACGTGGCTATTGGCGCTACGGGCCCAGCATCATGCGGGCCCACCCGTGCCCACTACACTATCCCGGCCCCTCTTGGACCCTTGGCCTACCACGGCTGACTAACCCGGTGCCCGAGGTGCCCACTAAGCAATACTCACCATTCGCAGCCACGCTCCCAGCCCGTCAACAGGACTCCTGCAACCCTCCAAACGGGTTTCGAGCCGACATTCGCACCAACAGCAAAACGACCTCCATCTGTCTATAATTCCAGCAATCTGTGTGTGTGTCTGTCTGTCTGTCTGTCTGTCCGTCTGTTTGTCTGTTTGTCTGCGACCACCATTTCTCGACGACCGCCGGTCCAATCTGATTAAAACTTGCCAGGAATATTGCCGGGGACCCGTGGATGTGCCTTTTCAAGGTTTGATATTAATCGGACGAGCGGTTCCCAAGTTACGGCCATTTATCTGTCGACCAATGACAAGACACGGTGCTATGACATCAACAATGACGTCACAATTAATGTTTATTTATTTATTTATTTATTATGATTTTTTTTTTTTTTTGCACGATTGAGGGTCCGATCTGATTGAAACTTGCCAGGAATATTGCCGGGGACCTGCGGATGTGCCTTTTCGAGGTTTGATATTAATCGGAAGAGCAGTTCCCAAGTTACGGCCATTTATCTGTCGACCAATGACAAGACACAGTGCTATGACGTCACGAATGACGTCACACATAATGTTTATTTATTTATTTTTATTATCTTTATTTTTTTTGCATGATTGACGGTCCGATCTGATTGAAACTTGCCAGGAATATTGCCGGGGACCCGCGGATGTGCCTTTTCAAGGTTTGATATCAATTGGACGAGCGGTTTTTTTTTTTTTTTTTTTTTTTTTTTTTTTGTATACCTTGGTCGAGGCTCGTATGAGAGCTAACACACAACTCACAGCAAGGAGGCATGAGACAAGAGGGGCGGGAGTGGAAGGGACAAAACATTGGGGAACAGACACAGGTGAACTGTGGAAGGGAGAGGGATGGGGATGGGACGGGGAACATGGCGAGGGGAAGATGGACATTAAAGGGACTTTCAGGAAGGAAAGCAGGAGAATTGAAGGAAGTGGGCTTGGGTGGATTATCGGGGGTAGAAAAGATCGAGGATTTGGATGGGGGAAGATAAGAGGTGGTGGTGAACAGCTGTTTTGAAAGCCTGAAGGGAAGAATGGGAAAGAATAGAGTGAGGAAGTTTATTCCAAAGGCGGGAAAAAGAGGAATGAAAGAGTGAAGATGAGCAGTGATTCGTGATTTTGGTAGTTTTACCAGAAGGGGTTGTTGGCGGACCTTGAGCGCCCTGTGGAAATGTGGTTGGGACAAATCGCAGAGAGAGCAGGGGGGGCAAGGCTGGAGAGGAGTCGGTAGGAAGACAGAAAGACCACCGACCAACCTGCGGTGATTGAGTGAGAGGCCCAAAGACTCAGCTTCATTGCGGGAGATGCCAATGATCTTAAAAGCCCTGGTTTCGACAGCGTGAAGTCGAGAAAGGTGGGAGGCAGGAGCACCAGCCCAGAGGGGAGAGCAGTACTCCATCAGGCTACGGACAAAAGCTTTGTAAGTGGTCAGGAGCTCAAGAGGGCCGAGGAAGGACTTTGCACGACGGAGGATTCCCATTCGGCGACTGGCTTTTGAGGCAAGGTTGGAAATGTGACTTTCCCAGGAAAGGTCATGGCAGATAGTGAGACCCAGAAGCTTGAAAGAAAAGACTTCTTCCAGAGGATTGTTGAGAAAGTGGATGGGGGTTTTGTAAACGGTCCTTTCGAAGAGACATAGTGAGAGTGTGAGATTTGTCTGGATTGAAAGACATGTTCCACGTGTTGGACCAGTTTGTGATTTTATCCAGATCTGCAGTGAGCGAAGAAGCTGCTGCTTGCCGGTCTGAGGGATGACAGATGGTACGGCAGAGGGTTGAGTCATCGGCAAAGAGAAATAGAGGATTTTCCAGAGAGTCCGAGAGATCATTGATGAAAACCAGAAAAAGAACAGGGCCCAGAACGCTACCTTGAGGAACTCCAGCCTGCACAGGAAGAGGGGATGAAAGAACTCCATTTAGGGCCACACGTTGACTGCGACAGGAGAGGAAGTCTGCGAGCCATGAGTGGAGATGGCCTTGAATACCATGGGCAGAGAGTTTGGTGAGTAGGGCAGGGTGCCAGACTGTGTCAAAGCACGTGATATGTCCAGGGATACGGCTCGGATTTCCTGTCTGGCATTGAGGACCTCCATCCATTGATGGGAGAGCAGTAGCAGCATATCTAGGGTAGAGTGGACCTGGTCTGAAACCAAATTGATGATTGGAAATCAAGCCATTGGAGAAGAGGAAGGATTTCATGTCTGAAGCGATGATGGATTCCATAACCTTGCTGATGATTGGGAGAAGGCTGATTGGTCTATAGTTACAGGGATCTGTTTTTGCACCTTTTTATGCAGGGCAGTGATGTTAGCAGATTTCCAAGCAGATGGCAGATGACCTTGGGAAAATGAGAGGGTGAATAGAACAGAGAGAGGGTGAGCAAGAGCAGAAGAGCAGGCTTTGAGGACACGTGGGCTGATGCCGTCTGGACCGGTTGCAGAATCTGACTCGAGGTTTGAAAGCAAGCTCTCCACCTTGTCAGGAGAAAAGGATACAGAGTCCAGGGACAGTTGGGTGCGACTGGGTAAAGTGGGTAGAGATAGTGATGGGTTTGGGACACAAGATTTAGCTGCAAACACCGAGTTTAGACATTCAGCTTTATCACGTGTGGAATCAGCAGTGCGGACATTTGAGTTACAGGAGGGGATGGAGGGGGAACATACACCAGAAACAGATTTGATTAAACGCCACCAGGATTTTGAGGAGGGAGAGAGGTTTGAGAGTTCAGACTTGAGATGAGAAAGATGTTGTTTTCTGGCTCTCCTGAGGGTAGATACACACTTGTTCCGAGCTTTGTGGAAAGAACTGAGATTGCCCTCAGTTGGGTTTGCTTTCCATGAGGCAAAGGCAAGTTGTTTCAGGACAACTGCCTCGCCACAAGCTTCAGTAAAACCAAGGGCGGGAGGAAGGGTAAGACAACTGAACACGAGAGGGGATAAATCTGTGCATGAGGGAGAGCAAGTTTCTTTGAAAGAATTCCCAGGATGAGTTGATGTTTGAGAAAGTAGTGATAGGAGACCAGTCTGTCAGTTTGATGGCTGCTCGGAGACCCTGCCAGTCGGCTTGAGTGAAATGCCAGACTCGACGGCGGTGAGGTGGTTCTCTGATAACAGCCAGAGAGATGTCCACTTTAATAAGGACGTGGTCAGAAGAACCAATTGGAGCGAAGGAAGAGCAGCAGATATTGTCAGGGAAATTTGTCAAAATCAGATCCAGAAGAGATGGAGTACCATTGGTTGAGATCCGGGTCGGGAAGTTGACCGATTGAGTCAGTCCCAATGAGTCACAGAAAGCTTTTTGCTGATGTCCCATGGCAGGTGAGAGAGGTACCCACACCTAGCCAACTGGCGTGATGACAATTGAAGTCGCCACATAAGAGGAAGAGAGAGTTTGGATGAGAAGATAGAAGATGGTCCATGTTTTCGGAGAGTGAGGTGTAGATGGAGTCATCACTGTTCGGTGGACGGTACAGTACACATATAAACATGAGGTGGGAGTGGAGGGGAAGCCGAAGCCAGAGGTATTCCTGGGGGTGTGGGGGAGTGAGAGCAGTGCAGGGAGAGTGAGGAATAGAGTCTTTGATGAAGAGAGCAACACCTCCACCAGGACGAGGCTCAGGTCTGTCATACCGTAAGAGGGAGTAACCAGGGAGAGATACTTGGGAGTCAGACACGTCTTGGGAGAGGAAAGTTTCTGTTAGGCAGATAATGTCTGGTTTGTCAGTGGCAACCTGCATGGAAAGATCTGAAAGGTTTGAGCGAAGGCCCCGGATATTTGAGGTCCACACTTTTAATGAAGAGGTAGGGGAGGAGGCTTTTGGTGCAGGAGGTGGAGGGCGGGGGAGGGCGGACGAGGGACGAGGGGGGGAGGTATGAGGGGTTGCTGAAGGAGTGTGGGGTATTGCAGAATAGCGAGGGAGGGGGCCGAATGAGGAGGAGAAAAGGCTCTGTGGTGCTGTGAGAGAGGGGGGACAAGAGACAAGGAAGATGGCAGTTGAGGATTTGAGGAGGTGGAGTGAAGAGATGGAGGTGAGAGGGCAGTGGAGGGAGGCAGGTTGGTGGATGAGAGGGGGGCAACTTAGAGAAGGAAGAGTGAGGGGGATGAAAGGTGGGAGAAAGGTGAGGGGAATTTTTGAAAGAGGTGAGAGGGAGGCTTGGAGGGAGAAGAGTGGGATGGTTGCTTTGAGAGTGAGAGTGAGGGTGAGGGGGTGAGTTGGCACTGAAGTTGGAAAAAAGAATGGTTGATGGAAAGCGAGCATCCATGGCAAACTGTGGTTTTTAAAAGTTTTAGGTCAGATATACGATTTAACACAATTCTTGATGGATGCAATGAAGGCGAATTCAGAGCATGGAGAGAAGAAAGCGCTGTAATAGTTGGATTTTTAGGCAAGGAATGAAGGAGAGGTCGAAATGAGAGCAGTCTGTTAAAATAGCAGAAGAGTAGTGCATTGTGAAACAGTAAAGAGTACCACATGTGTGAGAGAGGAAGATGAAGCATTATAAGATCGTTTTTTTGTTAATATTAATATATGAGAGAGTTCAACAGATTAGGTCATGGAAGTGTAAAAAAAAAAAAAAAGAAATCGAGGAAGACGAGGAGGAAGTTAAGAGGAAGAAGTAGCAGAATCGGGAGAAGGTTGTTGTTGTTGTTGGGTTTTTTTTTTTTTTTTTTTTTGAGATAAGAAAGAGATTAGTTGGGAGAATGGGGGATATTTGGAAAGTGGGGAGGATGAAAATTGAAGGTAATGGGGAGGATAGAAATTGAAGGTAATGGGGAGAAAAAACAAACAAACAAAAAAAAAAAACGATCGAACACCAAGTGGAACCGGTAGGCCTCAAGCCTAGGACTAGGCCTCAAACACCAGGTGAGAACGTCGACATAAATACTCACAAAATAGCACGATTTTTGAAACAAAACCGAACTAGGAACACACATTAACATGTAGGTGAGAAAATTAAACAGTTAAAACGGGACAAATAACAACCGGAACTTAACTTTGAGAATGTCAGCAGGGAGCCCCGAAGGAGACCTCTTGCCGCTCAAAACCGGAACCGGAACCGGTTCCCAAGTTACGGCCATTTATCAGTCGACCAATGACAGGACACTGTGCTATGACATCACAAATGACGTCACGATTAATGTTTATTTATTTATTTATTTATTTATTTGCACGATTGAAACTTGCCAGGAATATTGCTGGGGACCCACGGATGTGCCATTTCAAGGTTTGATATTAATGTCTGTGTGTTTGAGAGGGGGGGGACAGAGGGGGGCATCACAATTCAAGAGAGAGGGGGGCGCCGCCGAGAGGGGAGGAGAGTTGTATAGATTATCTATTTATAATTATATATAGGCGAGAGAGAGGAGGCGTCACAATTCAAGAGAGGGGAGAGAGGAGGTGCGAGAGAGAGGGGAGAGAGGGGGCGTCACAATTCAAGAGAGGGGGAGAGAGGAGGTGCGAGAGAGGGGGTCGAGAGAGGAGAGGAGAGTAAAATAGATTATCTATAATTATAGATAGGCGAGAGAGAGGGGACGTCACAATTCAAGAGAGGGGGAGAGAGGAGGTGCGAGAGAGGGGGGAGAGAGGGGGCGTCACATTTCAAGAGGGGGGAGAGAGGGGGGCGTGACATTTCAAGAGAGGAGAGAGAGGAGGTGCGAGAGGGGGGCGAGAGAGGGGAGGAGAGTTATATAGATTATCTATCTATAATTATAGACAGGCGAGAGAGAGGGGGCGTCACAATTTGAGAGAGGAGGGGCGAGAGAGAGGGGCCGTCACAATTCAAGACGGGGGAGAGAGGAGGACCGAGAGAGGAGGGCGATTATGTCATTTTTTTGCACGATTGAAACTTGTCAGGAATATTGCTGGGGACCCGCGGATGTGCCTTTTCAAGGTTTTATATTAATATAATGTCTGTGTCTTTATATTAATATTAATGTCTGTGTGTTTGATAGGGGGAGAGAGGAGGTGCGAGAGAGGAGGGCGAGAGGGGAGGAGAGTTATATAGATTATCTATCTATAATTATAGATAGGCGAGAGAGAGAGGGGGGGAGCGTCACAATTCAAGAGAGGGGGAGAGGAGGTGCGAGAGAGGGGAGGAGAGTTATATAGATTATCTATCTATAATTATAGATGGGGGAGATAGAGGGGGGCATCACATTTCAAGAGAGGGGAAGAGAGGAGGTGCGAGAGAGGGGGAGAGAGGGGAGCGTCACAGTCCAAGAGAGGGGAGAGAGGGGGCGAGAGAGGGGAGGAGAGTTATATAGATTATCTATCTATAATTATAGATAGGCGAGAGAGAGGGGGCATCACAATTCAAGAGAGGGGGAGAAAGGAGGGGCGAGAGAGAGGCCGTCACAATTCAAGAGAGGGGAGAGAGGAGGAACGAGAGAGGGGGGCGAGAAAGGAGGACGAAAGGGGGAGAGCGAGAGAGAGGGGGAGTCAAAATTCTTCTTCTTCTTCATTTGATATGACGTCACAATTTACAAAGGGGTGAGAGAGGGGGGCGAGAGAGGAGGGGGGACAGAGGAGGGGGGAGAAAGGGGGCGAGAGAGAGGGGTATCACAATTCTTCTTCTTCGTTTGATATGACGTTACAACAATTGATGCTGGGGACCTGATACTGCAGGCACGAAGCTGCACATATTGGCCCGCCCCTACGGGCCCCTGCACTAGTTGCTCAAATTAGCAGAGAAGATCTAGTTTTACTTTGGTTGGAAGCGCCTTCTTCTCTTTTAAAAAAATATATATATATACTGTCGCAGCTTAAAATATTGGTACCCTTGCACTTTTTTCAAAGAATGCACCATTTCTTCCAGAAAATTGTTGAAATTACAAAATTTTTAAGTATCCACATGTGTATTTCTTTGGTAGGCAGTGACACAAAACAAAAAGTTCTGAAAAAAAATTACTAAATCTTAGTTTATTTCACACACAAATCCTAAAATGGCCTGGACAATATTATTGGCACCTTATAGAAGTTGTTGGAAATAATTAGATTTCAAGGAGAGGATTCTCCTTCACTTTGAAATTGAACTCACCTGTGGTGTGTTACAGGTGCCTGTAATATAAAAATCACTCATTCAACTAGTTTGAATAGAGAAAAGGAGTCATTCTGCTGTTTTGTGTCACTGTGTTAACCGCATTGAGCATGAACAAAAGAAAGAAAACCACAGAATTGTCTGAGGAGGTCAGACACAAGATCGTAGCCAAGCATGGACAATCTCAAGGCAACAAGTCCATCTCCAGAGACCTTGATGTTCCTGTGTCCACCGTACACAATGTTATCAGGAAGTTTGAAGCCCATGGCACTGTAGCCAATCTCCCTAGATGTGGCAGCAAGAGGAAACTTGATCGAAGATTGCAGTGAAGGATTGTTAAAATGGTGGAGAACGCACCTCAATCAACTGTCAAACAGATTCAAGCTGACCTTCAGACACAAGGTACGACAGTTTCAACTTGTACCACTCGTCTCCAACTCGATGAAAGGGGGTTCTAAGGATGGAGACCCAGGAGGACCCCACTGCTGAGACAGAAAGACAGAGACATAAGAAAGCCTGACTGGAGTTTGCCTAAACACACCTGAACAAACCAAAATCCTTCTGGGAGAATGTTCAGAGAACAGATGAGACCAAATTAGAGTTTATTGGTAAAGCACATCATCTCTATCTTTATAGAAAACAAAATGAAGTCTTCAAAGAAAACAACACCTTCCTGACAGTCACACATGGAGGATGTTCAGTGATGTTTTGGGGTGGCTGTGCTGCCTCTGGCACTGGGTGCCTTGAATGTATGCATGGCATCATGAAATCAGGAGATTACCAAGGTATTATGGATCACAATATTCAACCCAGTATCAGAGAGCTGGGTCTCTGTCGAAGGTCATGGGTCTTGCAGCAGGACAATGACCCCAAACACTTCAAAAAGCACCCAGGAATGGTTCAAGCCAAAATGCTGGACTGTTCTGAAGTGGTCAGCAATGAGTCCAGATCTAAATCACATTGAACACCTGTTGGGAGATCTGAAAACAGCAGTTTGGAGAAGGTACCCTTCAAATCTGGGAGAACGAGAGCAATTTACAGAAAAACAGTGAGTCAAAGTGCTAGTAGAGAGGTGTAGGAAGCTCGTTCATGACTAAAGGAAGTGCTTGACTTCAGTTATTTTGTCCAAAGACTGTGTGCGCTTCCAAATATTAAGTCTCGGGCATCAAGAGTTTTGTCAATGTCATTTCTTTTTATTTTCTGATTTAAAAGGATACATTAAGTTCTGAATCAAAAATGAAAGGTTCTGTCATCTTAACACTGAAAAAAAAATAATTGTGGGGACCAAATACTTTTGTCAATTTCAACTTATTTTTTCGAGAAAATTGTGAGTTATTTGAAAAAAAGTGCAAGGGTGCCAACATTCTTGGCCACAACTGTGTGTGTGTGTGTGTGTGTGTGTGTGTGTGTGTGTGTGTGTGTGTGTGTGTGTGTGTGTGTGTGTGTGTGTGTGTGTGTGTGTGTGTGTGTGTGTGTGTGTGTGTGTGTGTGTGTGTGTGTGTGTGTGTGTGTGTGTGACTACTCAACAACTACTTGTGACTTTTCGCCAAACCACTGCTGCTCGCCTGACAGCACTCTCGCAAACATTGGTGCCCTTGGGAGAGGCCGAAGCACAGGAAGGCAACCATGAAGTTGGCGAACGAGGTGTAGAAGCGATGCTGCATTCACGCGTTGGCAGACCAGAATGGTGCTGATTGGGAACTTGCGAAGGGGACGGAGGGAATAATTTAGCCGAAGGCTCTGACCACCTGTGAACCAAGGTTTCTTGTTCTCCCACACCCCAAACTACAATCCTAGGATATCAGCCATCTCCATGACGCAACAGCCAGTTTTTATTCTCGAGCAACAAACAAAGAATGAAATGAAAAATTCTTGTCTTGTTTATTCTTTCTTTGGTATGTGTGAAAAATTTAGGCCCCTGAAAAAAATGCGCGTTTCTATATTTTATTTTTCCAGCAAAAATTAGGCATCGATTCATCGGAATTTATTGTTTGGGGGGGAAAATATATATATATATATATTTTGCAGACATGCATAATAATTAATGATTTATGTTTAGCAACCTGACGTGATACAAATGTTGGTATTTATAAGTGAAAACATATCGTTTGTTGTCAACTGCTCATAAATGTATTCCCTTGCAATACTTCCATATTCATCTCTCCTCTCCTCTCTCTTTTCACCCTAAACTTTCAACTCGACCTCCCTATTTTTACATTTACGATCCAATGAGTCATAACTTTCTTGGTCAGTCCTTCATTGCTATTTTTTCTTTCACAAGATCAAGGCTCATGGAAGAGAAAGGTGACTGAGTGTATGAACAAAGAGGTGGGGAGGAAACACAGCAACAGTCATATTCTGCATCACTGAGGTCGCTTCCCTTGTAATAGGCAGAGAGATGAGGGCTTTGATAAGAACACGTGGTTCAGAGGAGTCAAGAGGAACTTAATGTAAAGTTAATCACCACCAGCTCTGGGAGGCAGGAAACCCAGGTTGGGAGGTTTATACCATCAGGCCCAGGAAGCTGCAGAAAGCCTTTTCTGTGATACCATAACTTATTGTTGCTGAGCTGACACAAGCCAGCTGGCATGGTGACGGCAGTTGGAACACTGATCGCCGGTGCAATGACACCATTGTGGTTTATCGTCAGTGATGCAAAAGGAAAGGATACTTTAAGGTCATGACATATATCTAAAAAGTAGGAAATGCACATTTTGAAGGGAAGAGAGGAGGAGGGAGGCTCTGAGTGTGTTTGGACAATCGGTTAGGTTTCTTCAATGTGTGGAGAAATAACACCTGACATCTTCAGCACATCAAACTGGCTGCCAATTCAATAAATACGTTTTAAGTATTTTAATTGCTAATTGATTAGGAGTGGTTTTAGGATTAGGAGTGCACCCTCTCAGAGCGCGGCCCAGCGCAGAGCTTCCGTCCTCAAGCGATCCTCCAACCCAAGCTTCAGAGTAGCCGGATTACAGGTGCACGCCACTACGCCCGGTTTTGTTTTGAGTGTAGCACATTCTAATTTGCACTGACAAAGTACAGTGCCCAAACCAGCCGACAATGCAATCACATGAACAGAAAATAATAATACTGGAATAATAAAATTCTGCATTTTTGACCAAACATGACAAAATCATGCTTGCAATTTTGAAGTTTTATTATTTTTGCTGTTGTTGCTATGCTCCCCTGGGCAATTCTGTGATGACTTTGATTAAATACAAGTTCCACTTTGCCTGTGATGTTCTTTTTAATGCCATTTTTATATCGATCTGCATATCTATTGTCTTTGCTTGTTGAACTTGTCACATTTTACAGTGTACAGGGTTGAGATGAACACTAGTTCATTCTGTAAGGCAGCAACGTTTTGGATCGTTATTCTCATGAGTCGAGGTTAGGGATGATGCAAGGTGCCTGTTGGGTGTGGTCCTCAAAATGAGGACAGCCATGTGTGGGTTGGCTCCAGAGAGCTTTGTTTTGTGTAACGTGTTCTTCATGGTTTGCACTTGGCATCCCCATGAAGCCGTTTGATTGTGGACAGTGGGGGCTTGAGGTTTGTAGGTTGAAGCTCCAGTCCTCAGCAAATTTTGCAAAGGCACAGCTGTTAAAATGGCCTCCATTTTGGCACATGAGCTTATCTGGAATGCCATGCTCTGAAAATATCAGCCGTAGGATACAAATTGCGTCATTGCTAATTGCCCCTGTTGGAAATTTTTTTTGAACAATGGGGGACTTGGAGTACACATGGGTGAGTAGGAGGTAGTCATATCGATCATGGTGAAATAAGTCTGCAGCCATTGTTTGCCATGGCTTGGTTGGGATTTTGTGTGGGATCATTGGGTCCTGGGATTGCCGATGCTGATGGGTCTGGCAGATGTGCCAGTAACTGATCCAGTGCTCATTATCCTCATTCACCTTGGGCCAGAACATGCAATTGAGTGCTCCGAGCTGAGCTTTGAGGATTTCATGTAAACTGGCAGGGATAAAAAGCCAACCCTCCCCTCCCCTTCACCCCCGCCTCTTTCCTATGGCATCATTTTCAATACTTGGCTCATCACAATAATTCCAGTGTGGCCTCAGTCCGCTGGGCAGATCTTGGTGTCTTTCCTGCCATCTGGTCATGATGACTTATGAGCGTGGTTTGGGAAGGCATCCGCATCTGTGGCTTGCTGCATTTGCTAAATTTTCTGATGGCCGAATTGTATGTGCTCAACTTTCGCATCAAACTGGAGGGTTGGTTCTTGCATTGGTGTCAGCAAGCTTGACAGCCCATTGACTAGGAGCATGTATTTGCCAGCTTTGTACTTGTCGCATGTTATCCCGTTTTAGCCGCAGGAGCATCCTTTGCTGTCGAGGTGGGGCGGCAGTCAGATTTTTCAGGCTGATAATTTGCAGGGGCTTGTGGTCACTTGACAACGAAGGGGTGACCATATGGGAAAGTGTGGAAGCGTGCGCACCCGAACACGATGGGTAGCATCTCACGCTCGATGTTGGCATGTCATTGCTCAACCTCAGACAGGGTCTTTGACATGAAGGCAATCGGTTTGTTGTTTTGTATCAAGCTAGGCCTGAGGCCTTTTGTGGAGGCATTGATCTGTCATGTCATGGATTTACATGGGTCAAAATAGATTCGGCATGTCTCATGAAGTGGCCCATATACATGATGATCACAATTGCCTTGTGATGTTCACATTTTTTCGAGTCCAGTAGGCTCTGGATCACGTCTACTTTTCCTGGGTTTGGGTGGACATCTTGTCGGTCAAAGATGAGACCAGAAAACAATTTGTGACTTTTTGATGCTGTATGTGAGTGACAGAGGACTCATGCACCTGACTTGGACGACATGGCCAAATGTATGCAGACGCCCCTTCTAATTAGTGGATTCGGCTATTTCAGCCACACCCATTGCTGATAGGTGTATAAAATCAAGCACACAGCCATGCAATTTCCATCAACAAGCATTGTCAGTGGAATGTGCCAAACTGAAGAGTGCAGTGACTTTCAACGTGGCACTGTCATATGAAGCCATCTTTCCAACAAGTCAGTTCGTCAAATTTCTGCCCTGATTGAGATGTCCTGGTCAATTGTAAGTGCTGTTATTGTGCGGTGGAAACGTCTCAGAGCAACAACAGCTCAGACATGAAGTGGGAGCCACACCAGCTTACAGGACAAGACCGCCAAGTGGTGAAGTGTGTCGCGTTGAAAAATTGTCTGTCGGTGGTTGCAACACTCACTACTGAGTTCCAAATTGATCCTGGAAGCAAGGTCAGCACAAACACTGTTCGTTGAGAGCTTCATGATATGGGTTTCCATGGCCAAGCAGCTGCACACAAGCCTAAGATCTTCATATGCAATCTCAAGCGTCGGCTGAAGTGGTGCAAAGCTCACCACCATTAGACTCTGGAACAGTGGAAACTCATTCTCTGGAGTGATGAATCACGCTTCACCATCTGGGTTTGGTGGATGCCGGGAGAACGCTACCTGCCCGAATGCATCATGCCAACTGTAAAGTTTGGTGGAGGAGGAATAATGGTCTGGGGCTGTTTTTCATGGTTCGGGCAAGGACCCTTAGTTCCAGTGAAGGGAAATCTTAATGCTACAGCATACAATGACATTCTAGATGATTCTGTGCTTCGAACTTTGACAACAGTTTGGGGAAGGCCCTTTCCTGTTTCAGCATGACAATGCCCCCATGCACAAAGTGAGGTCCACACAGAAATGGTTTGTTGAGATCGGTGTTGAAGAACTTGACTGGCCTGCACCTGATCTCAACCCCATCGGAACACCTTTGGGATGAATTGGAACGCCTAACTGCGAGCCCGACCGAATTGTCCAACATCAGTGCCCGACCTCACTAACACTCTTGTGGCTGAATGGAAGCAAATCCCCGCAGCAATGTTCCAACATCCAGTGGACAGCTTTCCCAGAAGAGTGAAGGCTGTTCTCGCAGCAAAAAGGGGGGGGGGGGACCAACTTCATATGAATGCCCATGATTTTTGGAATGAGATGTTGGATGAGCAGGTGTCCACATACTTTTGGCCACGTGGTGTATTTTCAGGGTTCTGTCCAGTGTGAGAGAGTCCTTGCAAGGAGCTCTTGCTGAAGCTCCTGAAACTGTCCCCACAATGAGCTGCTCTATTATGCTCTTGTCCACCTAATAGGTCTTCCACTTGCTTGCTTGCTGGTGGCATCTGGAGATTTAAATGTCCATGCTTTCATTGTCATCTTGCCTGAATTGTTGTAGGCAAAAACGAGCAAATCGGAAATTGGCTGGGGGGGTTTCAACTCAGCTCATCCAACATCTCGTGGTGGACAGGGTGATGAAATAGACACTGGGTAAAAGGGCGGTAAAAACCGGAATTAATTTCTCTATCCACCTTAAACCCGATAAACTTTTATTCTTCTTCTTTCGGCTGCTCCCGTTAGGTTAGGGGTTGCCACAGCGGATCATCCGTTATGATACGCATACTGATTTGGCACAGGTTTTACGCCGGATGCCCTTCCTGACGCAACCCTGGTCGCCTCTTACGACACAGGGATAAGGATTGGGTTTCGCCATGATTCCAGGCTGCCATACACCTTCTCAGAGCACGACCCAGCGCAGTGCAGAGCTCCCGTCCTCAAGCGATCCTTCAACCCAAGTCTCTGAGTAGCCGGATTACAGGCGCACACCACTGCGCCCGGTTCTCTATAAACTTTTATGATTAAAGCTTTTGACTTGCATTCCTCAGGATAAAACACAAACTCTTTTCTAAGGTTACAATGTAATGTCCTCAACGTTGATTGGTTGAGGGAAGAAAGGACGGGATTACCTGATTGGTGGAACCACAGAGCGTCATGAATAATGAGATGGAGGTTCTCAATCGTACAAATACTACACTTATCGGACATCTGGCAACCTTGGGGTCAGTCTCGGGCTGAAGAAGCCGTCGCCGATATGGCTATGTACGATTCCCATTGACGGTGTTCCATAGACAATACCATACACAAGGACACACAAGGAAAATAGATGTAGGTGGAGGTCATTCGGTCCATCATGCCTGTGCCACATCAACACCACAACAATTATATTGAAAAAAAAAATGCAAAACGTTTTTTTGTTTTTCATTCTTTTGGGGGGAGGGGGAGAGGAGAGTGAGTGAAGGCAATTCTTGGGTTAAAAACACATCAACCACACACCACCCCTTGACAAGACCCCCACCAACAGCACTCCGTCCACATGTACACAATCACCCATCAATGTTCAAACTACCTAAAAGTCTTAACATCCCCACACCCCTCTATCTCCATAACTTCCAGGTACGTATCTACTTCTAATTTAAACTTATCTACTGTTGCTGCTGCCACTACCTTTCCAGGGAGAACATTCCATACATTAACTATTCTCTGAATGAAAGTCCCCTGTCTAACTTCCATCTTAACTCTTTACTCTCAAGCTATGGCCCCTGGTCCAATCACTGTCTACTCTGTTGAACAATTCATCTTCACTTATTTTATCTCTAACTTTCATTATCTTAAACTTCTCCATCATGTCTCCTCGTAACCACCTCCTTTCGAGTGTGTAAAGCCCTGTCTCCTTCAGCCGCTCCTCATAGCCGAGTCCAGCGAGACGGAATCAATCTGGTCATCCTGCGCTGAGCCCTCTCTCTGGCATCCAAGTCCTTCCTGAGTTGTGGTGACCAAAACTACACACAATATTCTAGTTGTGGCCCTCACTAAATTACTGTACAATGTTAAAACCACCTCTTTATTTATAAATGACCCCCCTCCGAATACAACCAAAACCCTATTTGCTCCACCTGCAGCTGCCTGACACTGTGCAACCTGATTACCTCCCGTATCCATGACCACCCCCAGATCCTTCTCCTGTGTGACACGCTCTAACATTACCCCTTGTATCCTGTAATATAATCTCTATTTTCATTGTTCTTTCCCATCCCCAACACCTTACACTTGCTCAGGTTAAATTCCATCTCCCAATATTTTGCCCAATCTATACAAGTATCAATACTTTCCTCAATCTGATACCCACGGTGGAGGAGGAGCGGCTGAAGGAGACAGGGCTTTACACACTCGAAAGGAGGTGGTTACGAGGAGACATGATGGAGAAGTTTAAGATAATGAAAGTTAGAGATAAAATAAGTGAAGATGAATTGTTCAACAGAGTAGACAGTGATAGGACCAGGAGCCATAGCATGAGAGTAGAGGAGAGTGAAGACAGTAGTGAGGCAGGGGTCTTTTACTCAGAGAGTAGTTAATGTATGGAATGTTCTCCCTGGAAAGGTCGTGGCAGCAGGAACAGTAGATAAGTTTAAATTAGAATTATATATGTACCTCGAAGTTATGGAGATATAGGGGTGTGGGGATGTTGACAGGACTTTTAGGTAGTTTGAGTATTGATGGGTGATTGTGTACATGTGTACGGAGTGCTGTTGGTGGGGGTCTTGTCAAGGGGTGTTGTGTGGTCGATGTTGTATGATTTTAACCAAGCTCATGCCCCCTCCATTCAGGGGAAGAAAAAATAATAACTGGAACTGCCACTTTATAACTGCTGGCAGTGATGACTGGGTACCCAGACGTCGGCCTTTGAAACAACATGAGACTTACTGCAGATGATAGTCGCCAAGTTTCGCTTCGATAGGATCAGTGGTTCCCAAGAAAACATTATTTAATATTTTTTTAAATCCAACGTGGCTGCCAAACCATGTGACCTATCAATTATTCATTAACAAACATATTCCCTATGGGTGTACAATTCGTATGTGAAGTTTCCCCTTGATCTGACCAGCCGTTCTGGAGATGTTTGAAGGTTTTAGGATAAATTCAATATGGCCACCAAACCATGTGATCTATCAATTAGAAATTAACTAACTTGTGAAAGGATGTGTTGGGGAAAGTGTGTGAATTTTTGCCTCAATCTGTCCAGCCATTCTGGAGAAGACTTTAAATTTATTAATTTTCAATCTAAGATGGCTGACGAACCATGTGACCTATGGCATTACAAGTCTGAAGACGACGATGGTTCATGAGCGGTATTTGACGATGTAGATCGTTTCAGAAGTCAAGGATGAGACAATGTGATAATTTTTGACCAAGCTAAAAAAATGATCAACATGATGTGGTACGAGTGACAGGTTATTAGCTGCAAAATGTCGAAAACCCGGTTTCGTTCAACAACTTAAAAAATTTGACCTTTGCATAACCTTTAAAGGAAACAAAACAATGTTGTGGACATTAAAATAAGGAAAGAGGATACGTGCTACAGCTTATTGGAGTTAGTTCGTCGAAGGTCGAAAACCCAGTTCGATTCCCACAACTTTGAAAATTTGACCTTTGTGACCTTTAAAGGTCAAAGGTCAAGGATTATGACCTTTGGTGCAAAACTTCCTCTGGAACATTCCAGGAACAATATAACGTCATAGGCTATATGGCATTTCGCGCTCATCGGATTATCCATACTTTGATGAAATCAGCGTAAAAACAAACTTGAAGGGGGTGCCACGTGCAAGGTGTTTAAGATAGAGCAAAATGGTTTCAAGACGTAAGGTGGGGAATGACCTAAAGATTATGCATAAAAATTATTGTCATCCAAGCACTCAAAGTTTGGGCGGTCAGATGATTTTTGTCGAAATTCAAAATTTTACAAGTTTCTGACCTTGACCTTGGGACGAAAATGAAAAAAAAAAAAAAATCGAGCTCCGTGGGGCTATGCAGGTGCCATTGGGCTAACCAAATACCGAAACCAATGCCAGATTCGACAAACCCCCTCGGAGAAGATGGATTTTTATGTCAAAATCGCAATTTTCTAAGTTCGTGACCTTGTGACCTTGACCTTGGGATGAAAATGAAAAATCGAGCTCCGTGGGGCTATGCAGGTGCCATTGGGCTAACCAAATACCAAAACCCCTGCCAGATTCGACAAACCCCCGAGGAGAAGATGCAAATTGAAATCGGCTACCCCCTAAAAACACTTTTTGGGCGTGGCTCCACCCATAATGGGCGCACCATGCCCATTTTCAGGATAACACAACTGGATCATGATATAAACCTCCCACCAAAATTTTGTCAGGATCGGATCAAAACCCACAGAGCTATGCTCGGGACAGACAGACAGACACACAACAATAACAAATATAGTAGTCACTTTTTTTTCATGAAAATATTTTTTAGTGAACCAATAAATGTATATTCCACTTCCAATCGTATAGTGGAACACGTGTGTGAAATTTCGTGTTAATCTGATAAGGTGCGTTTTTCTATTCAAGATGGCCACCAAACCATTTGACGTGTGATGTCATAATTTTTATTTTGTATGCAGACGTGATGGAAGATAGTAGCCAAGTTTCGCTTCGATAGGTTATGTGGTTCCAGAGAAAACATTATTTAATATAATTCTTGAATCCAACATGGCTGCCAAACCATGCGACCTATCAATGAGAAATTAACAAAATTATATTCACTACTCGTGTGCAATACGTATGTGAAGTTTCCCCTTGATCTGACCAGCCGTTCTGGAGATGTTTTAAGGTTTTTGGATAAATTCAATATGGCCGCCAAACCATGTGACCGATCAATTAAAAATAAACAAACTTGTGAAAGGATGTCTTGGGCAAAGTCTGTGTGAAATTTTGGTGTTCCGATGGTGTTGAGATCAGGTGCAGGCCAATCAAATTCTTCAACACCGATCTCGACAAACCATTTCTGTGTGGACCTCGCTTCGTGCACGGGGGCATTGTCATGCTGAAACAGGAAAGGGCCTTCCCCAAACTGTTGCCACAAAGTTGGAAGCACAGAATCATTTAGAATGTCATTGTATGCTGTAGCATTCAGATTTCCCTTCACTGGAACAAAGGGTCCTTGCCCGAACCATGAAAAACAGCCCCAGACCATTATTCCTCCTCCACCAAACTTTACAGTTGGCACGATGCATTCGGGCAGTTAGCGTTCTCCTGGCATCTGCCAAACTCAGATTCGTCCGTCAGACTTAGAAGGGGCGGCTGCATACATTTGGCCGTGTCGTCCAAGTCAGATCCATGAGGCCTCTGTCACTCACATACAGCATCAAAAAGTCACAAATTCAGTTTTTTAGTCTCATCTTTGACCGCCAACATTCCCACCCAGACCCAGGAAAAGTAGACGTGATCCAGAGCTTACCAGACTCGAAAAACCTGTGAACATCACAAGGCAATTGTGATCATCATGTATATGGGCCACTTCATGAGACATGCCTCATCTATTTTGACCCATGTAAATCCATGACACGACAGGTCGATGCCTCCACAAAAGGCCTCAGGTCTTGCCTTATGCAAAACAACAAACCTATTGCCTTCATGTCAAATACGCTGTCCGAGGTTGAGCAATGACATGCCAACATTGAGCGTGAGATGCTACCCATCGTGTTCAGGTGCGCACGCTTCCACACTTTCCCATATGGTCACCCCTTCGTTGTCAAGTGACCACAAGCCCCTGGAAATTATCAGCTTGAAAAATCTGACTGCTGCCCCACCCCGACAGCAAAGGATGTTACTGTGGCTAAAACGGGATAACATGCGACAAGTACAAAGCTGGCAAAGACATGCTCCTAATCAATAGACTGTCAAGCTTGCTGACAACAATGCAAGAACCAACCCTCCAGTTTGATGCGAAAGTTGAGCACATACAATTCGGCCATCAGAAGATTTAGCAAATGCAGCAAGCCACAGACGCAGATGCCTTCCCAAACCACGCTCATAAGTCATCATGACCAGATGGCAGGAAAGACACCAAAATCTGCCCAGCGAACTGAGGCCACACTGGAATTATTGTGATGAGCCAAGTATTGAAAATGATGTCATGTGATAGAGGTGGGGGTGAAGGGGAGGGGTGCGGGATAAAGATAAACTCTTTATCCCTGCCAGTGAACATGAAATCCTCAAAGCTCAGCTCGGAGCACTCAATTGCGTGTTCTGGCCCAAGGTGAATGAGGATAATGAACACTGGATCGGTGACTGGCACATCTGCCAGACCCATCAGCATCAGGAATCCCAGGACCCAATGATCCCACACAAAATCCCAACCAAGCCATGGCAAACAATGGCTGCAGACTTATTTCACTTTGATGGACATGACTACCTCTTACTCACCCATGTGTACTCCAAGTCCCCCATTGTTCAAAAAAAACTTCCAACAGGGGCAATTTGCAATGACGCAATTTGTGTCCTACGGCTGGTATTTTCAGAGCATGGCATTCCAGATAAGCTCATGTGCCAAAATGGAGGCCATTTTAACAGCTGTGCCTTTGCAAAATTTACTGAGGACTGGAGCTTCAACCTACGAATCTCAAGCCCCCACTGTCCACAATCAAACGGCTTCATGGGGATGCCAAGTGCAAACCATGAAGAACACTTTACACAAAACAAAGCTCTCTGGAGCCAACCCACACATGGCTGTCCTCATTTTG
Source organism: Eptatretus burgeri (assembly GCF_056783735.1). NCBI lineage: Eukaryota > Metazoa > Chordata > Myxini > Myxiniformes > Myxinidae > Eptatretus > Eptatretus burgeri. Next base: position 89,789,234 of record NC_140963.1, read on the forward strand.
AGGACCACACCCAACAGGCACCTTGCATCATCCCTAACCTCGACTCATGAGAATAACGATCCAAAACGTCGCTGCCTTACAGAATGAACTAGTGTTCATCTCAACCCTGTACACTGTAAAATGTGACAAGTTCAACAAGCAAAGACAATAGATATGCAGATCGATATAAAAATGGCATTAAAAAGAACATCACAGACAAAGTGGAACTTGTATTTAATCAAAGTCATCACAGAATTGCCCAGGGGAGCATAGCAACAACAGCAAGAAATAATAATTAAACTTCAAAATTGCAAGCATGATTTTGTCATGTTTGGTCAAAAATGCAGAATTTTATTATTCCAGTATTATTATTTTCCGTTCATGTGATTGCATTATCGGCTGGTTTGGGCACTGTACTTTGTCAGTGCAAATTAGAATGTGCTACACTCGAAACAAAACCACTCCTAATCAATTAATAATTAAAATACTTAAAACGTATTTATTGAATTGGCAGCCAGTTTGATGTGCTGAAGATGTCAGGTGTCATTTCTTCACACATTGAAGAAACCTAACCGATTGTCCAAACACACTCAGAGCCTCCCTCCCCCTCTCTTCCCTTCAAAATGTGCATTTCCTATTTTTTAGATATATGTCATGACCTTAAAGTATCCTTTCCTTTTGCATCACTGACGATAAACCACAATGGTGTCATTGCACCGGCGATCAGTGTTCCAACTGCCGTCACCATGCCAGCTGGCTTGTGTCAGCTCAGCAACAATAAGTTATGGTATCACAGAAAAGGCTTTCTGCAGCTTCCTGGGCCTGATGGTATAAACCTCCCAACCTGGGTTTCCTGCCTCCCAGAGCTGGTGGTGATTAACTTTACATTAAGTTCCTCTTGACTCCTCTGAACCACGTGTTCTTATCAAAGCCCTCATCTCTCTGCCTATTACAAGGGAAGCGACCTCAGTGATGCAGAATATGACTGTTGCTGTGTTTCCTCCCCACCTCTTTGTTCATACACTCAGTCACCTTTCTCTTCCATGAGCCTTGATCTTGTGAAAGAAAAAATAACAATGAAGGACTGACCAAGAAAGTTATGACTCATTCGATCGTAAATGTAAAAATAGGGAGGTCGAGTTGAAAGTTTAGGGTGAAAAGAGAGAGGAGAGGAGAGATGAATATGGAAGTATTGCAAGGGAATACATTTATGAGCAGTTGACAACAAACGATATGTTTTCACTTATAAATACCAACATTTGTATCACGTCAGGTTGCTAAACATAATCATTAATTATTATGCATGTCTGCAAAAAATTTTTTTCCCCCCCAAACAATAAATTCCGATGAATCGATGCCTCATTTCTGCTGGAAAAATAAAATATAGAAACGCGCATTTTTTTCAGGGGCCTAAATTTTTCACACATACCAAAGAAAGAATAAACAAGACAAGAATTTTTCATTTCATTCTTTGTTTGTTGCTCGAGAATAAAAACTGGCTGTTGCGTCATGGAGATGGCTGATATCCTAGGATTGTAGTTTGGGGTGTGGGAGAACAAGAAACCTTGGTTCACAGGTGGTCAGAGCCTTCGGCTAAATTATTCCCTCCGTCCCCTTCGCAAGTTCCCAATCAGCACCATTCTGATCTGCCAACGCGTGAATGCAGCATCGCTTCTACACCTCGTTCGCCAACTTCATGGTTGCCTTCCTGTGCTTCGGCCTCTCCCAAGGGCACCAATGTTTGCGAGAGTGCTGTCAGGCGAGCAGCAGTGGTTTGGCGAAAAGTCACAAGTAGTTGTCGAGCCTCAGCGATCAACATTGCAGCCTCATCAGGCTGAGATTGACTGCAGTCAAACAAGGCGCTTTTTAGTAACAGTTCTTGTTGCCGGCCAAAGTGAGTAAGGTCATCTGATATTGCTGACAAGTCTTCCAAAGCTATCTGTGATTGGGGAGAAAAAAATTGAAATGGTTCAGAAAATGCCATCTTTGACTGCCATGATGTAAACTGGTTTGCCAATTGGAATGTTAATAGTAAGAAATTCAGGGAATCTTTAAAACTCAAATGATGAAAAACGACAGTCACTTGAATCCCACTTCATCAGGATTGCTTCAAGCCAACAGAACAAATGCACCAATACTCACATCAATAGCCTAAAAGTATAAAAAATACACAAAACACAATGCCCATTCCCTGCTCTGTCTCCACCAGATCTCTGCAAGGTGCATGTGGTCCACCATCAACCCCCTTCTGGTGAAATTCCCAAAATCCAGAATCACTGCTCACCTCTACTCATTCATTCCCCTTTTCTCTCACCTGTGGAACCAACTTCCACATTCTCTTCAATTATATTGTTCTCCATAAGGGCTTCAAGAGAGCTGTTCACCAGCATGTCAAGGTCATCCCCCAATCCATACTCATGATCTTTTATACCCCCATTAACTTTCCTTAAGCCCACCGCTTTCTGTTTCTAGATCATCACAGCCTCCATCCCTCAGCACCACCTTCCCCTGTTCTGCAAGGTTTTTTTTTTTTTTTCCTCTCTTTCTACTTCGTCCTGAGTTTCCCCTTCCACTTCCATGATTGAGAGTTTGTGCCTGTACCCAGCTTGTTCACCCCCAGGGTCCTCCTCTCACTCTCCTGTTATTTCCCATTTCCTTTCTTCCTCCAAGTCTCCATCTATTTGTCCCTCTATTATGCTGTGAGTGTACCTCCAACCCTACCATCTTTCCACTCTGTTATGTCCTAGTTTGTTCATTGTTGTAAGCCCCTCCACGAGCGTAGACTCTGTAAACAAACGAAAAAAAGAAAAACAAAAAAAAAAACCACTTGGTGGCTTAATGGTTAGTGTCCATTTATATAGGATTCAAAAACAAACTTGAAGAAAGGAATTTAAAGTGCACTTCTTCCATTTTTTTTTTTTTAGATACCATGTTGAAGCTCGTGTAAGAGCTGATACAAAGAAACATATAACAAGACAGGAGACAAGAGGGGTGGGAGAGGAAAGCACAAAATAGTGGGGAACAGAGACAATAAGACAACTGCGGAAGGGAGAGGGATGGGGCAAGGGACATGGGGTAAACCAGATGGTACTACAGGGACTTTCAGGAAGGAAAACAGGGGGGTTTGAAGGAGGTGGGTTTAGGGTGGATTAAAGGGGTAGAAATTAACAAGAGTTTGGATGGGTGTTTTGAAGATCTGGAGGGAGGAGTGGGACTGAAGAGTGTGGGGGTTTGTTGCAGAGGTGGGAAGAAAGAGTGAAGGTGAGCAATGATTCTTGATTCAGGCAGCTTCACCAGAAGGGGGTTTTCGGTGGACCTTGAGCGCCCTGAGGAAATACAGGGGGGACAGATCACAGACACAGTGGGGGAAGGGGGGGCAAGGCCGGAGAGGAGATGGTAGAAGACAGAAAGACCACCGACCTGCCTTCGGTGAGAGACCCAAAGTCTCAGCTTCATCACGGGAGATACCAATGATCCTAAAAGCATTGGGTTCCACAGCATGGTCGAGCTAGATTTGAGGCAGGAACACCACCCCAGAGGGGAGAACAGTACTCAATTAGACTGTGGATGAAAGTTTTGTAAGTGTTTAGAATCTCAGGTATGCCAAAGAAGGACTTTGCCGACGTATGAAGCCCAGTCGGCGACTGGCTTTGGAGGCAAGCTTGGAGATGTGACTTTCCCAGGAAAGATCGTTGCAGACAGTGAGACCCAAAAGTTTGAATTAAAGGACTTCTTCAAGGGGAATGTGCAAAAGTAGATGGGGGAAGGAAGGGGGCATGGGGGGAGGGGGGTTCCAGATGGCCTTTTGGAGAGACATGGTGAGGGTGTGAGATGTGTCAGGATTGAAAGACATATTCCAAGTGTCGGAACAGGTTGTGATTTATCCAGGTCTGCAGAGAGTGAAGAGGCTGCTACCGGTGATCAGAGGGATTACAGAGGGTACGGCAGAGGATGGAGTCATCAGCAATAAGATAAAGAGGATTTTCCAGAAAGTCTGAGAGATCATTCATGAAAACCAGAAAAAAGCACTGGGGCAAGAACACTGCTTTGAGGAACTCACACCTGGATGGGAAGAGGAGATGAGAGAATGACATGAAGAGCCACACGTTGACTGCGACAGGAGAGGAAGTCAACGAGCCATGAGTGGACACTGCCTTGGATATCATAAGAAGAGAGTTTGATAAGCAGTGTGAGATGCCACACTGTATCGAAAGCTCACGATATGTCTAGTGAGATGGCTCTGATCTCATGTTTGGTATTTAGGACCTATTTCCATTGTTGGGAAAGCAGAAGCAGCATGTCCAGGGTTGAGTGACCTGGTCTAAATCCAAATTGATGGTCACTCAAGCCAATGGAGAAGAGGAAGGATTTGATGTCGGAAGCAATGATGGATTCCATGACCTTGCTGATGATTGGGAGCAGGCTGATTGGTTTGTAGTTGCAGAGATCAGAATTTGCAACTTTTTTATGCAGAACAGTAATGTTTGCTGATTTCCAAGCAGGTGGCAGATGACCTTGAGTAAATGAGAGGGTGACAAGAACAGAGAGAGGGTGAGCAAGAGCAGCAGAGCAGGTTTGTAGGGCACGTGGGCTGATGCCGTCTGGACCGGTTGCAGAATCTGAGACGAGGTTTAACAGCAGGCTCTCCACCTTGTCAGGAGAAAAGGACAGAGTCCAGGAACAGCTGGGTGCGACTGGGTAAGGTGGCTACAGAAAGCGATGGGTTTGGGACACAAGATTTTTCCATTGCCTTGAATGTGAAATGTATAAGCTCGTCGCTCAACCCAAGACTGAAAAAAATAAAAAATAAAACATTTGGCTAAATAATAAAAACGTTTGAGAACCAACTTAACATGTTTTAATGTTGGAACATCACAGCCTTATCTCAGCTCATGTCTTTTTAGTTTGGCATCTTGGGGAGAAAAGAAAAGATATTTTTACAGTGCACTGGCAATTATTGGGAGAAACTATTAAAAAATTTTTTAAAAAACCATTTAAATCAATGGATGGTAAGTGAGGATTTATAATTAAAGGATAAAAATTAAGGAAACATCTGGATTTCCAAAACCATACCCTGGCCTCTGTAGCACCTGTTTGGCTGTGTCTGTCCTCCTCAATTTTAACAGAACAGATGTTGAAGGCTTGCCGATAATCCTTCAGGTAATCACACTCCATGTCCTCAGTCTCTCCAGCACCCACCTCCAAAGACAAGATTGCATGAAGAATTGGCAAAGCGCAAGACAAATAGTTTGCAGCACATCTTATGCAATTATTTGGGGGTAAGGGTGGGAGGGTGGGGGGGGGGAGGTAGTTAGAGGTCAGGATTTTAGGTTTAAGCTTGCAATGTGGTGTTTTGCTGATATCAATTCAGAAAATGTTGAGGGAAAAGAAAATATGCATTGTCCACCTGCATATTTCTGTATGAAATTATGAATAATGCATGTATCAATGTTTCTTCAGTAATGGCACCTTCTGCTTTCAGATACGGTGGCTTTTTGGAGTTACTTCCTGGTTATTGTCAGTGAGAATGGAAATAAACAGTTAAAAAAGTTTTTTTTTTAAATAACAGAGCTAGAAAATATATTTCAGGAAAGGCAATTGATATTGCACAATTTTTGATGCGTTAAAAGAATCTTTAAAAAAAACTAAAAAAAAAACTTGCATGTTTTGAGAGGAAGAGCTTTTGAACGGGTTTCGAAAAATGTACCTTTGAGGCAAGAGCACTGGCGATGGAAATGTTCTTCATAGCATTCGCACACTGCTGTGACACAAAGGCAATGGAAAACCATAAATATAAAATGGCACACACATGTATCGAGACGTATACTGCAGCGTGTTCAAAAAGTTATAAGAACGAGATACAATTGTCAAAGAAATGCCAACTTTTTAATGTTCAAAGTAAAAATATATTATAAATAAATATATTTTCGAACCTAAAAAATACATCTATCGATAATGGAATATGTGTGTGTGTGTGTCTGTGTCTGTGTCTGTCTCTTTGGATTTCCACCCACACGAAACTGCTCTTGGCATATAAATTGTGTGCAAGGGTTTGGCAGTAGCAGTTTCGCCATTTGTTACAAGTGGAAATATTCGCTGGTTCGGTAATATCTTAATACAATTGAGATTTTGCATTTCCCCCAGCATGACGCTGATCTTTATCTCTGCGTATAAAACACATATTCACAGCTACATATATATATATATGTATGTATATATATGTATATATATATATATATATATATATATATATATATATATATATATACATATATATATATATATATATATATATATACTGCACACACATACATGCATACATATATATATATATATATATATATGTATATATATATATATATATATATATATATATATATATATATACATATATATATATACACATACACACACACACACACACACACACACACACACACACACACACACACACACACACACACACACACACACACACACACACAGCAGCCCATCGGTGATGTGATCTGATGTTTATTTTGCTTGAGGTTTGCAAAATAAAATTTTAACAAGGCCGCTGCTGTTCCTATAGTTGGCAGTGAGTGTCTCAGAAGCTGCGAGGAAAGAGTATGGCATTTCTTTATGTGAGGGAATTAAATGCTCAGCCTGTAGGTTGCCCAGATAGCAGAGCACTGGTACGGTTCTCCAGAGGATCTGGGTTCAATTCCCAGTCTGGGTGTGTAATTTTCCCACATATCCATAATATTATATTTAAAAATCTGCAGCGGTTGTGGCGACATGGTTTTCCACCACTTAGATTCTCAGACCAAGATCAAAACAATACAAACCATCCCATCTACCAAGTTACTCAGCATTTCAAAATGATACCTTTCAAGCCAATCATGCCAGGCACAATTTTGCCCTTGGTGTATGACTTTCAAATAATAACAAAGAAATAAAATGTCAATGGAGCATTATCAGTCATGCGAAGCAGATTCCACCGAGTTATACTTGATATTGATGTGGCTAGTAAGTCTGATTAAGGCATACATTGCAGGCTATCAAGTGACTATCAATGCAATGTAGTATCTCGGCTGGGCTTGTGGTGGCATTTCTATACGAGATACACAAGAGGTGAAGCTGATGCAATCAGATCTGAGATGATCCAATATTTTGTTTCATTATTCCACCACTGAAGTAGAGTAAATGATTAAAGACTTAATATATTGTAACTATCATAACAAGAGTCTTACTCTTTTGTCAGCAGTGGGTGGCGTCGTTGACTGAGGCAATGAGGATTTTTGGTGGGTCGCACCATTGCCACCACCAGATGGCCTCTCTAGGGGCGGCACCTCCTGCGTATGACGAGCAAGAACTCGCAGTGCCTCAGCAGCACGTAATGATGGTGGCTTGCTACTTTCAGACCACCGCTCACTCAATGCTGAATCAGGTGATGAACGCTGCATATCTTGGGAGGGCGGCTGTTGGATAGACTATCAAAAGAATCAGCAAAAAGACAGAGCAAAACATAAAACTACTCAAACATTGTGATCTATAACTTATAAATGCTTCTCTGCAACGTTCACACTGACATCATCACACCAGTCTGTTTGGGACTGAGTCTCTAATCCAAGGATTTGAAGACTTACAGCAGATGAAACTGAGGGTGAGGCACGATGCATGATGGGAGGAGATGGCTCAGTTCGCACAGGGCGATTGTGTGTTCCTGAAGATAACATTTCCACCAGAGTGCTGGGAAAAGGCGGTGCAGCGGGCGATGGCGTAGACACTGTAAGTGATGCTGGAGACGACTTTGCAGAGCTTGTGGGAATGCTACGCTCAAGGTTCGAAGTCTGGGTATCGGCCTGGAATTGTGGCTTGCCAGGAGATGGACAGGCTGCAGTAGCAACAGAATCTGCAGAGATACAAATGCAATGTGGAGTTTCAAACCGTATGCCAATTTATAAAGCATATCCAGAAAAAAACATACATGATGACTAAAACGATAATGTTGTGAGCACATTGTTGATGACATGTTAAATCGTACACCAACAAGAAAAAAACCCGAAATGTAAAAACTGGCTTCAGCATAAGATGACCATTACAAAAGATGAATACAAATGAGCATTTACTGTCTTGGCATGATTGACAAACAGCCGAGGCCATAGGGCTCGTTTAATTAAAGCTATCTGGTTGGCTGTAAATTACAAATGGCCGTCGATTATTGAAAACCATTATCAAAAGTTAACAAACAGGCAGAACCCTTAACGCACCCTCGGGGGGCGGGGGGTGGCAGGTGCATCTTCGGCAAGAGAGGGCAGATGTGTCCTCGCGGTGGGAGGAGCTTTCTTCAGGGTGGGGGGGGGGGTGGTGGTGGATTCTGGATCCTGAGACGACTCCATTCCACTTTACGAAACCCACAAATGGACATTACAAGCAGTGAAGGAAGCTACAAATACGAGAACTACGCTGGCAACAATGAAGGCGCATGCGTGGAGCCGTGTGTATGCATACTCCATTTTGTCCGCAACTATATTGTTTATTTTGCCGATTTTACACCACTATGTGCAAAAACTCCCATTAGTATTGCAGGTCTAATGCGATCAAGACCTGGTTTCCGTGCTGAGGATCAGATTTAAAAACCTTAAAGTGTGGCAATGGCAAGTAAAGAAGGAACCTATCCGAGATTTACCACAGCTTCAGCTGCCCACCACCACTGACCTGGCCCAGCAGCCAAGAACTGCGGTATGGTGGTGCAGCAGCAAGTAAACGTGTAGATTCAGTGAATCCAACCAGGCTAGCAATGTGGCCCTTGGACAAGTCGACCTCGGCCCAGCCTTCAAAAACTCGGTCCTATTAGTATTACAGTTTTGATACTATCAACACTTGGTTTACGAGCTGATCGAATATTATTTACAGCAAACCATCTTCATACAATCGTTTTATATGCCCAGCACCAGCATAAGTTATGGGTGTAACCTAAGTGATGGCTAAAAAGATGAATTTTGACTTTAGTATGACCACCATGCGACTTTTCCATTTGTCTTGCATGCACTCACAGTCCCTGCTTTTAGTTATGCTTCTGACAGGTGGCAATGTGGAAACCAACCATGGGCCAAGACCTCCAAAATTTCCATGTGGCACATGTAATAGGGCCTACACCAATTGTGAAGGAGCCAAGGCGAGTATACGATGAGAATTATGTGACACATGGTACCATGCAGATTGTGTTAGCATTTTGACATCGTCTTGTCTTACCTGGGGAGAAGTGAATCCCCCTGGGAGTGCCCCAACTGTGGCTTACCAAATACATCATTCTAGCCTATTTGACACGGTCATCATGAGCAGCGATGATGATACTTACAATTCTACCCATTTGAACACTATTCACACTTCAAGCAGAGGCTCCATAAGTGCTAACCCCCCCCCCACCCCCAAGCATAAAGCTAACATATCGAACAGGCATTTCTCTTCAGTATTTACTGATGACCGATTTATCACTCCCTAATCTAGGCCCCAAACTTCATCCAACCATGGACGACATCCCTATTAGCTGCAAAGGAGTAACCAAGCTTCTTAAATCACACAAATCACACAAAAGTAACCTTAAATCACACAAAGCCTGAATCATGACAGGGTTCAATCTTCTTGGAAGAAAGCAACCATCGTCCCCATTTTCAAGAAAGACTGCCGATCATCTGCTTAAAATCATCAACCGATTTCACTTACATCAGTCCTTTGTGAGCTGCGTGAGCATGTCGTGCATTGTGCCATCATACATCATCTCATTGACCATCAAATACTAACAGATGCACAGCATAGCTTTAAGAAATGTAGATCTTGTGATATGCAATTGATTCTCACCAAAGATGACCTTGGAGGAATAGAAGAGAAGGGACAAATAGACATTATCTTGCTGGACATTGTGAAAGCCTTCGACAAGGTGTACCACAAAAGACGTTTGTTGACGGCAGAGTTCTACAGACTTCGAGGCTGCACTTTAGAGTGGATAAAAAAAACTTCCTCCATGACTGCACTCAGCAAGTCTTGATTGATGGCCAACTTAGCTCTGGAACCCAAGAAACATCCAGAGTTCTTCAGGGTAGTGTGCTTGGCCTGCTTCTTTTCCTGATCTTTATTAATGATCTATCAGATAGCATCTCAAGCTCCACACCACATGTCTTCGCAGATGACTATGTCCTCTACCGGCATATTACATCTGCCCAGGACTGCACTCGTCTCCAGATGGATATTGACATGTCACAGGAGTGAGAGAGGAATAGGTTGATGGAGTTTCATCCATCTAAATGCCAGATCATTCACATCACCAACAAGTGGAAGCCCATCCTCCAATCTTATATCGTTCATGACCAACCCTTGAAGAGGATAACTCAACCAAATACCTTGGTGTCCACATCGACTCAAAGCTTAATTTCAACACCCACGTGGATGCAACTGTTAAGAAAGCCAACTTCATCGATGCCTTCACGAGTCGAAACTTCAACCGATACAAATACAGATTTAAGGCCACATTCACAACTTACGTCCAACCAATTGTGGAATATCCTGCAACGGCATGGGATCCTCACACTTGGTGTAACATCAACAAGCTTGAGATGGTCCAGCGTAGAGGTGCTCCGTATGCCACTGATAACTATGGTCGTACCAGCAGTGTCACAGCCATGCTTGAATAACTACAATGGGCCACCTTGGAGAGTAGACTCCTCCAAAGCTGTCTCACCTTGATGTACCGCATTCGCTACGACTTGGTGGACATCAGGTGGATTGCATACCTTACTGAAGCATCCTCACGTACCAGAGGACATGGATCCCACTTCATGATACTGAGCTGGAGTATTCAGGTGTATGCCTCATCCTTCTCCCCCTGCACCTGTCATGAATGGAACCACCTGGAGAAGGACCCTGCCACTTCATCCTCCCTCGACGAATTCAAAACCACGTTGCGGGAGTTAGTGAGATGAGATCGCATCTGGCCTTTATTTTTACTCGCACATGTATATATTTGCACAATTTGGTTGTATCAGCACTGTTCCATGCCTGCGGACAACTGCAGTGTGGTAATCTTCATCCTGATGAAGCAGCACTTGTATGAAAGGAAGGAAGGCAGAGAAGACAGCAAAGACAATGCATGCAGATGCACAAATGCAAATTTCAGCCTTACCTGGAACTTCATCTTCTGCACCCCAAGAGTTGAAAGCAATGGGATGTACTTTTGCCGCACGAGGTATGCGACCCCGTCTTGATGCTGCACAAAGAATGGAATAAGAAAAAAAAAAACAGAAATGAAGTTGTCTGTCAAAAGAAAGCAAAAAAAACAAAAACAACCTTTGTGTGTGTGTGTGTGTGTGTGTGTGTGTGTGTGTGTGTGTGTATACAAGTCAAGGCTCATGGAATAGCTGGAACAATGAATAGATCAGAATGCAACAGATCAAGAGGAATGATAGCAAGAGGTGGGGGGAAGAGGAGCACCTCAAGTGAAGTTAAAGGACAAAATACTTGAAGATTGAGTGTGGGGAGGAATGGTGGGGGGGGGGGGCGTGGAAAGGATGCAGATGGGGTGGACAGGATGGATACAGAAGAAATCTCTCGAGAAAGAAAACTTGAAATTTGTAAGGAGGTGTGTGGGTTTGGTGGTGGGGGTTAACGGGTGTAGAAAAGATCATGGTTTTGGAATGGAGATGATCTGAGATGGTCATTTGATTATATGTCTAAATATAAATATGCATTTTCAAATTATAATCTCAGCTTTCATCATATGTATTATTGCTATTTTTGGTGATCAATTACGTATGCCTAAACAATGGAAGTTTTTACTTCCCCCGACTTCAACCCCCCACCCCCCCCCATTCCACTTTTCCCACAAGCCACATGGATACTCATCTCTTCCCAAACTCAACCCTCCCTTCTCTCTTTTCCTCCCCAACCTCTCCTTTCTCTCAATCAAATATCTGAGAAGCAAACTTGGTTATCCAAATCCAGGGCCAAAATTAAATAAATGCACAAAAGTAATCCTTCAAGGTCAGTACATCTTTAGTGCTTACGGCAGGTTTCCACAAAATGTTTGAGGGCTGATGGTGATCATTGTTCATTGCGAGTTGAATGGAAATCAAAACTTTGAAACCCTTTCTCATATAACTTGTATCACATTGGATAGCCCCATCGGCTTCTCAGGGGCTCAATTTAGCATGCCTTTCCAAAACCCTTGTGGACAACAATAGACTGGTTGGAGATGGCAGAAATTATCAAATTAATTAATGAACAATTCACTTTGTTGAAACAGCTATTTGTAATGTAATTTGATTTAACTTGCAATTTGATCGAAGAATTATGTTACTTTGAATTTCTGATTTTTTTTTTTAACCCCATAATGGCACATAATAAAATATTTTAAATTCGTATTCATAATACTGGAAATTAGGCAAAATAAATCTTGCTGACATCGTTCTCAATTTGGACGTGTTAATCTACAATATATGTCATAACGTATACCTTAAGGGTCTTTCACATGTGTCATGTCAATCTGACCTGATGATCTAAAATGGTGCTGTAAGATTAAATGAATTACTTAATATTGAAATAGAAAGTTCAATGCATACATGTTCTATCAGTCAAATCAACTACAGATGACTTCAGGTGCATTTCAAAAGAGGATGATGTATAGTGCCTATAGAAAGTGTACATCCCCTTTCAAAATGTTCACCTTTTGTTGCCTTATCGCCTGGAATTAAATCAGACTTTTTCCACCTTAATTTACACATCTTAACCCACAACTTCCAAGTAAAAACACAAATTCTACAAATTTTAGAAAATTAATTAAAAATACAAACCGAGAATATCTTGGTTGGATAAGTGTCCACACACCTTATAATAGCAATTGTAAATTATCTCAGGTGTAACCAATCACCTTAAAAATTGCACACCAAGTTAACTGGACTCCACCTGTGTTAAATTATTGTGATTCTGATTATTTATGAATAAAATCAGCTGTTCCTGTAAGTTTCCTCTGTTGGATAGTGTATTTCACAGCAAATACTCAACCATGAGTACCAAGGACCTTTCAAAAGACTGCTGGGATAAAGGTTTGGAAATGCACAGATCAGGTGATGGGTATAAAAATATTTCAAAGACTTTGAATATCCCTTGGAGCACAGTCAAGACGATCATTAAGAAGTGGAAGGCCTATGGTACTGCCAAGACCCTGCCTAGATCAGGCCATCCGTCCAAACTGGATAACCAAGCAAGGAGACTGATCAGAGAGGCCACTGGCAACTTCGAAAGAGCGACAGGCCTTTGTGGCAAAGACTGGTCACTGTATGCATGTGATAACAATATCCCAAGCACACCATAAGTTTGGCCTGTACAGTAGCGTGGCAATAAGGAAGTCATTACTCAAAAAAGCCCACCTTGAGTTCCGTTTGAGGTATGCAAAAAAACCACTCTGGAAATTATGAAACCATGCGGCAAAAAGCTTTGTGGTCTGACTCAACCAAGATGGAACTTTTTGGCCTAATTGGAAAACGTTACATTTGGTGCAAACTCAAAACAGCACATCACCCAAAGAACACCATCCCGACTGTGAAGCATGGTGGTGAGAGCATCATGTTTTGGGGATGTTTCTCATCAGCATAGACTGGGGCACTTGTCAGGACAGAAAGGAAAATGGATGGAGCAAAATACAGACAAATCCTCGAGGAAAATCTGCTGTCCTCTGCAAGAAAGCTGAAATTGGGACGGAAGTTCATCTTTCAGCATGACGACCCAAAGCACACAGCCAAAGATACACTGGAGTGGCCAAGGAACCGTTTTTACAGCCATTTTTCCTTGCTGTGCAGGGGTTTGGCTTTTTCTTGAGGCAATGTTTTATGGCCGGATGCCCTTCCTGACGCCAACCCTGGTCACCTCTTATGACACACAGGGATATGGTACACCTATTCTAACCGGGGCATACACCGGGACCAGTACACTGGTACTCATTTCGCCGACCTCGGAAGGATGACAGGCTGAGTCAACCTCCTGGTGTTAATTCGTACACCGAACAGTGATGACTCCATCTACACCTCACTATCCGAAAACATGGACCATCTTCTATCTTCTCATCCAAACTCTCTCTTCCTCTTATGTAGTGACTTCAATTGTCATCACGCCAGTTGGCTAGGTGTGGGTACCTCTCTCACCTGCCATGGCACCTCAGCAAAAGCTTTCTGCGACTCATTGGGACTGACTCAATCGGTCAACTTCCCGACCCGGATCTCAACCAATGGTACTCCATCTCTTCTGGATCTGATTTCGACAAATTTCCCTGACAATATCTGCTGCTCTTCCTTCGCTCCAATTGGTTCTTCTGACCACGTCCTTGTCAAAGTGGACATCTCTCTGGCTGTTATCAGAGAACCACCTCACCGCCGTCGAGTCTGGCATTTCACTCAAGCCGACTGGCAGGGTCTCCGAGCAGCCATCAAACTTACAGACTGGTCTCCTATCACTACTTTCTCAAACATCAACTCATCCTGGGAATTCTTTCAAAGAAACTTGCTCTCCCTCATGCACAGATTTATCCCCTCTCGTGTTCAGTTGTCTTACCCTTCCTCCCGCCCTTGGTTTACTGAAGCATGTGGCGAGGCAGTTGTCCTGAAACAACTTGCCTTTGCCTCATGGAAAGCAAACCCAACTGAGGGCAATCTCAGTTCTTTCCACAAAGCTCGGAACAAGTGTGTATCTACCCTCAGGAGAGCCAGAAAACAACATCTTTCTCATCTCAAGTCTGAACTCTCAAACCTCTCTCCCTCCTCAAAATCCTGGTGGCGTTTAATCAAATCTGTTTCTGGTGTATGTTCCCCCTCCATCCCCTCCCTTACCTCAAATGGCCGCACTGCTGATTCCACACGTGATAAAGCTGAATGTCTAAACTCGGTGTTTGCAGATAAATCTTGTGTCCTAAACCCATCACTATCTCTACCCACTTTACCCAGTCGCACCCAACTGTCCCTGGACTCTGTATCCTTTTCTCCTGACAAGGTGGAGAGCTTGCTTTCAAACCTCGAGTCAGATTCTGCAACCGGTCCAGACGGCATCAGCCCACGTGTCCTCAAAGCCTGCTGCTTCTGCTCTCCCATCAATGGATGGAGGTCCTCAATGCCAGACAGGAAATCCGAGCCGTATCCCTGGACACATCACGTGCTTTTGACACAGTCTGGCACCCTGCCCTACTCACCAAACTCTCTTCCTATGGTATTCAAGGCCATCTCCACTCATGGCTCGCAGACTTCCTCTCCTGTCGCAGTCAACGTGTGGCCCTAAATGGAGTTCTTTCATCCCCTCTTCCTGTGCAGGCTGGAGTTCCTCAAGGTAGCGTTCTGGGCCCTGTTCTTTTTCTGGTTTTCATCAATGATCTCTCGGACTCTCTGGAAAATCCTCTATTTCTCTTTGCCGACGACTCCACCCTCTGCCGTACCATCTGTCATCCCTCAGACCGGCAAGCAGCAGCTTCTTCGCTCACTGCAGATCTGGATAAAATCACAAACTGGTCCAACACGTGGAACATGTCTTTCAATCCAGACAAATCTCACACTCTCACTATGTCTCTTCGAAAGGACCGTTTACAAAACCCCCCATCCACTTTCTCAACAATCCTCTGGAAGAAGTCTTTTCTTTCAAGCTTCTGGGTCTCACTATCTGCCATGACCTTTCCTGGGAAAGTCACATTTCCAACCTCGCCTCAAAAGCCAGTCGCCGACTGGGAATCCTCCGTCGTGCTAAGTCCTTCCTCGGCCCTCTTGAGCTCCTGACCACTTACAAAGCTTTTGTCCGTAGCCTGATGGAGTACTGCTCTCCCCTCTGGGCTGGTGCTCCTGCCTCCCACCTTTCTCGGCTTCACGCTGTCGAAACCAGGGCATTTAAGATCATCGGCATCTCCCGCAATGAAGCTGAGTCTTTGGGCCTCTCACTCAATCACCGCAGGTTGGTCGGTGGTCTTTCTGTCTTCTACCGACTCCTCTCCAGCCTTGCCCCCCTGCTCTCTCTGCGATTTGTCCCCACCACATTTCCACAGGGCGCTCAAGGTCCGCCAACAACCCCCTTCTGGTAAAACTACCAAAATCAAAAATCACTGCTCATCTTCACTCTTTCATTGCTCCTTTTTCGCGCCTTTGGAATAAACTTCCTCACTCTATTCTTTCCCATTCTTCCCTCCAGGCTTTCAAAACAGCTGTTCACCACCACCTCTTATCTTCCCCCATCCAAATCCTCGATCCTTTCTACCCCCGATAATCCACCCAAGCCCACTTCCTTCATTTCTCCTGCTTTCCTTCCTGAAAGTCCCTGAAATGTCCATCTTCTCTTCGCCATGTTCCCCGTCCCATCCCCATCCCTCTCCCTTCCACAGTTCACCTAATGTGTCTGTTCCCCACTGTTTTGTCCCTTCCACTCCCGCCCCTCTTGTCTCATGCCTCCTTGCTGTGAGTTGTGTGTTAGCTCTCATACGAGCCTCGACCAAGGTATACAAAAAAAAAAAAAAAATTCAGCAGCCAACGGGGCTTGAACTCAGGACCTTGGGATCCCAAGCCGCCACCCTAACCACTAAGCCAACACCAGGCTTCGAGTGGCCAAGGAACAAAAAAGATAAATGTCCTTGAGTCGCTCAGTCAGAGCCCTGACCTAAATCCAATCGAAAATCTGTGACATAACTTGAAGATTGCTGCCCATCAACACTCTCAATGCAACTTGACTGAGCTTCAACAGTTTTGTACAGAATAGGCAAATATTGCATAATCAAAGTGTGCAAAGTTGCTAGAGACCAATCTCAACAGACTCACAGTTGTAATTGCTGTCAAAGGTGCTTCCACCAAGTATTAGCTCAGAAGAGTGGACACTTATCCAAGCAAAATATTCTAGTTACCTCTGCCACCGAAGGTGGATAGAGGTGATGTTTTAACCCCTCTCTGTCTGTTTGCTTGTTTGTTTGTGAACAAAATATCTCAAAGTTGTTGATGGATTTGGACGAAATTTGGTGGATAGCTTGGGTATATGACAAGGACAAAATTATTAGATTTTGGTGAAGACATGAATCTGGATCCGAGAATTTTTGAAGTGATTCTTCACCATTGAGTGAGAGAGCTAAAACGACATCGCAGGATATCTCAAAAAGTTGTGGACGGATTTGGATGAATCTTGGTGAGCAGTTTGGGAATGTAACAAGGAAGAATTGATTCGATTTTGGTGAAGATCCGAGTCCAGATCTGAGAATGTTTTAAGTGATTATTCAGCATTGAGTGATGGGACTAAAACGACATACAGCAGGTTTTTCAAAAAGTTATGGGTGGATTTGGACAAAACTTGGTGGGTGAATTGGTGATGTGACAAGAACAAGCTCATTAGATTTTAGTTCAAGTCGGAATCCAGATCTGACCCATTAGTGGGATACAAAACGTAAACTAATCAGCCTGGCAGAGGTATGCGCTCTCCCGAGTGCCCTTAAAGTTCTGTATTTAAAATTAATTTTCTGAAATTTGTAGAATTTGTGTTTCACTTGGAAGTTGTGGGTTATGATTTGTAAATAAAGATGGAAAACGGCCGATTTTATGCAATTTAATTCCAGGCTACAAGGCAACAAAAGGTTAAAATTTTGAAGGGGGGTGTGGACTTTCTATAGGCACTGTATGTTCCATGCAAAAACAGCAATTGTGGTTATAACAGCACTGTTAAATTGAAAAAAATATAAATGCCAAAGGAATTCTTCCAAACAAGATCCTCCATATGTTTTTTTCAATTCTATATTATGGAATATTCAAGTACTCGGAAAGTCGTAAATACTCAAATAAAAAAATTAATTTAATTCCTCAGCTTTTCATTGAGGAAAATGTCTCCTTTCAAAAGCTTGTGTCATTTCTTTATAGTTTTGCAACTCAATGAATATCACATGATTAAAACTTCAAATTTCATTGCATATGTGTCAGTCAATATACTTGCATGTTCATTGCACCGAGTAACCTAAATATTCATGAACAGCAAAAACACACACACACACACACACACACACACACACACACACACACACACACACACACACACACACACACACACACACACACACACACACACACACACACACACACACACACACACACACAGTGGTTAAAAGTGTCTCACTGTCCCATCAAGTCACTCCTCTCAACAATCTCAACTGGCCTGAATGATGCAATTCCCATTAGGGTGCCCTTCACTCCATCCTCTCCAAAAACATCTTACAAGCATACAAATTCTCTTAAGAAACATCAACCCACAACTTCGAGACATCCCGACAGCCAAGCATTTCTGGTAGCGACAGAACTGGCAGCGGTTGCGATTGCTTTTCTGGATGACACAGCGGAGGTGGCAGCGTTCATACTGGATCTGGGCACGTAGTGTTCTACGAAAGAAGCCCTGGAAGGAATCGAGTAAAAAAACAACAAAACAAAAAAAAAAAACAGTAACAATGATGTCAATGATCTACAATATTTTGGAATATTTCATTGCATTCTGTATTGTTAGAGCTGTACGTGTACCAGCCAAGTCTACATATTTACTCTGTCACCATTAATCGGTCAATGAGGATATTTTAAGGCTCGACAACCCAATGACCATTTTAGAACATTATTTACAGGGTGTATAAGGGATAATAAAGCCGTGATACGTTTATCACAGCAATGTCACTTCCACGAAAAAAAAAAAAAATTTCAATGAACAAAATAAAGAACACAATGAAGAAAAAAAATCAAGTCAGAATGTGAGGCAAAATGGTCATAAGCAAGTGAGACAAACAGAATGCAAAAATCAAACTGCTGTCTATCCTTGGTGACAATACCAGCTGGCTCATGTCATTTTAAGACTGTGGAAATGGAAGTACAAACTACAAGGAATGAGGATTAGGGTACTTGAATTAAAATAAATTCTGTAAGGTGGCTGAGGCAAAGGGGTGAGAGAGGGGAAGGGTTCGGGATGGACACTGCTGGGATAGAGAGGCAGTGCACTCCCTATTCAGCTGTCTCGTACGAGTTCAATTCCTGATCCAACTATAAACTGTCACCCTGCGCTTTGCAGCCATGGCAATAAGTATACAATACCTCAATTGGACATTGAGCTGGGAACTAGGCTCCGTCGGTATCAATTTTTTTCGATGTTGATATACTTGAGGGGTAATACCAGTATATCCGTTTTATTAAAAGAAACAATAATCAATAAATTATAGATATTTTAATGGAGGTTCCAAAAATACGCAATGCTCCAATGGTCCATTACGTATTCCTATATGACGTACACATCATTGACATAAATTTTTTAAAGTATTCCCACATGATAAGAATGGTTATTTTACTTCCAACTTCAACTTCTTAAAAAAAATGATTTTGTTGGAAAAATCAAGATCAATATTTGTGGTCGACACAAGTCGGGATCTATCGCTATCGCCATATACCGGTATGATTATACCCGTATCGCTTTCATACTGGCATCGCTTCCACAACGGTATGGCTATCGTAGATCACCGACTCTGCACAGGCTTTCTAAAGCACACCCGATTCAAATGAGTAACCAATTGACAATAGATTTAAAACCAGCCACGATGGCAAAGAAAAACGCCATTGCTTGTACGGAGCTGATAAGCTCGGACACTGAGGGTTAAAACGTTAAAACGTACTTGTTTACTTCCTGGTACGTCTTGACGTCATACGTTTCACTGTTCCTGTTCCATGTTTAGCCGAGATGCCGAGTGCATCAAAGCTTTTTAAATCATGTATGGTATTTCAGGATTGTAAACACATTTCTTCGATTTGATGGTGATATCCTGTTTTTTGTGGGGTTTTTCATACCGATTTTTTTCAGTATACCAGTATATTCAGAATTCCAATACCGGTATATCGATATGAAAAATTATATCGATACAACCATTACATCTATACATTGTCGGACCCTACTGGGAACTTGTTTGTTAGCATTAGTTGGTGGATACAAGCCTGGTGTTGGCTTAGTGGTTAGGGTGGCTGGCTTGGGATCTTAGGGTTCTGAGTTCAAGCCCCGTTGGCTACTGAATCAACACCAGATGGGGTTGACTCAGCGATCATCCTTCCGAGGTCGGCAAAATGAGTACCAGTGTACTGGTATAAAGGAGCACAGCATCAGCGGCAGTCGCACCCCAACAAAATGATAGCTAACCGGCAGCCAAGTTGCCATACGCAAGAAGAAGAAGTCGTCCGTGGATGTTAAATATTGTGAAAGATGTCAGGCCTAATGAGCCCGTTTGTGAAAGAAGGGCCAATCTTGCATGCTTCATGAACTGTGGACTCCAAACTAATGGCACGTGGCAGATTATAATGATTCTATAATGTAAAAACTTACAATATTTAATGACCTGATTGAAGATAATTGGCTTCAATTAACGATTGCAGTTTATGGGAAGGAGGGTAACTTAAATAATGAAGGAGTGAGGGAATTTTAAGGGAGTAACAGATCAAGTGAAGAGTTCAGTTAGATTATATCAATATCTAGATTTATAGGAAGCATATGAGAAATCGGTGAAGACCAAATCTTTCAGATTAATTGGAAGACTATTGGATTTGATGAAATGGCTTAAAAAATGAAATGTTTCCCCCTTAAATCTTCAACTTCACCACAGGGCCATGCCACAGCATATCCACATGCTTCTTGTACAATTTTCCCTTTGCCTTAGGGCTATGTCACACCTTGACGTTTTAGCCAGCGTATGGCAAGGTATCAAAATGTATGTAAAACGCTGGCGTATTAGCATACGTAAAGTTACCCATACGTATTCAATGTGTGCTAGCATTTTAGACAATTTTTTCATACATCGGCATACGCTGGCTAAATCGTCAAGGTGTGACAGGGCCTTTAGTTTGCGCATCTTCAACATTGTCCAAGAGCTGCTTTTCCATGTGCCTCAATAACTAAAAGTACAAGTATAAAAACTACTGTAATAACCACAATTAATCTTTCCATTTTGTGGGGTCATCCACAGGAAAATTTGAACCAAGTCTTTTCCCGAGCCAGCTGGCCGGGCCTGACTGTCGACTGCAGCAGATTTGAGGAAGAATATTGTATTTGATCATGGTGGTTGAGGCGGCAACTCAACTACTCTTTGTGAAAGACACCAAGGGATCATTATATTCATTAATTAACAACTAATGCTAGCACATAGGTCCTCAGTTCAACATCCAACAGAGGGACGACGGACTTTATGATGCAACTCCCTGTCTGCAAGACACCAATCAATCAGTTTATAGCCAGGTCAGGAATCAAACGCAGACCAAAATAATAACTATAGAGGGATATCCATTACAGATTACACTATGGAATCATAAAAGCTGCCCAACACGTGACCTTAATGACCACTTTATTTCTTTTTACCGTGAAGTTAAACTCCCTCAAGGAAATGCCACAAGGTATGGGCCACAGCAGGGGAGTGCAACACATTCAAAAACAGTTATTTAACCAAATTAACAAAATTAATTCTTCAACATATTGTCGCGGAGTTTGCGATCCAGGTTAATTCCCCGACCCAGATTGTGGTGACGGGCGGTTAACACCACCAGCCCCGGGACGGTCAAACTTCTCCCGTGGAGGTCTACAGCAGAGACTCTTGGAGATGAATGCGCGCGTGCGGGAAAAGGACACAATGACAGAGGGAACAGAGGCATGGGGGAAGCATAGCACAGGGGGGTTTATGTTCGAACCCCACGACAAATACATGGATACAGACTTAAAATGAACGCATTTAATGAAAATAGACAAGTATTTGCAAAGGACAATAATAATGCAATAGTTATAAATTATAAAACATGAGATAAATTAAACTCTAAGTTGAGGTGCCTCCACACACAGACTTAAATACAGACAAAGGGAAACAAAATAAAAGAAAACCCTTCCTTAACTCTGGTACTTAGCTTGGCCCAGAGATGGTCTTTGTGGAACTTGGAATTGAGGCACTTCTATTTGCACGTGTAGACACGCACAAAATGGCACCAAATCGCTTTTCTCGCAGTGGGACAAACGTACACCAGGAAACCCGCGAGCGGTACTCAACACCAAGGCTCAGAGACTCCATGCAGCTGCTTCGTGCGTCGATTGTCCTCACTGACCAGCTATTTGTTATACACGAGGCTTGGCGTCCTTTCCTCACAACCAAACCAAGAGCCAAAAGCCAGCATCTTGCTGCACCATGCGAGTCAATTCTCCTCAGCACGAATACGAGAATTGTGCCGTCTTCTTCATGTGTCAAAGGGAAGCCAGCTGTAAAGTCCTGTTCTTACAGGCCATCTCTTAACTACGTTCTTTCTCAACCACGTGCGTCCTTCACTCCACACTTATGCCTTCGTCACACTGACCTTGTGCGTGAGCTCTCACCTCGTCACACTGGCATAGTGTGTGCGCGTTCTGTCCTATTTGGTCTTATTCCTCCAACGCCCTCTTCTTCTTCATGCGTCTGTCACGCCCATCAATCCCCTGCCTCCAGGGCGTGGCCTGCTCACACGAAACCCGGGAATACGGGGCCTCTGCCCGCTCAGCACGTCTGGCTAGCTTCTGACGTGACGCCCATCAATCATCAGCCTCAAGGGCATGACTTCGCCCACCGTCACCCTTGGAAGCGGGGCTTCTGCCTGCTCAGCAGGTTTGCTTGTTTGACATCGTGGTTTTGGTTATAAAAATAAAGGAAAAAGTCACAGGGAGGAAATTACATACTGGGGGAACTTATTCTTAATCCCGAGTGAATCAACAAAGCACCCCCCCCCCCCCATGTGGTGACACATAACACTTAAGCTCACAGTTTCCCTACTTAATTACATTGAGATGTCTCCTTCACATCCACGGACCAACCAACTCTATTCAATCCTAAATTCCCCATTAAATTCCTCCATCTACCCCCACAACCGTAACAATATTATTGGGTCATAATTTAATTTTTTTTTCTCGAAATCTGCAATTTAAACTTCAAAACAAAAAAAATAAAAATAAAATAACATTCTTTCTCACTGCATATTACAACCAAATTTTTGCACAGTAGAATAGTGAGCCACACACCTTGCATCCCTCACATGCAGATACCCCATAGTGTATCCCGGATGCCAGATCTCCGCACACTTCGCATAGTACTCCAGAACTTGAGGGGGAGTTCTGGCTTCCTCGACCACCCCACTTGCACAGAGTGGATAATAGATGCTGTTGTGTGTCATCACACGTTTGTGGAGATGAGCACAATTGCGATGGAGACTGTACCAAGTTGGAACTCGATCTCTGATCCTGATTGTATCCAGCAGCAGAAGACACAACAGAGCTGGACATGGGAGGAGTTTGAAAAGTCTTCAGTTCTGTTGGAAGACAAAAAATAGATGAGACAAGGGAGGATGCAGGTGCATGTAGTAAAAATTTCAACAAACAAAAAAGCAACAAATTGATAAATACCTTTCAAATCCAAAAGTTAAATTTCAATCAGCTCCCCCACATGAAATAAAATCAAAACTGGAAAGCATCCCAAAATGCAAAGCCAATCTGCATCCACTTTGAATTTGAACTAAACTCGACAACAACAGCGAAAATTATTTTTACATTAAAATTAATTTCTGTTCTCCATATTCTCATAATAAAGGTTTGTTGAAGATTTGAAGACAAAAGTTCAATTGGTAAAAATGTTATGGCCTGGACACACACACTGAAGCTCAATGGTAAAGAAAAAAAATAAACATGGAAGAGATTTAAAAAAACTTGCAATCTCACACTATCATTATGTTCCATTAACATCATCGTTATGTACCATTATCAATCTGTGGTTACCGAAGAATCCATGAACACTTTTGATCGTTTTCCCTGCCGAGAAATAAACAGTTTACAGGGAGGAGCCTCCATGTAATCGGCTTTTCCCTCAGCAACCACATTTCCGGAACTCATCACCAAGGTGAAAACAACCCCGCAGGTCTCATCCCGAGAGTAGTCACACAGTTGTTCCGAGCTTTTTGGAAGGAACTGTGATTGCCTTCAGTTGGATTAGTCTTCCATGAGGCGAAGGCAAGTTGTTTCAGGACAACTGCCTCGCCACAAGCATCAGTGTACGATGGGTGGGGGGAAGGATAGGACAACTGAAGACAAGGGGGAATGAATCTGTGCATGAGAGAGAGCAAGTTTCTTTGAAAGAATTCCCAGAACTAGTTGATGCTGGAGGAAGAAGAGATGGGAGACCAGTCTCGAAGCTTGATGGCTGCTTGAAGTCCCTGCCAGTCGTCCTGAGTGAAATGCCAGACTCGACGGTGCTGAGGTGGTTCTAGTAATAACAGCTCGAGAGATGACGACTTTGACAAGCATGTGGTCAAATGAACCGATTGGAGTGGAGGAAAAACAGCAGATATTTTCATGGAAATTGGTCAGAATCAGATCCAGAAGAGATGGAGTATCGTTGGTTGAGGTTGGGGTCAGGAAGTTGACAGATTGTCAGTCCCAATGAGTCACAGATGTTTTTTGTTGAAGTGCCATGGCAGGTGAGAGAGGTACCCACACCCAGCCAACTGGTATGACAATTGAAGTCACCACATATGAGGAAGAGAGAGTTGGGATGAGAGGACAGAAGTTGGTTCATGTTTTCGGATCGTGAGGTGTAAATGGAGTCATCACTGCTTTATGGATGGTACAGTACAAATATTAACATGAGGTGGGAGTGGAGGGGAAGCCGTAGCCAGAGGTATTCCTGGGAGGTGTGGGGGAGAGGGGCAGCGCATGGTGAGTAAGAAATAGAGTCTTTGATAAAGAGAGCAACTCTGCCGTCAGCACGAGGCTCAGGTCTGTCATACCGGAGGAGGAAGTAACCAGGGAGTGATACTAGAGAGTCAGAGATGTCTTGAAGGAGGAAAGTTTCTGTTAAGCAGATACTGTATGTCTGGTTTGTCAGTGGCAACCTGTATGGAAAGATCCGTCAGGTTTGAGCGAAGACCCCGGAAGTTTGAGGTCCACACTGTTAAGGAAGAGGGAGGGGAGGGGGAGGATAGGATGAGGGAGGTAAGTAGAGTTTTTGAAAGAGTGTGGGGGGTTGCAGAAGAGCTAGGGGAGAGGGCCAGATGAGGAGGAGAAAAGGCTCTGTGGTGATGGATTGAGGTACAATGGGGAGTAGTTAGAGAGGAGGCAGAGGGCAGTTGAAGATTGGAGGAGGTGGAGTGATGAGATGGAAGAGAGAGGGTGGGGGAAGGAGTCAGCTTTGTGGATGTGAGGGAGGGGGACAACTTTGGAAAGGGGAGTGAGGGGGAAGATTAGAGGGAGAAGGGTGAGAGGGGAGAGTTGAGGGAGCAGGGTGAGGGATGTAAATTTTGAGAAAGGTGAGAGGGAAGCCTGGAGGGAGAAGAGTGTGAAGGTTGCTTTGAGAGGGAGGGGAGATGATGAGAGTGGGCACGGCCAAGGTGCAGGAGGGCGATGGGAGAGGGTAAGGATGAGACTTGGTTGTGGTTTGGTGAAGAAGGGAGTGGGCAGGGGGAGGTACAAGATTTGAGGGTATGGGAAGAGGACTCGGTGTGTGCTGAGAGGAAGGAAGGAGCATGTTTGTGGTGACGAGTGTACTGATTGAGAGAGTGAGATATCTGTTAGGTTAGAATGGAGCCCACAGATGTTAGAATGCCACACACTTTGAGACAACAGAGGAGCTGATACTGAAGCAGAGGACAGTGAAGAGGTGCCAAGAGGGGAGGTAGGATGAGGGGCAAGATGGGAGGGGTAAGGAGAGGGGATAACATGTGAGGGTTTCGGAGGAGGTAGATTTAAGTCGGTGGTATGAATTGGCACTGAAGTGGGGGGGGGGGAGGATGATTGATTGAACACGAACATGCATTGCAATCTGGGATTTGAAATGTTTTCAGCCAGACGTGATTAAAGACGTTACATGAGGGATGCAATAAAGGAGAATTAAGAGAATGGAGAAAATAAAAACGTAACAGTGGGGCATTTTAGACAAGGGATGAAGGAAAGGTCAAATTGAAAAACATTTTTTTGAAGAAGAAATAGTCATGAATTATGATACAATACCAAGAACCATGCGTGTGAAAGATGAAGTTGTAACATTTTAAGAGACCATTTTGTTATTTTTTTAAAATAAAGATTGCATAAGATTTGGTAAAGGAAAGGTTGAAGAAAAATCGTTGTGTTGGTGAATTTGGATTGACAAACGCAGAAGGAAGTTGGTAGTTCGACCAAAGTTACTGGAAGAAGAAGAAGGGGTAGAGAATCACGTGGTTGCAGGAGGTGTAATGTGAGAAGTTAAAAGAATAAAGTTTTCTTAAAAAAAAAAAAATATATATATATTAGGTGGGATTAGGTAAAGGAAAGGTTGAAGAAAAAATCATGAAGGTGTATGATGAATATGGGTTGGCAAAAGTAGTGGATGGTATATCGGCAGAAGAAGAGGAAGAAGAGTCTGAACAAGAAGTCACGTGGTTACATGGGGCAAGGCATTTTTGTTGGGTTTTTTTTTTTCATGGATTTTTTCTATATTTTAAGACATGAAACAGAGGGTATAGTTGAGAGGGATAGGAGGGTGGAGGGAAAAGTGAAGAAAATAAAAACTGATGGTATTAAGGAGAAAATACAATAAACACGATCGCTCACACAAACGGGGAGAGGGGTAGGCCTCAAGGAAACCCGATATGAAAAGATGAAAACTCAACAATTAGCACAAGTTTTAATACAACACCTAACTAGAAACACAGTGAAAACAAAATGACAGTTAAAACGCGACAAAAACGACCGGGAAAAATTATCTACGAGAAAGTCGGCAGAGACCTTGATGAAGAACTGCCACGATCACTCAATAAGCGGAACCGGAAGTCTGAGGGAGGGGATGTTGATTTATCATGGACAATTACTTTAACTGTATAAAGAATACATTATGCTTTTGGGGTGAACTTATTTGACCTTAGGTCTGCTGACAGAGGCTTTGAGTGTTCCTTCCCCTTTTTCCTTCCTCGCAAGTCTCAGAGTCATTTCTTTCTTTGTAAACTGCCCTGGTCAGATGTTGATTCGTCAGTGTCAGACGTCCTCTGCATGACCCATCCCCTGCTCAGAATTTTGTATATAAACTGGCCCTCTGGCACTGAAAAGCCAGAAAGGATTCCAAGGCTGGCTTGAAGCTTGGCCTTTCTCCGTGTACATGACCAATAAACTGATTCAACCAAAGGCAGGGTCGGAGTTCTTCCACGACACAGTTATACCAAGAAACTCATTCACCACTACAGACTGTGTGACTGCCTGGAAACTAAATTGAAAAGTGACTCGCATCTTCCCCGTCAGGTGGAAAACTTTTGGACTCTCCTTGTACCAATATATTTTTTCATCTACTTGCCTAATTGGATCTAGCCGAAAGCTCCATTCAACAAAACAAAGTTTAAAACATAAGCAACAATTAAAAGCAATTGTGCAACGGACCATGTGGAAAGTTAAAAATATGCAAACAAAGGATTTTTAAACGAAACTGTTATGTGTCATCGGTAAAAAATTATTATATTTGTAACTTTCTAATGTTACATAGGTAATAATAATTGTTACTCTGTGGGTGCGAAATGAAAAGTGGGGTTGAGCATTTGGTTCACTTTGTCAGTCTGTCTCGAGGAGTCAGTTGATTGAAGAACTATTTAATATCAATTGAATGTTATATTTTCAACACAAATTGGAACAGGAATCGGAAAACAAATCTGTAGCTTAGCAACACTTTGGTTCTGAATTTGGAAAATTGTACAGAATCTTGTCTCGATAGTGCATCCACAGAGGAGTAAGGCAATTGTTTTACTCTGTCTGCCTGCCAGTCAAACAATATTGAAAATCATTCCAAACAGGAAAGTTACTGTATTTTTTAGGGATGCCAAAGGACACAAACAGGCATGAAGACCTAATATAACATGTTAAATAAAGGAGTGTATGTATAAATGGTGGCAAACTTTGAGAAAAAGGTTTTTTCCCCATCCAGCCTTGAAAATATTTTATTTCAATTGAATTATTTACTTGAACACTGAAGAACAAATCACCTTCTTATTACTTTCAAAAACCTTCCATTTAGCAGTACTTGGACAAATATTATGGCATTTTGTCTTAAAAATTAAATAATTAAACTTTAAAATGAAATAATTATCGTTTCCAGATCTGGATTTGGATCTTCACCAAAATCAAATCAATTTGTCCATGCCACACACCCAATCTGTCCACCAAGTTTCATCTGAATCCGTCCACAACGTTTTGAGACATCGTGCTAGATAATCGGTTTAGCCCTATCTCTCAATGGTGAAGAATCACTTAAAAATGGTCAGATCCGAATCCGGATCTTCACCAAAATTGAAACAATTCTTCCTTGTCACACATCCAACGTGTCCGTCAAGTTTCATCCAAATCCAGCCACAACTTTTTGAGATATCATGCTTATATAGTTTTTGACCCGATCTCTCAAAGGTGAAGAATCGCTTTTAAAAATTCTTGTGGCTGGATCCGCATCTGGAGCTTCACTAAAATTTAATAAGTTTGTCTTTGTCACGCACCAGATCTGTCCACAAAATTTTATCCGGACCAAATCCATCCACAACTTTTTGAGATATCCAGCAAACAAACAAACACAAAACAAACAAACAAATGCAATTTCTCGTTGAGCAAGGAATTGCCGGAATAACTTTGTCATATCTCCATGATCTCTGAAAAAACAAAAACCTGGAAATCAATTTGGTTCTTATAAATCGATAGTGCTACTGTTTAATGAGTTATAGCACTTAGTTTGGTCAAGATCATTACTTGGAAGTCAATCTGACTTGAAATGGCGTATTTATCGCAATTTGAAAGTTTTGACCCGACCCCCTGACATTCGACCCCCGACCGCTAAGAAGGGTGTTGGTGTGACAACCCAATGAGACATATGGTTGGATGCAGTATTGGAAGATGCACATTTTGGATTTGGTTTGAAGTTGATACGACCATTTTAGCGGACATTATTGCAAAAATAAGAATTTTGGTTTTTCGGTGACCTTGACCTTTGAGCTAGATTCACCAAAAACCACAAGTGTCCAAGTTGGACTATGGCCGACGTCTGTACCCAGTTTGGTCATGATCGCTGAAACGGTGTAGCTGCTACAGGGTAAACAAACACACAAACAAGCAGTCATAGACTGGTACTTACGAAATAGTCAACTTGACCTCTGACCTTGTCTAATAAAAGCTGTCTTGAGAGAAGGTAGTGACGCAAACCAGAAGTTTCTACAATGATTCTGTACAAAACCATCAAAAATCTAATGTTTGACCTCACTGTGACCGATTTTGACCAAAATCTAATCAGTGCAAGCCATCACCCTCCTGAATCACGTGGTGTAATTTGACATTGGTAGCTTCTTCCGTTCTCAAGTTATCGTGCCTACAAACAAACACACACACAAACAAACAGATAAAAATGGCCCATAGGGCCAGGACTTGACGAAATTCAACAGGATCGCGTACCATCGAAAATATTGAGTGATAATAGGTATTTTTGGGGTTAAACAAAGCTTTTGGGGTAAACAAACAAAAAAACAAAACAAAAAAATTAAATTAAAATACCTGTCACCTCCGTAATCCGTAACGGATGTGACCAATTTTTAATCCAGTCAAAGATACTCCCCTCCTCCGTCCGTGTTTCAAATTTGAAAGGAATCCGTTAAGATTTGGCGGAGACATGAATTTTTGAAAATCGGCCCATGCTAAAAGATACGGATTTTCGCGATTTTCAGGAATTTTTCCTGACCTTGACATGCCAAAAGTTATAGGGTTCTATTCTGGTGGCCAATAAGTCCATTGGTGAAGTTCCATGACATTCCGACTCGAAATGCGACCTGTAGAGCGAGACGTACACACAAACAAACAAACTCACAAACTGAACCGACCAACATACTTGACAAAATCGTAGATTTCGTCAAGTAACAAACAGAGGACGGAAGTCATCAATATACTTACGAAATCTTTAGATTTCGTAAGTAACAAACAGACAGACAGAAACACAACCGACAGACAGAAACACAACCGACCAACATAATTGCCGAAATCCAAAGGATTCCGGCAATTAACAAACAGAAAGTGGTGAAAACAACCTCCTTCACCTTCGGTGGCAGAGGTAAATATCATGCAAAACAGCACTATATCGTTTTTGGCCCTATCTCTCAATGAAGAAGAATCACTTTAAAAATTATATAATTGTCGTATCCAGATCCAGATTTGGATCTTCACCAAAATCGAATCAATTCGTCCTTGCCACACACTCAACCTGTCCACAAAGTTTCATCTGAATGCGTCCAAAACTTTTGAGAGATCATGCTATATATTTGTTTAGCCCTCTCTCAATGGTGAAGAATCACTTGATAAAATTATCGGATCCAGGTCTTCACCAAAATCTAATCAGTTCGTCCTTGTCATACACACAACCTGTTCCCAAAATTTCATCCGGATCCATCCACAACATTTTGAGATATCCTGCACATAAAAAAAAACACAGAAAAGGGGTGAAAACAACCTCCTTCACCTTCGGTGGTGGAGGGAAAAAGTTAAGGTCAGCCCGTTTGGCATTTCCATCCAAGCCAATGGATTATGATGAGCGATCCGAGGTTTAAATCCCATGTGTGTTGATTTGTTTATCATCTTCTCATGCCCTCGTAATTAATGCAAAAGTGCATTGATGTCTCCTTATGGCCTTGTCTTACTTGTGGTACTTCAAGTTCCATTATGACGCTTAAATTACAATAGAAAACACAAGTCATGCATTTATGTGCTTGCCCCAGATTCTGGCTTGAAGGACATCCCAGTCAGTTTATTTTATCGGATTTCACTCAAGCCAGAGTTAAACAGGAAAATAAAGTATCACACACCATTTTTGACGAGCAAATTCAGCAGGCCAGACCATTTGTTCCGAGCGTCAGCTGAGATATTGTCTGTAGAATTAGAAGAGGTTGGAGGAAAAGACAGTGGCTGGTTGGAAGAGTCCTGTTCTTCAACAGACTGTCCAACTTCAGCTGTTGACACTGAGGCAATTTGTACCTCTTCCTGATCCCAGTCTTCAGGCTCTGTGGGCAAACAAAGACCTCACATTTGGTCAACACAAAACACACACACCGTGCTTCCCTTCCCTTCTGGTTTTTATCTCAGTTATCATGGATCAAACAAAGCAATTTAGATGCAATGAAGAACCTTTAACCACAGATACTGTGAAGTGATCTTACACCCTATTCCATGTACTCCTTGTATACATAGCACCTGGCTGTTGGTTGCACCAGCTCTTGTGGTACAGTTATGCCACAGATGTAACGCCCCAAGTAGATGATGGCAGTCATTCAGAATTTTGCCAGAAGCCAGCACACAGTTTGTTAACACAACATGCAAGGAGTTCTCCTAGAAATCATGTGTATACACCACAAATATTCAGAGGCTTCGGTCAATGTACAGCCTGAGAAAGGAAGTGTGTGCAACGTAGCGATAATGAGAATGTAATGATGATTGGAACTTTGAGAAAACTTTGTCATTGACAAAGAGAATAATGGGAAAGGGAGAAAACTTTGCCAATAACAGGAAGATTGATCTCTAAAGAAGTTGGAACAATTACCCTCTGGTAGGAATGATTCAATGATGGCAGGATATCAAGAAAACAAGTGCCATTGCAAAACTGTAAGGTCAATCAGAAAACTCCACTTTATACATCAACTTGCCTCAGTCCTACTTAGAAGCAACATACCCAATTTAATGGTTCTGGACATCACCATATTGCTCCATCCTTGTCCAGTGGCTGCGGTCTGATTGGTATGATGCCCACCATTACTGCAGTAAGTGCTTTCAGTGGATCGCTTCAGGTGTGGTTCTGCATCTGTCTGCCAATTCCACGTGGAGACAGCTGCAGTCTCATTTTCCCCTTTGTGAAGAGAATTATTTTTGGAAGCTGTATCGACCGTCACAGGAGGCTCACTGGTGTCTGGGCTAGGAGCAGGACTGCCTGCAGTCTGCTCCATAATTGCCCAGTCTTGAGTGTTCTGAAACATGAAATGATCAAGACAAGTGTTAAGAATGAATTTTTATAAGATAAGCCCAAAATGGTAACATTTGAACATTGATGTCTTCAGATATTTTTCAAATTTTTATCCTTGGTTGTGTGTGGTCTAAAACTCAGAAAGCCAAATTTTTGATGTGATTGACCCATTTCCCGCCGTTTGGGCCACATCCAAAGTTTGGAGATTTTGACACCCTTGAAATTTTTTCCCATTTTCAAAGTGAATTATTTAGAATAACCATCAGTTGCCCAAGAAAATTCCTTTACAAACTTATTGTATGGTTTGGGTACTACAATATTTTGAACAAAAATCTTTGGGATCTGGATGGTTATGGATAGTGGCACCACCTATAATCCCTTTCGGCAAACATTCACTTCAGACTTTCTCTGGCCATATTTTTAATAACCATCAAGTTCCCATGGATTTTATTAGTGCATAAGATAGTACAAGTACTGTACTATCCTAGGAAAGTAAAACATTCATGGGACCTTGGTGGTTATGGCAGTAAAGGGGGTCTCAAGACCACTTTGGGCTATACAAAGCCCTTTTTCGAGCCACGCCCACTCCCATAACCACACCAATATTTTGAAACTAATATTATCAAATGAAAGTTCCATATGAATACCAACAAAAGCCATAGTAAAATCCATGGGACGTTTTAAAAACAAAGAATAAAACAGGTCCAAAGTTGCTTTGTTTGACAGATAATGTACATAATAATCAATGTACATATAATGTACAGGCATATGTACACGACATGCACATGGTCTGCCTCTGTCACCAATTTCCATCACTTGCTAAAGAAGTCCACTATATTCCATTGCTGATTCAAGAGTAAAGTACTTTCACAAAATGTCTTATCTGTTTTTGGGCCATCCATCCTAAAAAAATCTGTTTGTTTCCTTTAAAACCCCATGCTGCTTAGAATATGGCCGAGATAGGTAGAAAAATGGTTTCTCGATGTGAATCTTTTGTTTTCCTGAAAAGTTTGAAGAAATTCCTTCTACCATTCGTTTCAACTTCTGTTTCTGTCCAGGAGCTCGGCATTTGGCAGCAAAGTCCTTAAAATGGTCAACACATTTCTTCTACTTTATGCAATTATTTTTTGATGTTGTTGTGTCAAACTTTCTCGTGGCTGATTTGTTTGGTACTTTGCAGGAGACAAGTTCTTTCCCAGCATAGATATGATGTCATTTAGCGAATGATTACTTTCATAATGATAACTGCTATCAGATGCACACGCATCAGACTCAGAGTCCCAACATAGATATGATGTCATTTAGCGAATGATTACTTTCATAATGATAACTGCTATCAGATGCACACGCATCAGACTCAGAGTCCCAACATTTCAACAAAGCAAGAGGGAGGTCCTCATCTGAATCAAAATCACCATCTTGGCTGTCTGAAAAATCTAGGTGTGCTCACATGTGGGTCTACATGGCCTTGTCTTGTACCAGATGTGCTCGGGGTAGTTGAGTTGAAATTCTGCTCGGCTGCCGTGGTTGCAGTGGCTGTCTCAGCTTTGCGGCACTTCGTACAAATAAGGGATCAAAGTGGAATCGCTAGTTTTGAACAAAGTTCATATCTGCAACTTCTCAAACCTGACACTGTCTTTTTCTCATCAGAATGTTTGGGATGCATGCATATGTTGGACGGTCTCCAGTTGATTCCCAGTCTGTATCTATGTTTCGGACATATTCTGCCCCCTTTTGGTACCTCTGTTAAAATAGACCTGTTCAACACAAGTTGAGATGCAGATAATGTGATGGGAATTTTCAGATTTGCGGCATGTTTTGCAACATCATTATTCAGTGATGCTATTCATTCATTACAGAGCAAAAACTGGTCAGCGAGTGAGCTCTTCGTGGCAGAAATGGGCCGCAAATACCATGATTTCCGTTGTAGAAAATGCACGATCTATATGCCATGGCTGAGTGATGTCCCCTGAAACAAAAAGATGCATTTACTGTCGAGCCAAAATTTGTGTGTGGAGAAGTCGGCCTAAACTTTTATTGGTGCATGAATAAAAGGATTTCTTTCTATAAGATTTTATTTAGCCTGTTTTTTCAGAAAGGACTGAACATGAACAGCAGGAAGCAATGTTCAAATCACCCCATTTTTCTCCTGGCTTTCATTCAACAAACCAAAATATAAATAAATCAACGAAACATGAACTAGACTCAGCCATGCTATCCGACACCATGACATTAGTATGACCTACATTCATAATGCCTAATGATAGAACTATGCTGATTTCACAAAGAAACAGACCAGTAAACACATGGTATCTTGGATTGAATTGATGCTGGATTTCAAAACTGCTAATCCCAGATAACATTTGACCTATTTATAAGCAGACAAATGTGGGAAATTGTAACTTACCAGGTATGATATATAAGGATTGGGGGGATATAAATTCAGCTTTCTTTTTTTACATGTTCTTTCATCTTGCCAAGACAAAGAAAAGGAAATTACAAATGGCATGAGCGGAAAAAAGTCATGTAAGGCGGCAAATACAAATGAAAGAAATCACCTTGCATCTCATAATTACGTGGTTTCAAGATAAAGAATGTATACAAAAGACAAAATTTGCTCAAAACAGCATTTATTTCATAATACATACATATTTTACAGTTTCAAATAGAATCAGCAATGGAATATAGTGGACTTCTGTAGCAAGTGATGGAAATTGGTGATAGAGGCAGACCATGTACATGTCATGTACATATACCTGTACATTATATGTACATCACTATGTACATTATCTGTCAAACAAGGCAACTTTGGACCTGTTTTATTCTTTGTTTTTAAAAGGTTCCATGGATTTTACTATTGGTTTTGTTTGTGTAGATATGGAACTTTCATTTGATAATATTAGTTTCAAAATATTAGGATGGTTATGGGAGTGGATGTGGCTCGAAAAAGGGCTTCGTATAGCCCGAAGTGGTCTTGAGACCCCCTGTACTGCCATAACCACCAACAGCCATTCCAGCGTGACTCACGTGACATTTCTATAAAAATATTAAATTCGTTGCTCCAGCAAATCAAGAATACCTGCATATAAGTTGGTTACTCTACTTACTTTGGTAAAGGCATCAGGGAACTATGTTTTGGTAAAAAGGAATTGCATAGAGTTCGCTCATTACAGAGATATTATACTTTTAACACCGTGATTCACGTGACAGGCTACTCACAGATGGTTCTAACATTGGTTCAGGTTTGTGATGTTTAGTAGAATACGACAGCATATATCCCATTTTTTTCTCCATGCAATGAAAACCTGATCTAAATGTTCCCCTACAATGGAGTGTTTTCAAATCACTGTAACATACTAATTAAGAATAACCTCAATTTTTGTGACTCGCGTGACAGGCGACGTGACTCGCGTGACATTGTAGAAAAAAATTTAAAATCAAAGAATCAAGTATAAAATTTATTAAATGAACCATCAACTAAGAACACATAACAAATAATTCATATTTCCAAAAACATTGGCCCTGTGACGCTTGCACGACAAAGAGTGACTCGCGTGACATAGCATACTTTCAAAAAATTCAAGTATAAAATAGTTTTGATTTAACTAACTGGAAACAATGTAATACACATGCATAAACTATGAATATAAAATTAACTTGTAATTAACAATGCAATATATATGAACTGTATGAACTATGAATAGAAGGAATGAATAAAACTAGTTACTTAGTTTGATTACAAATGCTTCCTACGTGCCAACGGGCAAGCAATAAAACTTCCTACGCGCCCCTTCCTCGAATCGATCTCTTCATCAAAAATTTATTCAGGAATATTCCGAATGTGGAAATCTGACCATAGAGTGGGGTTGGGGAGGAGGAAGAGGAGGAGGTTATGCATATGCTAACCTGCATGATACATAGAGAATACATGCATGAAGCAATTATTTGAGGTAAACCGTTTGAATTCCTGGCATGCTCAGAGCTTTGGACTTCACCGTTTCCAAGGTTTCATCCGCAAACTGAAGCTGTCCCCTGTTGTTTGCCAAGTCGGGATAGGGCACCACGCACAAAACATCATCTGTTGGTTGCCACGATTCATCATTGACCAGAAGCCAACTGGAGATATTCCCTTGTCTTCTCAGGTACCGCATGAACACCTCATTACCATCAAGTTCTAAAACCTGGAAAAATAAAAGCAGAATTCCCCAACCCATTCAGATTTGTACATAGTGGACACAGTATGTAGTGGTCATATGGATTTGTTTCATCTCTACCAGGGTGTTACATACCTGTGCCATATAGATATATGCAACATCAGCGTGCTTTCCAGGTATAATGACTGCAACCATTTTGTTTGGTTGAAGCCGAGTCGCTGGTTTCTATGCATCGGGTGCAGGACCATCACCAGTAGCAGTGTATGTCTTGGTCACAAACTGCAACATGTCGTATCGCATGCAATGGAACGAAGCAATGCCTCTGACCAGTTGAGCCTGATCAAACACAGATACAAGGTCCAACAAGTTGTCACGTTCGACAACTTGCTCAGCGGATAACAGCGTGACTTTAATGGCGGAATCCTTCACGGCTTCGTAGAAGTCTTGGGCTGTGCTAATGAGGTTCTGTCTGGACTTCACTTTCTCACTGGCGATGTGCTTTAGTGCGCCACCTACACCATC
Organism: Eptatretus burgeri; assembly: GCF_056783735.1. NCBI lineage: Eukaryota > Metazoa > Chordata > Myxini > Myxiniformes > Myxinidae > Eptatretus > Eptatretus burgeri. The sequence continues at coordinate 89,825,912 of NC_140963.1, forward strand.
CACTGGCCCCTTACCGTGGCTTGTAGCAGTGACGTTCCAAACCAAGTCCACACCATGTTTTGTGGACAGAAGTGGTAGAGCGCTCATAACGAACCGGTTCTTAAACTGGCTTGCAGGTCAGTCAGTCCACACTCTAATCTGCTCAATGTTGTCAAGTTTACTGGCTGACAGAAGCTCATCCAGGAAAACTATGACGGAAGTTTTGTTGTGTTGCATATAATCACTGACGATGACACGCGACATTACACTGCCTCGGAACCACATAAGTGACGTGTACAGCGTCACTTGCGATTGGTTCCAATGCGCGGATTGCACTTCATCTTGGGCGAGGCACGTGCAATTCTCTGCGAAGTCCATCTGCAGAACTGCCATTCGAGAGTCAGGCTGGGATGCTTTGGTCTTGTCGGCTTCAAAGCTCTTCGATTGCATTCTCTTGATGAAACAATGCCTCAGAAACTTGGGAGCGATCAAATGTACATAATTATACAATTCTTCAATTGTACCATTCTCCTCGATTTTAATGATACGTCCATTGGTTTCCTGCCATTTCATCCACTTTGCTCGTCCGTC